>NC_054471.1:185157269-185460299 GCF_017639515.1 Carcharodon carcharias
TACTCACACTTCCTGAACGCAGCAGATCATTGAAGCGCTTCTGGCACTGCCCCCATGTGCTGCTCACCACATTGTGGCTGCTCACCCTGGATGCCTCTTCCTCCCAGGCCTTCTTGGTGAGGTGCAGTGGCCTCCTCTTCCCATCTCTGGGGACAAAAGTGTCCCTCCGGACAGCCACCTCCTCCAGGAGGGCTGCGAGGCACTCGTTGGGGAAACGTGGGGCCCACTGCCCCACTAACCTCACCTCCCACCTGCCGTGTCCAACCGCACTAGAATCCACCAAGAGTACAGTAGGCGTCTTTCTGTGGCAGCCTTCCAGTGACTGCCGCGGCTGCTTATGAATCGGCCACTGGGTTGCCATTGGACCCAGCGGACATCATGCCCCGCTCCTTCTCAGAGTTTCCCCAGCTGCCTTTAAGAACATAACATAAGAACATAAGAAATAGGAACAGGAGTAGGCCATTTGGCCCCTTAAGCCTGCTCCGCCATTCAGCAAGGTCATGGCTGATCTGCCCCAGGCATCAACTTCTCTTTCGTGCCAGCTCCTCATAGCCCTCAACTCCCCAATATTTCAAAAATCTATCTATCTCCTCTTTAAATACTTTCAGTGATCTAGCCTCCACAACTCTCTGAGGTGGAGAATTCAGGCATTCACTACCCTCTGAGAGAAGAAATTCCTTCGCATCTCAGTTCTAAATGAGTGTCCCCTTATTCTGTAACTATGTCCCCTAGTTCGAGATTCCCCCACTAGTGGAATACCTTCTCAACAACTACTCTGTCAAGCCCCCTCAGAATCTTGTACAAGATCAGTCCTCATTCTTTTAAACTCTAATGACTAAAGGCCTAACCTGTTGAACTGTTCTTAATAAGTCAACCCCTTCATCCCAGGAATCAGACTAGTGAATCTCTTTTGAATTGCCTCCAATGCCAGTATATCCTTTCTTACATATGGGGACCAAAACTGTACACAGTACTCCAGGTGCGGCCTCATCAACACCCTGTACAGTTGTAACACGACTTCCCTATTTTTAAACTCCAACCCCCTGGCAATACAGACCAAAATTCCATTTGCCTTCTTAATTACTTGCTGCACCTGCATGCTAACTTTTTGTGTTTCATGCACAAGAACACCCAGATCCCTCTGTGCTGCACGTTTTTGGAGTCTCTCTCCCTTTAATAATAGTCTCCCTTTTGATTTTTCCAACCAAAGTGCATGATTTCACACCTGCCTACATTAAGCTCTATCTACCAATATAGCAAATAATTGAGGCCCTAGGACTGATCATTGTGGCACTCCACTAGTTACATCTTTCCAACCTGAAAAGGACCCATTCATCCCGACTCTCTGGGCTGAATCTTTCTGTCGGCGAGAAGGGGGCGGGGCCCGCTCATCGATGCGAAAATGATGCGGGATGATGTCGGGGGGAATCCGCAATGTCATCCCGCCCCATTTAAATCTTCAGGAAGGCGGGGGCATAGCGCGATCAGCTGTCCACCTACCGACCTATCAATAGCCAATTGAGGCCATTGACAGGATCATTAAAACAAGTAAAGGCCCTGCCCGTCCAACCTTAAGGCTGGTGGGCAGGCCAGGAACCCCAGCGGACTTCTGAAAAAACATGAATCCTCATCCACCAGCGGGATGAGGTTTCATGTCAGTTTTAAAAAAGTTTATTTAAGTTTTTGTGCAATTTATTAACATGTCCCATCTCATGTGACATTGCCACGTGAGGGGGACATGTTAATGATTTTTTAATCTTTCCATTTTTAAAGTTTGAAAACCTTTCAGTGATCTCCCTGAGGCAGCACTTAGCCACAGGGAGTTGTGCGCTCTTTTGTGTGCATGTGCAAAAGAGCGCACTCTCGCATTTGGGGAATCTCCCCCACCCGCACAGGAAGTGTATAGCGCTTCCCGCCGGGCGTCACGCTGGGCGGGCCTTAATTGACCTTAAAATGGCGGTGGGGCCCGCTTCTCCGGCGGGGATAGGCTCCCCGTGCGCCGGAGATTGGGCCGGACCTGCCCGCCCGGTAGGCAGATAATTCTGCCCTCTGTCTTCTGTGTGTTAACCAATCCTCAATCTATTCTAATACATTACCCATAATACTGTGTGCAATAACCTTTTATGTGGCACCTTATCAAATGCCTTCTGGAAATCCAAATACACTACCTCTACTGGTTCCCTTTTATCAACTCTGTATGCTATATCCTCGAAGAACTCTAGCAAATTTGTCAAATGTGATTTCCCTTTCACAAAACCATGCTGACTTTGTTTGATTGCATTGAGCTTTTCTAAATGTCCTGCTATTTCTTCCTTAATAATGTACTCTAACATTTTCCCAACGACAGATGTTAGGCTGACTGGCTTATAGTTCCCTGCTTTTTGTCTCCCTCCCTTCTTGAACAGGGGTGTCACATTAGCGGCTTTCCAATCCGCTGGGACCCTCCTGGAATCCAGTGAGTTCTGGAATATTTCGGCCAATGCCTTCACTATCTTTGCAGCCACTTCCTTTAAAACCCTTGGGGCAGGATTTTTCCTATGGTGGGTGGGCTGGGCGGGAGTGGGCAGGAGCGGGCACCAATTAAGGCCCACCCAACATAATACGCAGCCGGTAGTGCACGCTATCTGTGCGGGCGGGCAGGAGGAGAGAGAGTCGGGGCCAGCGTTTTTTTGCGCATGCACGCAAAAGAGTGCAGCAATCTCCATGAGACACGGAGCTGCCTCAGGGAGATTGAATGGATATTAGAATAATTAAAGAATCGATTGAAAAATTTATTTAAGCATGTCTCCACATGTGACTCTGTCACATGAGTGGGGACATGTTTTTATATTTATGAAAATTAATTAATTAGTTTAATAAAAGCTTCAGGAAACCTCATCCCGCTCGTCTATGAGGTTTCCTGAAAAACATGAAGGACGCTTGGGCTTTCTGCACTCCCGCCAACTCCAGTAAGATTGGATGGGCAGTGTTCTCAAGTGGCTCAATTGTTTTCTTAATGGCCTTAATAGGCTGTTTATAGTTCGGCGGGCGCGCAGCCGACTCTGGTGCCCGCCCACCGAATGAAATATCGCGATGGCGCGTGATGACATCGGGACGCACGCTCAACATCATCGCGCATCATTTTATGCGTCAGCATGTCAGGCCTGCCCCTGCGTGCCGACCGGAAATTTCTGCCCTTGGATGCCAGCCATCAGGCTCTGATACCTTGGCTGTCTTTAGGCCCATTAGTTTTTTGTCCCCCATGATAGAGGCTGTTACAAGATCTTTCCTCGCATTAGCTCCTTGCTTATCTTTGGAATGTTTATAGTGTCCTCCACCGTGAAGACCAACACAAAATTTTGGTTTAAATTATCCACCATTTCCCTGTTCCTCATTATCAATTCTCCAGTCGCATCCTCCAAGGGTCCCACGCTCACTTTAGCTACTCTCTTTCTTTTTATAATGTATTCTTTTTATAGAAGCTCTTACTGTTTGTTTTTATATTTTTTGCCAATTTACTTTCATAATCAATTTTCTCCCTCTTTATTAGCTTTTTAGTCATCCACTGCTAGTTCCTAAAAAATTCCCAATCCTCTGGCCCACCACTAGTTTTTACCACTCTGTATGTCTTAGTTTTTGATTGGATACTCTCCTTGACCGCCTTTGTGAACCACGGGGTGGTTCACACTTCTTATTGAGTCTTTTTGACCAGGATAAATTTTTGCTGAACATTTTGAAATATCTGCGTAAATCTCTGCCACTGCTCATCCACTGACCTTCCTAAATTGGCCTTTGATTGGCCCGCCAGTGTGAAATCGCAGTCTGTTCCCAATTGTGGGCAGCGGTCGGCTTCCTGACCACCCCTGCCTGCACCTGCTGAGCCTGCCCACCAAGGACAAAAGTCTGTCCTGGTCATTCTGCAGCATGTAACTCACCTCCTGACTCCCCAAAGCCTGTGCGCCATCTAAGAGACACAAGTCAGGAGTGTGAAGGAATGCTCTCCAATTATTTGGATGAGTGGAGCTCCACCAACACTGAAAAAGCTCAACTCTATCCAAGACAAAGCAACCCCCTTGATCGGTACCCCATCCACCACCTTAAATAATAACTCCCTCCACCACCAGTGCACAGTGACTACAGTGTGCACCATATATAAAATGCACTGCAACAACTTGGCAAGATTCATTTGATGGTACCTGCCAAAACTACAATGTCTATCACCTAGAATAAAAGGATAGCAGGTGCATGAGAACACCATCACCTGCAAACTCCCCTCCCAGACTGACTTGGAACTGTATCTCCATTCCTTCACTGAGACCGGGTCAAAAGCCTGAAACTGCCTTTCTAACATCACTGTGGGTGCGCCTAAACCACATGGTCTACAGCAGTTTAAGAAGGTGGCTCACCACGCCAAGGGCAATTAGATATGGGCAACAAATGTTGGCTTTGCCAGCAACAGTCGCATTCCATGCAAAAAACCAAAGCCGCCTGCTCACTCAGACCACCATTGAGCAGGCTGTCGGACTTCTCTTTCTGGTGCCTGGACAGTTGGTCGCACTCTTCAAAATCCTCCTGCAAGGGTCTCAGTCATATGGTTGTGTGCTGCAGTCTCCATAACATGGCTCTCCAGAAAGCTGTGGACCTTGAGGATGCGGCCCTGAAAAGATACAGCTCATTGGGAGAAGAGCAGGATGTGAGAGAGGAGAAGGAATTGGTGGCAGAGGAAGATGACACCTGACAGAGAGATGCCCATACTGCAAGGTGGCCAGACTTAGATTGGGATGTGAAAGACTCCTGAGGATTCCATGAATGTCAGGAACCCCCTGATCCAGTAGGTTTCCACTGAGCCCCACTGGCCCAGTTTGAGGAGCATGACATGGGAGTGAGTCTGAGATATGTGCACTAATATATGCATGGATACAGCCTAGAACATCTAATCACTTACCAATGAAAGAACCCAGAATGGAAAAACAGTAAAAACTGGGAAATAAGGGTATTGGTCCAAACTGGTCTTGTATACCTTAAAATGGAACACCAGTAAAAACTGGGAAGCAAGAATACTGGTCTGAACTGATTTTTTTCCTATTGGGAAGTAGTATGTCTTCCCAGAAGCTTTGCCCTCATCATGGAGGAATCCATTCAACACCTCATAGAACTTTTTCTGTTGTGGCAGCAGTAAAAGGAGTCCCAGATGTCTGGCTTAAAGTGCCGTCATTTATACAGTACAAAATGTGCAAAACAATGGACAGACACAGTAGGAACACACTCCAGTGTTCTGCGGGACCTAATGGCCCTCTCCTGCCACCCTCTGGGAAGAGGGCCTCTCTCCTCTCCCTCACATCCTCCAACATTAAATGTAGGTCAGCCTTGATGAAACAAGGGGCAACCCTGCTCCAGGTGCCAGGCTCCCAGCTCTCCTTTGGTATCCCACTTCCCTTTGGTGCTGTGGAAGGCTTTGGCACAATCAGCAGACCTCTCTCTCTCTCTCTCTCTCTCTCTCAGGACAATGAGCAGCCTCAGTGATGGTTCCCATGGGGAGTCCCACATTTCATCTGAACCATGGGCAGGATTTTTAAGTCAGTGTGCAGGCACGCACCTGACCCGATTGGACACTAAATCGCGTGCTGATGATGTCGCGCTTGCGCAATATTTTGGCTGGAGGGCGCTTGAGTATCGGAAGTGTGTCTGCTGACAATTATGAAGCCAATTAAGGTAATTAAAGTTCCAATTGTCCCTGATTTTTTGTGGTCCGTCTAACCTTACGGTTGGCGGATGGATGAATCTGCCAGGCGGACTTTGCATTTTGGTGAAACCTCAACCAAAGGCAAGATGAGGTTTCCATTATTAAATGACAGAAAAATCTATGGACAGAATTTTTAATGTGTACCTGGTTCAGGTAACTGATTGTGATGCTTGGATACTTTTTTTTCGTGATTTAAAAATCTTTTTTTTAAATTGTTTTGAAGACTTCAGCTCCCTGAGGCAGCTCTCCACCGTCAGGCAGCTTTCATTCAGCGCCTGCCCACGCTTACGTCAGCACCTCTTCCTGCCCCCACCCTGGCAGCGCTGAGCGTTTCTGCGCGCACTACCCGCTGGCTGCCATTGATTGGCCAGCCAGCGTGAAATCGCAGCCAGGGACTGATCGTGGTTAGCGGTCCATTCCCCAGCCTATCCTGGACCTGCCGATCGCACCCCCCCCATGTGACCTAAAGATCCTGTCCCATGTCCTTTCCTGTCCCCAGTAGCTCTAATTAGTCAGGGAACCAGACTCCATATCAATTAAGGGCTCACCCCTGTGAAAATTTGAACTTCAATCAGTTTCCACTGGAGGCAGGATCCTGACCTGAAAGCAAACCTCCTGTTTCCTAAACCCTGCCAGTTGGGCAGCTTAACCCAACAACTGGGAATTGCTGTATGCCACACAAGAAAATGCAAATGGTATATGTAAATGACTCTACAGGAGTCAACCCCAAAATTCTCACCTTTGATTTCCACAGGAAACTAGGCTTCCTAGTCGAGCCACTGTAATTTTCAAGCCCTCTGATTGACAAACTACTACAAATGACATCAGAATGAGCCCTTGAGAAGTAGTTGAACAAACATTAGGCTGGCATCCTGAAAATTCTACCTGCCCTTTGCCTGAACATCTTTCAAAACTAAAAATCAATCCAGTAGTATATGAATCAACATAGACTCGAATATATGTTACAATAGTTGGGAAACGTACATCTACCCACTACAATTTTAAAATAGCTCGGTTGACAGGTCTGTAAATATACTACAATCTCATGAAAGGACCATTCTGCAAATCAAATATTTTGAGTATCATGATAAACTGACAAAAACACTGTAACAAGATATAGATGCAGCACAGAAGGGTTGTAATTCAAACCAGTTGTCTAATCTTATTCTATTGTGTTTCAGGTTTTGAATCGAGATGGGTTTTGTTCGTGGTATCTTAAAGATCAAGATCATTTTAAAGGACTACTGAAGGGACTATTGGCCATTTTTGTACTATTCAAAGCCCTGTGTTCCAGATCATTTCATTGAGAGGGGAGGAAGTAAACACAGTTGTGTAGAATATTGTCCACCAAACCCAACTGAGAGGAAATATCTATAAATAGTTTCAATAAGAAAAAAAAATCACATTTAAGCTAAAATGACAAATTTTTAAACTGTATTTGTAGCTTTATTTATCACTATGTGATATTCTTGCCACGCATATGGATTTATTATCTTGTTCAAAGTTTAAGCCAACCTGGATCATTAGCGTACAAAGTCCTATAGTTTGCGACCCGTGTATTACACATACATATCACTGTCTGATTGTTCAGACCAATGTACTCTGATTAAGAGCAATTTTTACAGCTGGTTAGATAAGAACAATAAAATTTCTGTCAAGGTGCTATGATTCCAATTTAGTCATAACCCGCATATTGACATCCATTAACAAAATTAATACTTTCCAAAGAGTTTCCTATGCCTTCAATAATGCACCCCAGGCTCGAGTTATTTTAGTATGTCAGTGATTTAGTATATAGACTTCATACATAAAGCTGTTCAGATATTTTTCTAGCCATTTAAGCGGACTCTCACCATAATCCTGTTTCTGGTTACACCAAGTCCAAAACTAGTGTTGGAGGCTCCGGCTGCCTTGTTTTGGGATGGTGCCTTTACCCGTTGATACTAATTGGGTGGAGCTAAGGATGGGAACTGCCTATGCTGGGAATTCCCATTTCTTCACCTTCAAAAGGACACAGCATAAGCTTGGTGAGCTGTTTTTGTCCAGTGAAATTTTGTGCACCCACCTCCTCGAGGGTGCGGTTGGAGAGTTCAGCCTGCTTCCAAAGGCAAAGTTTTTAATTAATGATATTATTGATTCTCTTACAATAGAATTTTACAGCACTAAAGATTATTTGGGCAATTGCACCTGTGCTGGTTCTCTTTAAGTGCTATCATTTTAATCCCATTTCCCTGCAATTATCCCTTTTTAAAAAAAACTTTTTACATATATTTATCTACTGCCTTTTTAAAAGCTGCAACAAAATTATCTCCACATTTGCTTCTGATAGGTTATTTGTATTCTTCAAGGTAAGCAGGTCCCAGGATATTTTGCATCCTTAGCACAATGACTTGCCATTGAACCAGACAAGTTCCCAATTTGCATTGGAATAACAACTCAAGATACCTGTGGCAAAGAAACTAGCAGCAACATTATCATGGTGGTGAGATATGTTCCTCAATTGCTTATGTTCATTCCTGACCAGCTAGCTATGTAATATCACGCACTGCAATGCTTGCACGTGCATTAAAAACGTGATCAGCATTGCCAGCTATTTTATATCCTTTCCCACTGAATAGGAAGACATGATGCCCAACATTACCATGTTGATTCATTTCTGAAAGTAGACAGCGTCACTGATTGTTCTTGCATGTCCAACATGCTGAACTTGCAAGTATGAATGCCAGATTGTATCTTGACTGTATGAGGTATGGGTATCTAAGAGATGCAATAAAAGAGTTGAAATGTTGTATGAAGTCTTGCCATGGAGAAGCGGTAATCAAGAAACACATTATTAAGCTCTAATTTGTGCACGTCCCATCCACCTGGCATATAATATAATCAGATTCTTTGAAGCGCACCATCTCCAATATATGTTTTGGGGTTTGTAAATACAGTGGACAACACTTGGCCTAGCTAGCGCCTCCAGCCTGTCATGATACATTGTTGTTCTTTGGACAGGGTGCCCTGGAATGCCAATCAGGTGAACCATGCACCAAAAAGTCACTTCACAACAACAGCAGAGGAGTAGGGACTATTTCATTTAACCATAGATGCCCATTTTGTGCCTCAATATTGAATTTGCCTTTCATCTTTACCTCCCTCCCCCTGCCCAAAAAACCTCCTCAAACTCCAGCAATACAACTTTTAGAAAGGCCAAGGAATCTTTGGAACTAGTTTCACCATTCCCAAACACTAGAGAAATTCACCCCCTATCCCAACCTGAAACCTTTAGTATATGCATTATATAGTAACAGAAATATTACCATAGCAACCACAGTAGAACAAGCTGAGTATTCAACTGGTGTCATGTATATTTTTGGCCCAAGTGATTTACTGGAAATGATAGACTGATTCTTAATTACGTTGAAGAGAAAATTGGAAAGTGAAGCAGAAGCAAAAGCAGATAATAGGAACGAAACTGTGGATATTAATGAAACTAACAAAAGCAGATCTACAGAAAACAAGGAGGCTGGAGGAAGTAGTGGCCATGATGAGGCCATAAGCAAGGCACAAGCTTAAAAAAAGAGAAAGGTATGCGCTTTGGAAGATGAAAACCGAAAGTTTCAAGAAAAGAGGACTGATGAGTTTTTATTTGTGCTCAACGAAACATGTTTGTTTAATTTGTCAGCAGTTGTGTTCTGTTTTTAAGCTAGCAATTTAGGATGCCATTACACAACAGCGCATGCAAGCTTCAGTGAAAATTACCCACCTGGAAGAAACCTAAGAAATTTGAAATTGAGCAACTTGCTGCTTCATTCAAAGGCCAGCAAAAATAATACAGAGATTGCGTTCCGTTGCAGAGTGTTTAACAGAGGCATCTTTCAAAATCGCATGGACTCTAGTAACACATAAAAAAAGGCATTTACTGATGCAGAGATCATGAAGTAGTGTATTCTGGCTTCTGCGGAAACCCTGTATGCCAATTTTAACAACAAAAATGCAATCCTAAAGCAAATAAAAAGACAGCAACTGTCTGACACAACAATAATGAGAAGGGTGGAGGAAATCGGAAAAGAAATTCAGCAACCGTTTTTGGTAGCACCTTGTTTTAGCATAGTGGTGGATGAAAGTGCAGATATATGTGACATCATATGTGATTTTTGCGCATCTGGGTTCATTTCTCCAAGGAAGAATCATTTCGTGAAGAACTGTTGTGTTTAATACTTTTGAAAGATCAGACAAAAAAGGGGAAAACATTTTTGACTGCCCTCCTCGATTTTCTTTGCTGGGAATAACCTGGATTGAACAAAGCTTACGCCTGTGTGTACAGACGGTGCACCAAATATGCAAGGGAAGGCGAACGGATTAGCCAGCCTGATGAGGAAGCAACGGGAAATATCTAAATTCACCGTGTTTCACTGCATTATACATAAAAGGCAGAACTTTGCCCTTAGCGTGAGGGCTCGGCTGGACAGGCAGGGGCAGTCGGGAAGCTGACCGCCGCCCACAATCGGGCCCAGAAGGTAATTTCTGGGCCAACAGAGGCCCACCCAGTGTGAAACGCCAATGGTAGTGCTCAGCGCTGCCTGTGTGGGTGGGGTGGTTGGGGGGGGGGGGGGTGGTGGGGGGCGGGGGGGTGGGGGGGATTGTGAGTCGGGCGAGCACGACCTTTGCGCATGCGTGTGCGCGTCATAATCTCCCTGAGGCACAGAACCGCCTCAGGCAGATGAACTGTTTCCAAAAAAAAAGAAAAATTAAAGATTTTATAAATGTTATGAAACATGCCCCTGCTCATGTAACTCCGGCACATGAACAGGGGCATGTTATTAATTAAAAAATAAAGTTTTTATTGGATTTTGATTTCCTCATCCTGCCCGTGGATGAGGTTTCCAAAAAAGTGCAAAGGCCCCTTGGCCTTTTTGCCAGCGGTAAGGTTGGATGGGCAGCGGAAATTTTCTCTTAATTAACTTTTTAATGGCCTTAATAGGCCTCTTAATTGTTGGCGGGTGCGCTGCTGACTCTGGCACGCGCCCACCGACTGAAATATTGCACGAGTGCGCGATGACATCGATGTGCACGCCTGATGTCATAGGGCATCATTTTACGCTCAGTCAGATCAGGCGCGTATGCATCCGCCAAGCTAAAAATTTTACTCCAAGAAGCACTTGTGGATAGACTAAAAAATAGCGAAAAGCAACACATCATGTAGTTGGTTGTAAAGGTGGTCAATTTTATTGATTCAAGAGCACTGAATCACAGGCAGTCCTGAGCATTACTGGAAGAGCACGAGACAGAATATGGCAACCTAGTAATGTAGAATAAGGTGAGATGGGTCCTTGAAAGATTTTTGGGTCTCCTCCCTCAGATTCATGAATTTCTTAAAAGCAAAGGGAAGGGGGAGAAAGACTTGGAAAATCCAGGGTGAAAAATAAAGCTGGTATTTTTGACCGACATCGTGCACCACTTGAATGCGCTAGATCTCCAGTTGCAAGGAAAATAGAAACTTACCAGTAACATGTGTGTAGTAGCCGCTTTTCAAAACAAGATGGAGCCTAGATTAAAAGATGTAATGGAGCACAAAGAGTTTTTTTAGAACCCCCTTCCACAAGCAGGTTCATCTCTGTCACCAGTTATTACAGGCTTTTGGTCAGACTGTGCCAAATTGGAGAGTGAAATTGTGGAAACTTCAGACAGGTGACAACATGGGCCGGAATTTTATGTCTCATAAGCGGCCATGCGCCCGATCCAAATGGATATGAAATAGCGGGAGATGACATCGGGTGAGCGTCCCAACGTCACCCTGCACACGAGCAATTTCCAGGATGGCAGGCATGTGCAGGTGCCAGGCGCCATATTTGAAGTGCAGCCGTGCGCACATCTCTCAGTGCTTCCAGCCCAGGACTACCGCACAGAAGGCATGGCCCCAAAAGGCAAAAACACTGCAGACCCCAGGTTTAACGACCCATCCCCTGAGCGCCTTTTGGATGCACTGCAGGTCCGCCGTGATGTCCTCTACCCTGCTCTGGCCGCAGGATGAGCGGCAGCAGCACCAATCTGGCTTAGGAGGCGGTGGCAGCGGTGGTCAGTGCCAATGTCCTGCAAAAGGGTACGGCCACCCAGTGCCGCAAGAAGATGAATAAACTTGCGTTCTGCCAGGGTAACTCACTCGTCTCATCATTCTCAACTCACACACTCACAAACCCAGCACACATCCACAGGGATCTCAAACCTCAAGGGGCAAAACCACTATCTCTCACATGCACCCTCACATCTCTATCATACTCATACCCCCTGGAGCTTGCATCCTCATCCTGTCCATGTCTCCGCTGACCACACAAACATTCCACCCAGTGCCATGTGTCCTGCTCACACTCTCTCCATCTGTTTTTTATGCAGGAGAAATCTACTCGCATCAGCAGAGAGTGGTCCTAAACAGGGGTGAAGTGGCTCACATTAGGCTTCTCACTCACTTTGAGGAGTGTGCCATCGGGCTGACTGATAAGGACATGAACCGGGCTCATGGTAATGGTGAGGTTGGCAGCGAACATCCTGGTGAAGATCCTGTGCCACATCATCCCTTTCTCAACACAAATGTGAGTGTTCTCTCCTGCTTTCGACTCTGCTGCCATGAACTAATTATCTCTACTTTGGTTCACAGGGAGCTCTGCCAAGTGACTGACACTATCAGCCAGCCAGTCCCTCAGCTCCATCCAAGTTCTCACCTCAAGGCAAGAGGACTCTTCCTCCATTGAACAGCTGGAAATAAGCAGCCTGGAAGACCCGTCACAGCGCTTACCCACACCCTGCACCAGTGCAGATTTACATACCTCGGTGGGACCAATATGTAGAGCAGGCTGGGGTTCACAACCTGATGGTCACTACATGGGCACCTGTCTGCAGCAGGACGAGGCAAGTTCAGTCGAATTCCCCGGCACTTGGTAGACTGCTGGGAAGAGGCATCTGTGAGGTCCAAGTCAGATGATGAGCCTCTGGATTTGGCCTTTCAGCTCATCCTGGAGAGTCAGCAGAAGGTGGGGAAACATCAGGCAGAGCTGGTGGAAGCCCTCAGCAGAGTGGCATGTGAGTCAGAGCAGTGCATTCGCCTGCTCTCTGATGAAGTGGTGCCCACATATGCGCATATGGAGGTCTCCATGGGGCGACCTTGATCCAGTGCAGACCTGCACTCCATCACGAGAGCCATGGGTGAGTTCCTGTAGTGGCAAAGTGAGAGGGAAACAGGGCACCTCGACGACTCCCAGGTGCTCCTTCCCCTCAAAGAGTCAGGCCGGGGCCCCTGGGCACCCGAAGGGAGGAGGAACAGCAGTTGGACATCCCTGGGTTATCTACTCAGGACCTCAGAGGCTGTCCTGTCCCTCCAAGTCCCCTTTGCCTGTGACCCCCTCAGCCTTGTCCTCTGTCACCATAGAGGGAGCAGCTGGCCCTCAGGAGGACAGCCAGAGCAAGCCGGGGCTCCCTAGGCCTCAGCTGTCCAGAGTTTCCATGCCGAAGGCATCAGAGGCAACAGGGCCAACCATTGCACAGGCTGTCTCCACCCCTGCTGTGGATGTCAGGGCAGCACCTAGAAGTCTAAGGTGATCAAAAGTTAAGCAATTCCGACCACAGTTGGTTGCACAGCTGAACACATTTTGTCATTTTACAATCTGGAAATATATGCACTTTCACTGAATAATGTGTGATGGTGTCTTTCAGCTTCATTGACAGGCTTCCCGAGTCATCCCACTGCATCTCCTTCCCCCTTCAGTTGCACGCAGCCAGGCCACGAGTGATACAAGTGTGTGTGTGTGTATGTGTGTGTGTGTGTGTGTGTGTGTGTGCGCGTGTGTGTGTTTTGTGGTGGAGTGGGTGCAGGGCCTTTCAGAGCTTCCCATATAATATTCATCTCAATGTCCTGGACATTTTCAATGCTGCCTGCTGTCCATCTGAGCTGACCTGCATCTCCACCCACCCCACTGATCACACTCCCATGCAGCACCTAATCTAGCCCACCATGACTCTCGTTTCACTTTCGATTTTGCCAGCATGGTGGGAATACAGTTTCTCTTTCACACAACGTCCTTTCCCCTTCCCCAGTCATCCATTTCCTTTCCCCAATCACTGTTGACATCCCCGGCATCACCTTCCACCTCCCCTCCGTGACCTGCCAGCCGCAATCATTTTCTATCGGGATGTCCAGCTGAACGTGCACGTTCCCTTCCTTCCTGAAAACCCCACCCCCATCCACATTTACCTCACCGAACTCCTCCTTCCCACCCCAAGGGTTCGTGTCTACCTCCGAGTCCCCACCAACCACCCTTGCCATTCCTTCTACCGATACTGTCGAAACCCTCATCCTCCCACCTACCACCTCTCTCTGCTCGGTCATCCTCATCATTCCCTCGTACCACACCTACACTCAGTTCGCTTCCCAGGAGGCAGTCATGGACTCATCAGAGCCCTCCCTTGCACATTCACCTGGACATCACCCTCATCCGGAGTCCTTCCCTGTCCTTCTCCAATGGAACCCCTTCCCCCTTTGGAACTCCGATCCCCACCGGAACTCCTTCCCCCCCGAACTCCCTCCACTTAGTCCTCCCCCCCCACCCGACTCCATCCTCCAGCCTTACTTCTTCCTCCAGCTTACTTATTTCTACAGCCTTACTCCTTCCTCAACTCTTACTCCCACCCCTCTCTGAACTCCTTTCTCCACCCTTGCTTCTTCCTCCACTCTTACTTCCTCCCCATTCCACACTCCTTCATCCCCCCGGACTCTTTCCTCTCCCCAGATTCCTTCCTCTCTCCACACCCCTTCCCCCCCTGAACTCCTTCCTTTACACATTCCACCCCCCCCCCCTTACACCTACCTCCCCAGTTGCTGTCTTCTCCCCCATAACCGTCTCCCCTATCTTGTAGTTCCTCCCCCTCCCAGCCTCTGCCCCCAACACCTTAGTTCCCCCACCTTCTAAGCTCACCTCCTGACAGCTTCATTCCCCATTTTGTTCCCCCCCCTCCCAACCTCACACCTCGACACCTTTGTTCCCCCCTGAACCTCACCCCACCACACCCCCCCACACCTCTTCCTCTCCCAGTCGATCCTACTCCCAGTTGATCCTAAACCTTGCTCTCCCACCCCCAAGTACACCTTCCTCTCCAAAACACAACTGGACCTTCCTTTCCACCCCCTCAACCATCACCCATTGTGAGCAGACCCCTCCATGGTAAATTTCCACCTTCTGGGAGTTGCTTCAAGGTGCAGCCATGTCCGTGAGAATCCACCCAGTGTGCCATGGACGATCCTCCAGGGTCCCATTGCAATTGGGCTCCAGCATCTTCTGCTCCTCAGACGTCCACGTTGTGAGCAAGGCCCTGGCATTAAGTCCCGGCTTCTACAGGTCACACTTGTCAAGATGTGTTCTGCACCAGCGTGTTTTCCCGCTGATGTGGGCAGGCGACCCAACATGTGGGGATGATTCCGGTGGGCTGGCCTTATAATGATATGTAGATGTACTACAATGAGGCTCCCGAGGTCCACCAGCAGGAAACGCAGCCCTCCATCGCTGGGCATTTTGCTAAAGTGACCCTTGCTTGAAAAATAGTGAAGGTCACTTAGCGGAATTACCAAGCCTGCAGCCCATCACTGAATTAGGGTTTTCACAGATTCCATGTTTAGGTCTGCCCATGAGTACATCTCCTTTCCATGTAAAGCAGGAAGAGCCAGAGGATTTGCAGCCTTGGCTGGATTTCCACGTGTTCAAGGGGTAATTAATTGCGCCCAAGCTACAATCCATCTGGACAGCCAGGGGCATTTATAAACAAGAAAGCATATCACTCCATCAATGTCCAGATTGTGTGCAATCATAATCAAAGAATAATGCAGGTGTGTGCATATTATCTGGTTAGCAGCCATGACACATACATCCTTAGACACTTCCAGGTGGCAGGATGTTCACCGGCCCAGGACCTTTGGATGGCTGGCTTCTGGAAGATAAAGGATATCCTTCAAGGACATGGAAGATGACACCAGTGTGGAGCCCACAGACAGAGCCTCGGGGGAGGTATAATGAGAGCCATACGTCAACCAGGGCCATCATCCTGCTCAAAACGTGCTTTAGGTGTTTGGACGAATCAGGTAGCACTCCGCAATATGCACCTGCGAGAATATCACTCATGTTGTTTGCTGTGTACAGCCCGGCCTTCCAGAGACGGAAGCCCTAGCACAGTGAGACTTGATGGAGACAGCCCCATCCTCAAATAACAGCTCTGATAAAGAGGGTGAGCCATGCCAGCCAGTGGGAGGGTCTGGATACCCGGGAGACAAGAGATTCTCTTATAATGAGAAAATCCCAATAGAAAGCTGTCTCCAGCTCAATAACACCTTCTTGATCCTTGACAGCTTCTGTTATCTCCATCTCAGGAACACCAAGGTAACGTTGACTAGAGGGACCCACATGAACGTAAACTCACATACCAATAGCTAATATATTCAATTCAAAACCATCACATCACACACAGAAAATGCACAAATGCAGCTGGAGCATCATGTAAAAGAAAATTTCATTTTGTTCTCAAGAAACCAAAGCAATGTTCAAAAGTCACAAATAAAAAAAAACATCCACGTGTACCCATGTGTGACTAATGTGGGGTTTTCTTTGCCTTTTCTGGGTACCATGGCATGGTGCTTCCCCCTCGCCACCAGCTGCGCTGGAGACAGGCTGCTGACCCTTAAGCTTGCTTGCCTGGGATGAATTTGGCACCTTTCCTCTGGTCGCCTGAGGCCATGGTGGGAGTCTCCTGTACAATGGCAGGAAACTCATCTGTTGCTTTGGTCCTCAGAGGCATCTATACCGATGACAGAGTGGCTGTTCCCATCAGAAGCAGCCAGAGAGGTTCCCCACAATGGTGTCAGCAACTGCTCAATTGCCGGCGTAAGGTCCATTTGGCCCTCGTTGCTTTCCTGATAGTGACCAGGACCTGGATGTGACTCCAGGCTCCTCATTCCCCTCTTGCCCTGGCTCTTGCTGCTGAAGTAGGTCAGCAAGTATCCCATCAGTGAGGGGTTGGGTTTGGCCTTCCTTGACTGTCGCCAGGCTCTCAATGGAGGAAGCCATATGTTCTGAAGGGGGGGTCATAGCAGCACTCATGGCCTGGATGGACTCTTCCAATGTCTGTGCCAATGCAGGCTACCTCCCTGGTATCTCTGCCATAAACTTTGATTGGACATCCAGCATCTGCTGCCTGAAAGACTACTCCTGAGGCTCATCATCAGCTTGGTGCTCAGCATCTAGGTCACCTCCAGCACTTATCTGAGTGCCAGAGGGCTGCTCCATCTCAGTCTCCAAAAGCTGTTCTTGTAGCTATCATGTGCTGTCATCAATGTGTGCATCCCTTACAGCTGCGTCACACATACCCACTAAGCAGCATGTGTCTGCACTGGTGTAGGTGCATCCTCTGAAGCTTCTTCTTCTTCCTCAGAGTTTAAAGTTGGTCTGTCGGGGCTATTGCCTGCAGCTGCCGATGTTTCGCCTGTGGGGGAAACAAAAAGGAGATGAGGATGTCATAATAGTTGGAGGTGAATTTGCAGAGACACACTCCCTCCAAGCAAACACTGGAGCCATTAGCTCCTTCAACATAGAGACACACCTTCCTTCCTGAATTCTGCAAGCCTCCAGAGTCACAAACCATGAATGCTACCTTTCTGCCAGCTTCCCCAGTTTCCAACATTCTCCCCACTCCTTCAGCACAGTTTGCAGGAATTATAGTTATACGCTCTTAGAATCTCACAGAACCTCTAAGCTGACCTTGACCAATTTCTGCATCAAGCGTGCAAGGTGAGCTAATGGTTAGGGCCCTGCTTACAAGATTGCTGATAAAGCCAATTTTATAGCAAATGAAAGTTTATGAATCCCAATGTTTATAATGACTGGTGAATGTAGGCTTGCAGTAGACTGTAGCAAAGAGCCAATTAGCAGATTTCTGAGCCAGCATGTTGAAGAAAAGGAGCTTGTTACACTTCTCCACTCAAAAGTGAAATTGAGCATGGGATGGAACCTATTAAGGAAATCCTTATATGTGGCTGCCGATTCAAAGATCATGAATATAACATCTACATATCAGAAACAGGGTATTTAGGGCTGGTTCCATAAAAAAAACTTTCTCGTGGAAACCAACAAAAATGTTAGTGAGTGCTAGACCTAGAGGGGATCCCAGGACCACACCATCTATAAATAGGGAAGTAGAGAGAGCTTTATACTGAATAATGGGGGCAAGGGATCAAATTTGGGAAGATATGGTAAACCAAAGACTCGAGACAAGGAAAGAGAGAAAGGTACTAATATGGGGAATGATAAACAGACTGTGACAGGAAGAGACAGAGAATACAATTCTAAGAGTAATAAGGCTAGACGCTACAAAAGCAATGAAAGGACAAAACTAAAGGCTCCGTATCTAAACACATGTAGCATTTGAAACAAACCAGATGAAACAGTTAGTGCAAATAGAAATACATAAGTACAATCTGATAGCCATTACTGAAAAATGGCTACTGGATGGCATAGATTAAGACCTGAATATTGAAGTGTTCATGACATTTGGGAAGGGCAGGAAGTTAGGAAAAGATGGAGAGGTGGCTCTGTTAATTAATGATGGCATTAGCACTTTAGAGAGGGATGACCTAAGTTCAGGAAACCAGAATGTAGAAGCGGTTTGGATTGAAATGAGGAATGATAAAGGCAAGAAGTCACTTGTGCGAGTGTTGTACAGGCCCCCTAATTATAACTGCACGATAGGACAGAGTATAAAAGAAGAGATAATGGGAGCTTGCCAGAAAGGTGCAGCAATAATCATGGGGAATTAAAATCTACATAGACTGGAGTTAGGCAAAGATAGCATAGATGATGAGTTCATAGAATGTTTCAGGATAGTTTCTTAGAAAATCACATTGTGGAGCCAAACAGAGAGCAGGCTATACTAGACCTGGTATTGAGGAACAAGATAAGATTAATTGATAACCTCATAGTGAAGGCACCCCTAGGTAGCAGCAATCACAATATGATTGAATTTTACAGTCATTTTGAGGGAGAAACAAATGTGTCAAAACTAGTATTTTAAACTTAAATAAGGGCAATTATGAGGGCATGAAAGTAGAACCAGCTAAGGAAAACTGGAAAATGAGGTTAAGGGATAGGTCAATAGAGCTTCAACGGCAGGCATTTAAAGGGATATTTCAGAATACTCAGAATAGATACATTCCAATAAGAAAGAAAAGGGGTGGGGCCACCATTCATTGTTAATTAAAATAGTTAAAGACTGTATCAAACTTAAAGAAAAAGCATATAATTACACAAAGACGGGTGGCAGGCCAGAAGATTGGAAATAATATAAAGAACAGCAAAGGATGACAAAAAAATTAACAAGGAGGGAAAAATTTGAGTATGAGAGAAAGCTAGCTAGTAATATAAAGAATAAAAGTTTCTGTAGATATTTAAATAAGAAAGGAGTTAACAAAGTGTGTGTTGGTCCTTTAGAGAGTGTGTCTGGGGAATTGATAATGGAAAGTAGGGAGATGGCGGATGAATTAACCAGGTATTTTGCTTTGCTCCTTACAAAAGAGGACACAAGTAACATCCCAGAAATAGCTGTAAATCAGGAAATTGAAGGGAGGGAGGAACTGGGGAAAATTACAATCATCAGGGAAGTGGTATTGAGTAAATTGTTGGGGCTGCGGCCTGACAAACCCTCAGGCCTGGGCGGACTTCACCCTAAGGTTTTGAAAGAAGTGGCTAGTGAGATAGTTAATGCATTGGTTTTAATTTTCCAAAACTCCCCAAAGCTCCCTTTCCAAAACTCGGGGCAGGTTCCATTAGGTTGGAAAATAGCAAATATAACTCCTTTATTCAAAAAGCGTTGGAGACAGAAAGCAGGAAACTACAGGCCAGTTAGCCTAACACCTGTCATAGGGAAAATGTTAGATGCTATTATTAAAGTTGTTATTGCAGAGCACTTAGAAAAATTCAAGCCAATCAGGCAAGTCAACGCTATTTTGTAAAAGAAAAATCATGTTTAACCAATTTATTGAAGGTCTTTGAAGGAGTCACGTATGCAATAGATAAAAGGGAACCGGTGGATGTACTGTACTTAGATTTCCAGAAGGCATTTGATAAAGTGCCACATCAAAGGTTATTGCAGGAAATTAAAGCTCATGGTGTAGCGCGTAATATATTGACATGGATAAAAGACTGGCTAGGTAACAGGAAGCAGACAGTTGGCATAAATGGGTCTTTTTCTTGGCTGGCAGGATGTGATGAATGATGTGCCACAGGGATCAGTGCTGGGGCCTCAACTTTTTACGATTTACATAAATGACTTGGATGAAGGGACCGAAGGAATGGTTGCTAAATTTGCTGACGACACAAAGGTAAGTAGTAAAGTAAATTGTGAAGAGGATGTAAGGAGGCTACAAAGTGACATAGATAGGTTAAGTGAGTGGGCAAAGATTTGGCAAATGGACTATAATGTGGGAAAATGTGAAATTGTTCATTTTGGCAGGAAGAATAAAGAAGAAGCTTATTGTGCAAATGGTGGGAGATTGCAGAGCTCTGAGAATCAGAAGGATGTTTCCCCTTGTGGGAGAACCTAGAGCTAGGGGTCACTGTTTACAAATAAGGGGTTGCTCATTTAAGACAGAGATGAGGAGAAACTTTTTTCCCTCAGAGGTTTGTGATCCTTCGAACTCTTTACCTCAAAAGATGGTGGAAGTAGAATCTTCTAAAATTTTTAAGACAGAGCTTGATAGATTCTTGATTAACAAGGGGGTGAAAGGTTATCGGGGGTAGACAGGATTGTGGTATTGAGGTTACATTCAGATCAGCCATGATCTTATTGAATGGCGGAGCAGGCTTGAGGGGCCGAGTGGCCTACTCCTGCTCCTAATTTGTATGTTTGTTAGTACATTTGGGCATACATTATGTCACTAAAATTGAATGTGACTGCTTGAGTTCAGTGAATACAGATTCATAAAATGGTGGTGCATCTATATTGCCATGATATAGTGTTGTGGCGCAAATGTCGATGGCTTCCTTCAGTTTGTAAAAATCTCGGAATGTCAAACAAGCACATAGACAAGGCATTGCAATCAATATGTACGTCACATATTGTCTTTGTGAAGGTGAAGGAATTCTTTACCATGTACGTGGAAAACTCACTAAGAACTGGCTGTAATAATTCACTCAACCAATCTGCAATTTCATGCTGCGCAGAACTGGTCGTTGATAAAATATGGTACAGTGGGACACTGCTTTTGTGTGTCTTTGGCACCCCATGCGAGGACATAGTAAGCTATGAGGACGAGCCCCACCACACATCACAAGGCAGCTCATTACTCATACACAAGTCTAACAAGTATTTTTGTAGTTTACTTTCAAGCAAGGCTTGACGGCAGTTCTAATAGATACAAATGTGGAGCCATCAGAAAGAATGGAGTGCATTTAGTCAACATAATTACACTTGTTTGGAATGACTGCCCTGGCCCCTTTATTATACATGCAATATGTATTTCTAGGTTGGCCCTGAGGTCTCTCAAATCCAAACATCTACTGTTTGATGTGATTCCATGAATAGGCAGCACTTGCTGAACAATACTGAGTGTGTTAATAGCTACATTAGCAACCAATTTAAGGTAACCAGTCAAGTTTGTAATGGGCTCATTTATGCTTGTTAGAATTGACATATATTCAAATGCAGGGACCCGTTTTCTACAAACAAAAGGAATATCTTCAAACTTGCACCTTTTTTTGAATTACTCTGGAGCTTAGGGAGCCTATAGTGCCCTTTGCTTTCTCCACGGCAATGCCTCAGCCAATCAGGGTCATCTTGCCATCAAATCAACACCCTTTTGCCCAGTAGTTTAAGTTGTTGTGATTGTTTGAAATTTGGCATTCTTGTATTTGTCCTGATGAGTCAAGATGAAAAGCTATGGCAACATGTCTCTCTTTTCAGCAATGGATTAGTTCTAGTAGATCTAATTGGAAGAAATGCAGTGGAGTGCTTTTTGATTAAAAGTACTGCTGAAACTGGAAGGAAGTATCTATTAGAAAGTTGTGAGACTGGCCTTGCTATGTAGTGCAAAAACTTGGGCAATATCAGGAAGAGAGAAATAACAACTGGATATGAATAAGATGCAGATGCTGAGATGGTTGTATGGGGGGTGATGAGAAAGGACAAAACCAAAAAGCAGTACGTCAGTGGGTCAGCGAAGATTGTGGAAGCATTAAAGAAAGCTGCCAAGAAGAGATTAAAATGATATGCCAACTGTTGCAGGAAAAGAGGAGGCATGTGGAGATGGGACTGCCAGAAAGAAGGAGGAGAAGAGGAAGACCTAAGACCAGGTCGAAGGATGCAGCCATGAGAGAATCTCACACAGTGGGACTGGGAGTAAAATGGGTGACTCATAAGAGGAGATGGAGAAAAATACCATTTAACATTGTGGCAACCCCGAAGTAAAACAAGGGATGTGGAAGAAGGAGAAGCCAGAATCTGAGCTGGTGGCTGCAAGTATGTAATCGAGTGATATGTCGTCATCAGCCTAACCTTTTTGCTTGTTCGGGTTGGACTTCTTGGATATCTGAAGGAGAAAGATACCAGGGCTAAGTTTTTGTGGGGGAAGGTGTGGGGGGTTGGCAGGGGGAGCATGGAAAGTAGGAGGTCCATGCTTACACCACCTGCAGCATGTAAATTAAAAGGGAGTGTGGCATGAAGGAGAGGTGACATGTGAAAAGACGGATTCGTTATAAGGATATATTCTTCAATGGTTACAACCTGGCAGCTGGCCACGGCCTCAGCAATGTCTGTCCTAATAGTGGCCAACATCATTTCAGTTGGTACAGTTGGTATTGGATATAGCATTTGGAGGTATGTTCACTGACCTTGGCCACTCATGTGAGGTATTTGAACTTCTTGAAGGACACTCCCCAAGTCCTTTGGGCTTGACTCCTGGCAATGCAATCCACTAAAATTAGGAAAAAAAGTAGTAAAAGAGGAGTGAAAGGGGCTTAAAGTAGGTAAAAAATCAAGGTGTCCAGTGCAGCTGAGGCTGGGGGTGGGCAAGGCAGCGCAGACTGATCAAAGTACACAAGCTCATGTCAGTGGCGGGAGGGTGTGGAGGGTGAAAGCAGCGGCCACGCATTTGGAAAAGCTTTTCAAAAGTGACACTCTGAGCCATCAGCAGGAATGTCAAGCACAGTCTATAAACCCTGGGTCTAGCAAGGCGCCTACGAGCGATGGCTCACTGTGGATCTTCAGCTGCGTGTACAAGAGGACCGGCCGCACCTTCATCTAGAGGGTGGAGCTCCTCCCATTGGCAAGCTAGGCTCCGCAGCTGAGACCGTTCAGCAGCAACTCCATTGACGTGCTTGGAGTTGGGCCTCTGAAGCTTTTCTGCCCACTCAAGCAATGCAAAAGCTTGAATATGCCCCAAAATACTACAGAATTTTTCATCCCTAGGGTATGGACTGCAAATTAAGGTGTGTTTATGGGACTGCAGAACAACTGGACGACTGGGCAAATTGTAGAATCCCCTTGCAAAAGGTGGTCATGGAGCAGTCACTTATTGGGGTGCTCAGAGCCCCTTGCAATGTCTTTATTCAAGTTTGGACCAGCATCCCTCATTGTTCAAGCTAACACTGCAGCCCTGCAGTGTGGGTTAGGAGAATGCCTGTGCCTGAGCTGAGAGCACAGCATGCAGTCCAGTGGGCAAAGCTGCCGCCAATCGGTCAAATGGAGTGGGGCAGAGGTGGGTGGGGTTCCAGACAGCCATGGTGCACTCTACATTGGCCATCCAATAGTGGCCAGCAGTCTCCGGCATGTGTGAAGGAGCCTTAAGATGCTGCCAGAATCAGAGACTTAACTAAGAGAGGTCCTTAGGACACATATCTCTCTCTTTGATCCTGCAGGAGGAGAACATAGGATCATGGCGCCTGTGATCTAACGGTATGACTCATGGCTTACAGGAAAGAGAAGAAGGAGAAGAGTGCGATGGAGGTGCCTAGCTTGCCAATGGGAGGAGCTCCACCCTCTAGATGAAGGTGCGGCCGGTCCTCTTGTACACGCAGCTGAAGATCCACAGTGAACCAGACTGTGCTTGTCGTTCCTTCAGATGACTGAGA
Source organism: Carcharodon carcharias (assembly GCF_017639515.1). Taxonomy (NCBI): domain Eukaryota; kingdom Metazoa; phylum Chordata; class Chondrichthyes; order Lamniformes; family Lamnidae; genus Carcharodon; species Carcharodon carcharias. Next base: position 185,181,129 of record NC_054471.1, read on the forward strand.
ACTAGTGTCACGGAAGAATGCACATGTCTAGGGAACTGGTCGGTCACACATGCCACCTGCTGCAGGATTTGGCGCCATGGGGAAATGGAGGGCATCAACTGCCAGTGGCCATGAAAGCGACCGTGGCACTCCAGTGGCTCCTTCCAGGGCTCCACAGGTGACTTGTACAAGATCTCATAAGCTTTCTTCCACAAATGCATCCAGAAGGTCATGGATGCTATCTTCGCAAAGGCACAGAACTTTGTGCATTTCGACCGGGATCAAGAAAGCCAAGCGGCAAGATCACTGGGATTTGCGCAGATCTCCAGTTTTCCACAGGTGCAGGGTGTCACCGACTGCACTCACATGGCGCTCAGATCTCCGTGGCAACAAGCAGCCCACTACGTCAACCGCAAGGGCTTCCCCTCTCTGAATGTTCAGCTGGTCTGTGATCACCATAAAGGCACCTTACAAGTCTGTGCATGATTCCCAGGAACGTCCACGACTCCAACATCCTCAGCAGGTCTCAGATCCCTGACATCTTCCAGGGCCCAAAGAGGCTAAAAGGTTGACTCCTCGGGGACAAGGGCTACCCACAAAAGATATGGCTGAAGATGCCCATGTGGCGGCCTCAGGCAGCAGCAGAATGATGGTATAGCGAGGTGATGGAAGAGCTGCGCGTCTCCGATGATGAGGAAGACGTCGAAGAGGATGAGGGTCATGAGGTCCTCGAAGGTAAGGACGACAGCGATGTGGTCATCACATTGGCCAGACAAGGCAAGTGCACTCATGGGGCCCTAATAGCCGCAAGATTTGTGGAGGATGATGACGAGATGCAGTGAGGACAGTCCTGACATCTCACCTTGCACCTGTAAATGTTTGACTCCTGTGTGGCTGATGGCAGTGCACACACCCTCAGCGCTCAGGCTTATGTCACAGAGACACAGCAGAGGCCCTAATAGTCACAAGTATCCAGGAGGATGATAACAACCTGCAGTGAGGACACGCTATAGATCTTCACATTGCCTCTGTGAACGTTTGACTCCTGTGTAGCTGATGGCAGCCCAATTGCGCTCTGTGATTATGATCATATATGGAGACACAGCGAAGTGAAACTTAAAGTGAAACTTTAGGTGCACCTGATCCTTTGTCAGTCTTTATCACCTGTACCCTTCAGGGGCACAGCATCACCAGACACAAATGCTGACGAGATGGAGGGCCAGCCCCACCTCAAAGGCACTGAGAACACACAAAAGAGAATGAAGGAACTCTGTAATGCCTGCCCGTGACATTCTGTCAGCAATGACAAACACCGTCGAGGTGCAGGCATCACTGATGTGTCCAGTGAGTGTGAAGCCGGACCATCACTTTGCTCTGAAGGTTACACACTGTACAGGGAAAAGGCCCTGGACTCAATCGCCTGCCCTAATCTTGTGCAGGAACCAAGGTTTCACATTTGAGTGACACAAACACTGCTCATCAGAACAATGAGCCATAGGCAAGGAGGCATTCTTGGGAGTTTATTTACAATAGTGAACATTATGTACAAGTGGTTAATACCTGTGCCTACGCGGTGCAGCTAGGTGTCAGCTTGGCTCAGTTGGTAGAATATCGCCCTACCAGTCGGAAGGTTGTGGGTCCAAATCCCAATCCAGGAATTGAGCATATGACCTCTTAGGGGGAGATGGTTGTCCATTGGTAATGTCAATGGCCTAGTGCTTCAAAGACCCAGGCTAATGCTCTGGGGATACAGGTCCAAATCCTACCATAGCAATTGGTGGAATTTGAATTCAATGAATAAAAAAAAAGTCAAGAGATGATTTTGCTCAAAAAGAGTTACATCCTCTTAGCCTTCCTAACCCTGCTGCTAAACATTGGCACTCTGCTGCCATCCACAGTGGAGATGGAGGCAGCCTGCTGACTGCTACACCCTGTCTGTGATGACTTTAGAGGGCATCCTCTGGAGGGCTTCGACCTGCTTTGGGCATCCTGCTGTGGGCCAGGTGCACCTTCCTCAGCCTGTGGAGCTGAAGATGATGAGGTCACAGGAAGAGGGGATCTGAATCAGCCGGACATTCCTGGAGTCACCTGGGTGGATGGCCCTATGGTGTTGAGCTGCTGGTCCTCCTCCCTATGGGTTCCCAAGGGCCCCTGGCTGACTCCTTGAGGAGAAGGGAAAGCTGGAGTGAGATCAAGCTGTCCCGCACCCCTCTCATGGTGATGATGTTGGAGGCCAACTATGGCATCAGCGATGGAGATCAGCCCACGCAGCAGTGCAGGGCCGATATCCTGGACCAAGGTCCCCATGATGGTCACCATCCTGCCAGTGTTGGCCTCAATGTGTCAGCATGCTGGCACTATCACCTCCATCGTCCCATGTAATCTGAAGGGTACACCAGACATCCCTTCCTGATGTTGCCATGATTGTCTTTGCAGCTCCAACAATTGATTGAGGACTGAGTCCAGAGGCTCATTATCTGATTTGGACTCAGCAGATTCCTTGCTTCCAGCTGTCCTCCAAATGCCTTGCCTAAGGAAAGATATAATTGCCATTGAGGGAGTGCAACGAAGATTCACTAACTTAATTCCTGGGATGGAGGGATTGTCCTGTATGGGAAGATTAAATAGGCTGGGCCTTTATTCTCTGCTCAACAGGGTAGATGCAGGAAGGATGTTTCTCCTGGCTAGGGTGTCTAGAACTAGGGGGCACAGTCTCAAAATAAGGGACAGACTATTTAGGACTGAGATGAGGAATTTATTTACTCAGAGGATGGTGAATCTTCGGAATTCTTTACCCCAGAGGGCTGTGGAGGCTCAGTCAATAAGTTGGCTCAAGACTGAGATCAATAGATTTGTATATATTAAAAACATCAAGGAATACAGGGATTGTGCAGAAAATGGTGCCAAAGTTGAAGATAAGCCATGATCTTACTGAATGATGGAGAGGGCTAGAAGGGCTAAATAGCCTACTCCTGATCTTATTCCTTATGTTCTTATGTTTGTTCTTTTCCAGAGCTTTCTGCTCGCATTGCCTTCTGAATGTATATCTGGGAGGCCTTCAGGACCCCTTTGGATAGAAATCATCTCTCTTCCTTTCCATCTCCTCTATGACATCCTCCAGTGCAGCATCAGAAAATCTTGCTGTCTGTTGTCTCATGTTGTATCATTCTTCAATGCTCCCCAGGTTAGAGTCACTTCCTGTATGACTGCCAGCTTCTGCTTTAGCCACAATGCACCTCTCCTCCCCTTCAGTCTATATTCAAGCAGTGCAGGCTAGCTTTAAGTGGCGTGCATGATATTGGTCCCTTGCCTTTGGGGTTTCCATGCCTTTAAAGTGAGGAACCTGCTTCTAAGAGCTGCTGGCCAATCAGAGCACTGGCAGATCTTCAGTCCCAGCAGTGCCACCTGGAGCAGTGGCCCCAGATGAAACTGCAGGTCTTCTTGGAGAATCAACACTGATGGAGGCCCCAGAAGAGGTATGGGTAGTGGGGGCTTATCAGGCCAATCAGGCAGACCCCAGCGAGGGATCGGTGGGACAAGGGCATGTTAGGCAATGTGGAGGACAGGGCAGGCTCTTCCAGCAGGGAAAGGTGGGTGGCACTCCATGTGGCAAAGGGTGCCTGATTAAGAGGGTCCCTCCTAAGACCACAAGTTGGCCGCCAGTGTATATACATGGTAGCCTCCCAATGTGCTGCACAGCTCCCCACCCTTCCACTGCTAGTGTTTCACCAGCAGAGGCAAGATGAGGCCCTTCAGCAGCCATTAATTGGCTACTTAGGGGCCTCAATTGGCCTCTGGGCAGGAAGATCATCTTTGACATTCCTCACCCTTGACTTTATCAGAAAGAGTTGGGAAAGCGACAGGTTCTCCATTCTGTGCCTCTCCACCTGATTATAAGGGCCCTCCCCACCTACCAGCCCACTCTGGGGGCAGGTAGGGAATTTAAATTCTGCTCTCTGGACCAATTTGAATTCAGGGATGGGCTGGGAGCAGCTGAGAGGAAGTTTGTACCATTGGGATAGAGGAAGGAAGGGAAGCTACAGAGGCAGCTAAATGATCTAGATCTTTGTAACAAAAATGTCCATGAGCTCCTGGCACTTATTGATGGAGGGGAGGGTGAAGGAGGCAGAAAAGGATGGTTTAAGAATACAGTTTGTGGCATTGAAGAGACTTCTTCTTGGGTTTGCTTTTGAAAACTTATTGGTGGAGGGCAGGACCTGATAATACTTTATGTAATTCAGCAGGCCTGGCAATAGTTAAAGCTGTTGACATTCAAAGATTTTCAAATCTGCATCTCATGGACTTAAGGGAGTGAAAATGTGAGGGAGGGTGGGTGTGTCCCAGGGGAATAACTAAGGTAAGAGAGTGCTATGGTATTGGTGAGGATAAGAGCACCATTAATAGTGGAAAGGGTGTGGTTTAGCAAATCAATAGCTGCAAACATTTTGCGATAAATCATAAGCTAAAGGTTAGACACTGGGAATCTGAAAGTGCAGTGCTTAGAGAATTAAGAGGGAGTTTTTTTTTCCCAGGGCAGACACAGAAAGAAATGGGTTGGGAGGGAAGGAGAATAGCAATAGAGAACGATATAAGGAAATGATCAGTTCGCCTTATCAGTAATAGTTACAATGGGAGTACTGAGTCCATGTGAGATAAGAAGGTTGAGGAAGTTGCTGTAAATATGGGCAAGAGACCTTGTATGGAAGGAGAGATTTAGGGAGAAAAGGAAAGCAATAAACTAAGAGGAGAGAGAGCAAGAGGAGTTGAGATGGAGGCTGATATCATCAAGGATGAGGGTTTGCTTGTACAGAGCAGGAAAGGAAAGATGGTACGAAACTTCTATTTGTGTCTTTAATCCAAGAATAATGTACTCAATGCTTAAAGCACCAGTATACAAACTTCTGGAATATCTTTCATTGAAACTATAATTTGAATTATTAATTTAGATAAATAAGTGGCCCTGGTGTTATCTCCTACCTTCCATGAAAATTGCTATAGCTTTAAAAGACCATATTATCTGACTTAACAATGCCGTGGGATATTGTTACTTAAACAAATTTGAGGAGGGTGGATGGGTAGGAGTGAGGAAGTTAATGGGGTCATTGCACATTCATAGCACCGCCAAAAAGATAACAATTCTACTCTCGTATAATTTGGATTTCAATGCTGAAACCTTACCCACCCGAACGCGTGGAATCTGGACATTTCCTGACTGCAACATCAGATTTTGGCACTGTAACAGTGGTGTAACACCGCAACTTAGGAGCCTGGAGGCAGAGTGGTGACTGCCAGACAGTCCAAGAGAACTAAGCAGGCAATGCAGGAGTCCCCAGGGATCCCGGTCGCCAATCGGTTTTCCATTTTAGATACTGTTGAGGGCGTTGGTTCCTTGAAGTAGTGCAGTCAAAGCCAGGCTTGTGGCACCACAGGTGGCTCTACTGTACAAGAGGGGAGAAAGAAGAGGGGAAGAACTGTAGTGATATGGGATTTGTTAGTTAGGGGAATGAAGAGGTGCTTCTGTAACTGTAGACATGACTCCAGGATGATATGTTGTCTCCCTGGTACCAGGGTCAATGATGTCACATACTGTAATGATGTGGCAGATGATGTGTGCCAGGCAGATTAAATCCACAGGGGAAACTTGATACACTACCACAACTGTTTTGCAATTTGTATTTATTTCGAGATGTGTACATTGAATTCAGAAGTAATTAGTTCACCAAGACCTTCAGAGTTTTTTAAAAAACTAAATTAAAATATTTATTAACTAAAGGAAAAGATGTCAAACAGATATATGAGACTCTAGTTACTTAATACTTAAATGCCAAAATTCCTACCTAACCCGATTCCCAAATACACCTCCTTGTAAGGCAATAGTCCAAACTAGACTTTAAAGCAAAAAAACCCAGACTAGCACAATTATCACCTTTAAAGGCTGGATGCAATGACTCATGCAGACATGGTTAGAGGTGTTTTTCCTGAGACTGTTTCGCAAGCTTCTGCTAGATTTCAACATAGCCTTTCATTCTCCCTTATATACTTTTTCTCTCTTTTTTAAGCTGTAAATTCCATTGTCCCACATGTCTTTGAAATTGTACTTTCCCGTAATATAAATTTTTTCATGGTGCTAATATCGTCAGTAAACTTTGAGAAAAATAAAGACACTGCTTGGCCTTCTTCTCTTGTTAGATGTAAACGTCCTACTATCTCTTTGTATTTCAAACTTCCCCGATTTATCTAAAAACGCAAATTCTCCTCACATTTTACATTCTAAGACTTCAGCCATGTTTACATATTTAGCATTTCAAAATCCTTTGTACCTAACTTCTACTGAAATTTCCAAATCTCCAAACCATCTGTCTCTAATTCAATTAAATCGCACACGCACACAGACACACAAACACACACACAGAAAATATCCAAACCCCACTATTAACCTACTTTTACAATAAGTAACAATAATATTATGCTAATTATTATACTTTAAGAACACATACCCACATACGAACATACAAATTTGGAACTATCCAATGGCAGCTGCTGAAATAGTTAATTAAGGAAACCAGATGGAACTGGTCTTGCTGTACCTGGGCTCAGCTAATTCCTTTGTTTAGAAAATGTAAATTCAGACATCCTCAGTGCAGCCAGCACTGAGTGCAACCTCAACGGAGTGTGAGAGTTTGATGAGCTGAGGGAGTTCAAAATGGTACAGGAATTTGTGATTAGATTAATTAGAAAAGAAAATAAATAATTGAATTAAATAATTAAATAATTAATTAAAGAACATAAATATGGCAAGTCAGGTGATGTGTTGTCGCTGCAGCATGTGGGAACTCCTCTGTACCAGTGTTATCCAGTGCAAGCATGTCTGCAGTAAGTGTCTGTGGCTTGAGGAGCCTCAGCTCAGAATCACTGAGCTGAAGGCAGAGCTGCAGACACTGCGACACACCAGGGAGGGCGAGAGTTACCTGAATGCTTTGTACCAGGAGGTGGTCACACCCCTTAGGATGAATCTGATAGCCTTCACAGTGACATGGCTATGGGATGACATAGATTGGTACTTGAATATTGAAAGGTACGGGACATTTGGGAAGGACATGAAGTAGGAAAAGGTGGAGGGGTGGCTCTGTTAATTAATCATGGTATTAGCACATTGGAGAAAGATGACCTAAGTGCAGGGGGACAATTTTCTCCCCGTTGGGCAGGCCGGTTGGGAACAAGTGCGGGCAGGCGCAGAGCCAATTGCCACCCGATATCTGCTACACGCCGCCATTTTACATGGGCAGGCCAATTAAGGCCCACACAGCGAGACCTGTGCCCGGTAGCGCTCAGAGCTCCCTGTGCGGGTAGGGAGAGGAGGGAGACTCAGGGCCTCAGGGAGACTAAGTTGTAACTGAAGCTTCAAAAATAAAAAAAATGTTAAAAATCATTTACACATATCCCCTCATGTTACTGCATCACATGAGCTGGGACATGTTTGGCAAATGTTTGAAACATTTATTCATTTAATAAGCCCTTCATGAAACCTCATCCTGCCTGTGAATGAGGTTTCATGAAAAATGCAAAGGCCGCCTGGGCTCTTTGCCTGCCTTCTCAATTGGGTTAATTGGTTAGTAAATGGCCTTAACAGGCCTTTGACAGTTTGGTGGGCGCTCAGCTATATCTGGTGCGTGTCCACTGAACGAAAAATTGGAATGAGATGCGATGATGTTGGGGTGCACGCCTGACATCACCACATGTCATTTCATGCTTCGGCGTGCGGGGCCTGTTCCCTCATGCTAAACAGAAAATGCTGGCCCAGGAAACCAGGATGTAGAAGCGATTTGGGTTGAGATGAGGAATGATAAAGGCAAGAAGTCACTTGTGCCAGTGGTGTACAGGCCACATAATTATAACTACACGATATGAAAGACTATAAAAGAAAAGATAATGGGAGATAGTCAGAAAGCTATGGCGAAAATCATGGGGGATTTTAACCTACACATAGACTGGAAAAATCAGATGGGCAAAGGTAGCATAGATGATGAGTTCATAGAATGTTTTTGGGTTAGTTTCTTAGAACAAAACCTTCTAGAACCAACCAGGGACCAAGCTATACTAGACCTGGTATTGTACAACGAGATAGGATTAATTGGTAATCTCATGGGAAAGACACCCCTAGGTAGCAATGATCATAATATGAGTGAATGTTACAGTTATTTCGAGTGTGTCCATGACGAGTATTTTAAACATAAATAAGGGCTATTATGATGGCATGAAAGCAGAGCTAGCTAAGGTGAACTGGCAAATGAGGTTAAGGGATAGGTTAATAGATGTTCAGTAGCAGGCATTTAAAGGGATATTTCAGAATAGATACATTCCAATGAGAAAGAAAAGGTACAAGTGGAAGCCCCGTAGTTAACTAAAAAAGTTAAAGACAGTGTCAAACTTAAATAAAAAGTATATAACTGCGCAAAGATGGGTGGCAGGTCAGAACATTGGAAATGATATAAAGAACAGCAAAGCATGACAAAAAGATTAATAAGGATGGAAAAATTGGAATACAAGAGAAAGCTAGCTAGCAATATAAATAAGGACAGTAGGAGTTTCTACAGGTATTTAAATAAGAGTTAATAAAGTGAGTGTTGGTCCTTTAGAAAGTGCATCTGGGGAACTGATAATGGAAAGTAGGGAGATAATGAATGAATTAAACAGATATTTTCCATCAGTCTTCACAAAAGAGGACACAAGTAACATTCCAGAAATAGCTGTACATCAAGAAATGGAAGAGAGGGGGGAACTTGGGAAAATTACAATCACTAAGGAAGTGGTATTGAGCAAATTGTTGCTCAATTGCCTGACAAATCCCTGGTCCAGATGGACTTCATCCTGAAGTCTTGAAAGAAGTGGGAGGTGAGGTAGTTGATGCATTGGTTTTAATTTTCCAAAACTCTCTGGATTTGGGGAAGGTTCCATTGGATTGGAAAAGAGCAAATGTAACTCCTTTATTCAAAAAGGGAGAGAGACAGAAAGCAGGAAACTAGCGGCCAGTTAGCCTAAGATCTGTAATAGGGAAAATGTTAGAAGCTATTATTAAAGATGTTATAGCAGGGCACTTAAAAAGATTCAAGGCAATCAGGCAGAGTCAACATGGTTTTGTGAAAGGGAAATCATGTTTAACCAATTTATTGGAGTTCTTTGAAGGGATCACATTGCTGTGGATAAAGGGGAACCAGTGGATGTACGGTACTGAGATTTCTAAAAGGCATTTGATAAAGTGCCACATCAAAGCTTATTGCTAAAAATAAAAGCTCATAGTGTAAGGGGTAACATATTGGCACAGATAGAAGATTGGCTAGTCAACAAGGAACAGAGAGTAGGTAAAAATGGGTCTTTTTCTGGATGGCAGGGTGTGATGAGTGGTACGCCACCTTTTACAATTTATATAAATGACTTGGATGAAGGTATGGTTGCTAAATTTGCTGATGACCCCAAGATAGGTATGAAAGTAAATTGTAAAAAGGATATAAGGAGGACATAGATAGGTTAAGTGAATGGGCAAAGATCTGAAAAATTGAGTATAATGTGGGCAAATGTGAAATTGTCCATCTTGGCAGGAAGAATAAAAAGGAAGCTTACTATCTAAATGGTGAGAAATTGCAGAGCTCTGAGGTTCCGAGGGATCTGGGTATTCTAGTGCACGACTCACAAAAGGCTAGGTACAGCAAGTAATTAGAAAAGCTAATTGAATATTATTGTTTATTGTGACGGGAATTGATTACAAAAGTAAGGAGCAGCTGCAGAACATTCTTCTGGGGGAGGCTGATCAGACAGATGTTGTTTCCATAATATAAAAGCAAAAAACTACGGATGCTGGAAATCCAAAACAAAAACACCTGGAAAAACTCAGCAGGTCTGGCAGGATCTGCGGAGAGGAACACAGTTAACGTTTGGAGTCTGAATGACCCTTCAACAGAACTAAGTAAAAATAGAAGAGAGGTGAAATATAAGCCGGTTTAAGGGGGGCTGGGACAAGTAGAGCTGGATAGAGGGCCAGTGATAGGTGAAGATAACCAAAAGATGACACAGATAAAAGGACAAAGAGGTGTTGAAGATGGTGATATTATCTAAGGAATGTGCTAATTAAGGGTAGAAAGCAGGACAAGCAAGGTACAGATAGCCATGGTGGGGGTGGGGTGGGGTGAAGGAATCGAAAAAGGCTAAAAGGTAGAGGTAAAACAATGGATGGAAATACATTTAAAAATAATGGAAATAGGTGGGAAAAGAAGAACCTATATAAATTATTGGGAAAAAAAAGTGGGGGGATCGGAAAGGTGGTGGGGATGAAGAGGAGAGTTCATGATCTAAAATTGTTGAACTCAATATTCAGTCCGGAAGGCTGTAAAGTGCCTAGTCGGAAGATGAGGCGCTGTTCTTCCAGTTTGCATTGGGCTTCACTGGAACATTGCAGCAGGCCAATGACAGACATGTGGGCATGAGAGCAGGGTGGAGTGTTGAAATGGCAAGTGACAGGGAGGTCTGGGTAATGCTTGCGGACAGACCAAAGGTGTTCTGCAAAGCCGTCACCCAGTCAGTGTTTGGTCTCTCCAATGTAGAGGAAACTGCATTGGGAGCAACGAATGCAGTAGACTAAATTAAGGGAAGTGCAAGTGAAATGCTGCTTCACTTGGAAGGAGTGTTTGGGCCCTTGGACAGTGAGGAGAGGGGAAGTAAAGGGGCAGGTGTTGCACCTTCTATGGTTGCATGGGAAGGTGCCGTGGGAGGGGGTTGAGGTGTAGGGGGTGATGGAGGAGTGGACCAGGGTGTCACGGAGGGAACGATCCCTGCGGAATGCCGCCTGGGAGGTGAAGGGAAGATGTGTTTGGTGGTGGCATCATGCTGGATTTGGCAGAAATGGTGGAGGATGATCCTTTGAATGCGGAGGCTGGTGGGATGATAAGTGAGTACAAGGGGGACCTTATCATGTTTCGGGGAGGGAGAGGAAGGTGTGAGGGCGGATGCGCGGGAGATGGGCCGGGCATGGTTGAGGGCCTTGTCAACCACCGTGGGTGGAAAACCTCGGTTAAGGAAGAAGGAAGACATGTCAGAGGAACTGTTTTTGAAAGTGGCATCATCAGAACAGATGCGACGGAGGCGAAGGAACTGAGAGAATGGGATGGAGTCTTTACAGGAAGTGGGGTGTGAGGAGCTGTAGTCGAGGTAGCTGTGGGAGTTGGTAGGCTTGTAATGAATGTTGGTGGACAGTCTATCACCAGAAATTGAGACAGAGAGGTCAAGGAAGGGAAGGGAAGTGTCAGAGATGGACCATGTCGTCTCCATTTTGATACAATGGCATAGGTAGGAAAGGGGTTGAGGTCCTAAAAGCAGATTTTAGTGAGTTAGGAAGGAGATTGAAAAGCAGGACCTCCAAGCTGTAAACTCAGCTAGTCCCACATGCAAGTGAGTACAGAAATAGGAAAATTGAGCGATTCAATACTTGGTTAGCTGGTGTAGGAGGGAGGGCATCAGATTTCTGAGACATTGGGACCAGTTCTGGGGAAGGTGGGATATATACAAGTCTCCACCTGAACGGGATTGGGACAAATATCCTTGCAGGGAGATTTGCTTGTGCTGTTTGTGCTGGTTTAAACTAAATTGGCATAGGATTGGGAATTTGATGGAAAATTCAGAGTAAGGAATGGGAGGTGGGGAATTAGTGAGTGACTCTGAAAGACAGAAGTACAGGTTAAAAAGTGTATAGCACAGGAAATTGGCAGTGTTGAAGGGTGTATATGTAAATGCAAGGCGTAGAGCAAATAAAGCCGATGAGCTGAGGGCACAGATAGATACAAAGCAGCATGATATCGCCACTATAATGAAAACTTGGCTTAAAGAGGGGCAAAAATGGTAGGTGAACATCCCTGGATATAAAGCTCTCAAGCAAGATAGAGAAGGGGATAAAAACGATGATGGTATAGCATTACTGGTTAAAGAAACAATTATAGCTGTGAGGAGGGATGAAGTACTAAATGAAGCAACAAATGAGACCATATGGGTTGAGCTCATAAATAAAAAAAGGGGCAATGATTGGTGTGTTCTTCTGACTCCCAAATAGTGGAAGGGATTTAGAAGAGCAAACATAGGCAAATTTCTGAGTGCAAAAACAATAGGGCAGTATTTGTTTTTATTCATTCACGGGATGCAGACATCACTTGCTAGGCCAGAATTCCTTGACCATCCCTAGTTGCTCTTAAAAAGGTGGTGGTGAGCTACATTCTTGAACAGCTGTAGTCCATGTGGTGTAGGTATGGAGTTACTGTTAGGGAGGGAGTTCTAGGATTTTGACCCATCGACAGTGAAGGAATGGTGATATATTTCCAAGTCAGGATGGTGAGTGGCCATGAGGGGACCTTCCAGGTGGTGGTATTCCCATGTGTCTGCTGCCTGTGTCCTTCTAGGTGGTAGCAGTCCTGGGTTTGGAAGGTGCTGTCTAAGGAGGCCTGGTGAGTTCGTGCAGTGCATCTTGTTGATGGCACACACTGCTGCTACTTTGTGTTGGTGGTGGAGCGAGTGAATGTTTGTGGATGGGGTGCCAATCAAGTGGGTTGCTTTGCCCTGGATGGTGTCAAGCTTCTTGAGTATTGTTGGAGTTACACTCATCCAGGAAAGTGGAGAATATTCCATCACACTACTGACTTTTGCGTTGTAGATGGTGGACTTTTGCGTTGTAGATGGTGGGGAGTCAAGAGGTGAGTTCATCATCACAGGATTCCTAGCCTCTGACCTGCTCTTGTAGCCACAGTATTTATATGGCTAATCCAGTTCAGCTTCTGGTCAATGGTAACCCTCCAGGATGTTGATAGTGGGGGATTCAGTGATGGCAATGTCATTGAACATTAATTGATGGTTAGATTCTCTCTTATTCGAGGTGGTCATCGCCTGACACTTGAGTGGCACAAATGTTACTTGCCACTTGCCAGCCCAAGCCTGGATATTGTCCAGGTCTTGCTGCATTTGTACATGGACTGCTTCAGTATCTGAGGGGTCATGAATGGTGCTGAACATTTTGCAATCATCAATGAACATCCCCACTTCTGACCTTATGATGGAAGGATGGTTGTTGATGAAGCAGCTGAAGATGGTTGGGCCTCAAACACTACCCTGAGAAACTCCTACAGTGATGTTCTCTAACTGAGTTGGCTCACCTCCAACAACCACAATAAACAATAATGGGAGACTTTAACAACGCTAATATCAATTGGGATACAAACAGTGTGAAGGGCACAGTGGGCACAAAATTCTTGAACTGCATTCAAGAGAACTTTTTCAGCCAGCACATAACAAGCCCAATATGAGAGGGGGCACAATTCTAGATTTTGTCTTAGGAAATAAATTGGTGGATGAAATAACAGTGGGGTACTATTGATGAAGCAAGTGGATGAAGTAGTAGTGGGGGATCATTTTGGAGATATGACCATAATACTGTCAGATTTAGCAGCATTATGGAAAAGGACAAAGGCAGAAGAGAAGTAAAAGTTCTGATTTGTGGGAAGACAAATTTTACAAAGCTGAGAGATCAACTGATGAAAGTGGACTGGATACAACTACTAGAAGGGAAAACTATGTCAAATCAGTGGGAGATTTTTTTTAAATTCATTCATGGGATATGGGCATCACTGGCTAGACCAGCATTTATTGCCCATCCCTATTTGCCCTTGTTCAGAGGGCATTTTAAGAGTCAACCACATTCCTGTGGGTCTGGAGTCACATGTAGGCCAGACCAGGTAAGAAAAGTAGATTTCCTTCTCTAAAGGACATTAGTGAACCTGAGTTTTAACAACAATGAACAAGGCTTCATGGTCATCGTCAGACTTTTTATTCCAGATTTTTATTGAATTCAAATTTCACCATCTGCCATGGTGGCATTCAAACCCAGGTCCCCAGAGCATTTTCCTGGGTCTCTGGAATACCAGTCCAGTAACAATACCACTATGCCACCACCTTGGGCACTGTATAAACATGCCCCCACAAAAAAAAAGGTGGTACTGCCAAATCTAACCTGGTTTTCCAGAAGCATACAGGGTAAGATAAAGCAGAAAAATAAAACTTGTGACAGACACAAATGCTTAATACTGTAAAACACCTAGAGGAATATAGAAAGTACAGGGGTGAAGTAAAAAAGGAAATTAGGAAAGCAAAGAGAGATATGAAAAAAATATTGGCAGGTGAAATCAAAGAATACGCAAAGATGTTTGTTTTACCAGTTTGTTAAGAGCAAGATAATAACTAAGGAAAAGGTAGAGCCTATCAGAGATGTACATGGTGACTTGTCTGTTAATGCTGAATATGTGGACAGGATCTCAATGAGTACTTTGTCTCTGTCTTCTCTAAGGAGAGGGTTGATGCAGAGATCCTAGTTAAGGAAGAGGTAAAATATGTAAAATATTAGGCACAATAAACATTAGAGTGATGACATACTGGAGGAACTGGCATCCTGGAAGGTGGATAAATAACCAGGGCCGGATGGATTGTTGTTAACAGAAGCCAGGGAGGAAATAGCAGATGCTCCGAGGATCATTTTCCAATCCTCAGTAGATATAGGTGAGGTGCCAGAGGATTGGACATCTGCAAACATTGCATCAATATTTAAAAAGAGTGCAAGGGATAGGCCAGAAAATTATAGGCCAGTCAGCCTGACTTTGGTGGTGGGCAGATTACTGGAATCAATTCTGAGAGACAGGATTAACTGTCACTCAGCAAGACACGAATTGACCAGGAATAGCCAGAATAGTTTGTTAGGGGGAGAACATGTCTTACTAACTTAATAGAATTATTTGAGCAAGTAACAAGGAGGATTGATGACTACAGTGCAGTTGTCTACATGGATTTTAGTAAGGAATTTGACAAGGTGCCACATGGCAGACTGGTCAAAAAAGCGAGATCCCATTGGATACAGGGGAAGGTGGAGTGTTGGATTCAAAATTGGCTCAGCGACAGGAAACAAAGGGTAATGGTCAATGGGTGTTTTTGTGGATGGAAAGCGGTTTCCAGTCGTGTTCCACATTGCTTAGTTCTGGGGCCCTTGCTTTTTGTTGTATATGTGGCTTAAATGTGGAAGGCATGATTTGGAAATTTGGAAATCAATGGTTTGGTTGAGCGGGTGGAAAAGTGGCAAATGGAATTCAATGCGGAAAAGTGTGAATAATGCATTTGGGGAGGGCAGACAAAGGAAGGGAATACTCAATAAATGGGAGTATAATGAAAGGGGTTGAGGAAGTGAGAGACTTTGGAGTGCATATGGAATGCTTTCCTTTATTGGACGAGGTATTGAATACAAAAGCAGGGACGTAATGATGGAACTGTATAAAACACTGGTTAGGCCACAGCTGGAATTTTGTGTACCATTCAGGTCACCACATTACAGGAAGGACATAATTGTTCTGGAGCGAGTACAGAGGAGATATACAAGAATGTTGCCAAGGCTTGAATAACAGAGGAGATTGAGGGGTGTCCTGATTGAGGCTTGCAAAATTATGAGGGGCTTAGATAGGGTAGACAGGAAATATCTGTTTCCCCTAGCTGAGGGGTTAATTAACTGGGGGTATAGATTTAAGGTAGAAGGATTAGAGGGTACATGAGGAAAACTGAGGAAAAGGGTGGTGGGTGTCTGGAATTCAGTGCCAAAACTGGTGATTGAGGATAAAATGCTCAACTCATTTAAAAGGTACCTGGACCTGAACCTGAAGTGCTGTAACCTGCAAGATTACAGACCACGCGCTGGAAAGTGGGATTAAAAATGAGAAGCTAGTCTTTTTTTCTCTTTTTTTATGGCTGGCGAAGACATTATGGGCTGAATGGCCTTTTTCTGCGCAGCAACTTTTCTATTGTTCGAACTGACTGCTTCATTAAACTATTCAGTGTGGTGGGTAAATTCATAAAATTCATTGCAAGATATTTTGACAGAAAAATTAAATACATTGCATAGTACATCATTTAAAATACAAAGCTTAGAATAGTACTTGAAACTTTGTCATGAAATATTAGTGCATTCATTTTTAAAATTGTTGCATTGCATTTCCTGAGGTTATTGTGAGGTAATATATCCTGGAGTTGTAAATGATAAGGAATAGCTGTAAGCAGCATGCATTAGGTGAAAAAGTACACCATTGTTCATATGTACTGCAACAGCAGTTTAAGACCAGTGTGTTTTTGCTGACTTGACTATTTTTTAACAGCTGGTGTGTCCTTTCATTATCGACATCCATATTTTGCTTAAGTTGCTTTTTCTGTATGGTTAAGTATTAGAATAAAGGGAAGGTGGTGTAGCTACTAGAGTTGTGATGTCCTATGCCTACTTTAGCTTAACTTGTAATTGTTTGGTGCAGAGACACTGAAGGTGGGTTTTGTGATCCTAGCAAATTTGTGACGTTGTGTGCCTGAGTGTGAACTCACTTGGTACATAGCCTGTGGGGTGGACTATACTCAACTTTGTTTTCTTAATTCTATTACAAATTTCCACAGGCTGTAAGACACAGGAGAAGTTTCCATCAAGAGCTTAGCTGAGGGCTTGAAAGCAACTCTCAAAGGGTTGTAACTCATAAAAGATGAGGGTGTGATGTTGGCAGGAATTTACTTCTGCTGTCCATTAGACATCTGAGCAACACAGCTTCTGATGCTGTAGATTTGGAGGTCACACTGCAAGTGATTTTCCAAAGAAGTTTGGTCTAATTTGGGCTTGAAGACCACGTTCCAGTAAGAGCAGAGCTGCCAGCTGGGTGAAAAGGAGGGTATTGATCGAGTCAATGAAGTTTGCCTCGGTCATTTGCTGTTAGAAATGAGGAAAAAGTTTTCTGTCAGCAGGATCAAGAATGATGTGAGTACATTCATCATTTTGAACAGGTTTGTCATCATCAAAACTAAGTTTGAGAACTGAAAGATCACTTGGGAGGCATCCTTTGAAGTTATCAGGACAAACATTGCCTTTTTCCAGAAACTCTTAAGAAAGTTGCATGACAGACTGTTCCTGAAGCTGAAGATGGCAACTGAAAGCAGCAAACACATGTTAAGATGGATGGGCAAAGGTGCTTTTCTTCTGTCAAGCGGCTTCACAGGAGGTCAGCAACCAAGGGTGCAGAGAGAGAGAGCAATACACCAAGTGCTTCTTTTTCCAAAAAATGTGGATACCCTGAGTTGCTACAGAATGAAAGAGTCAATGGTCACTAACGTGAAGGATTTTTTTTTCTATTGCCGGCTGGCATCCAAACATTAATGGCGTGCAAACTGTGCTGTTCACGTCGGATTGGGGGGTTTGTGTGAGGAATTCTGCCGTTAACATGGGTGTTGTGTCACCTTGCACTTGAGGAATTCATCCTCACTCATGGCAGAGCCCAGTACTTGAGTACAAAAGGACAAGGCTGAAGCGTTTGAAACCAACTTCTACTAGAAATGCTGAGTGAATGACCCATGTTGGCCTACTCTTGGATTTGCACCATCACAAATGCCTGTCTTTGGCCAATTTGATACACTCCTTGTGATATCTAAAAATGGCTGAGCACACAGGATACAGCACAACAACTTCCTGGTTGTAATATTGAAGACTTATGCTTCAGAACTCGCTGCACCCATACCCAAAGTGTTGCAGTACAATTACAACCCTGGCATTTGCCTTGTCCAGCTGTATCCCATCCAGAAAAAAAACAGGATAAACTTGATCAGACCAATTACTGCCTCATCAATCTGCTCTCAATCTTCAGCAAAATGAGGGAAGGTGTCATTGACAGTGCTATCAAGTGACTCTTGTTCGGCAATAACCTGCTCAATTTGAATTCCACCAAGACCAACCATGCCTCCAAGTTGCACTGATGGGTGGCCACACAGCAGTTCAGGACTTTCTTGTAAAGCTGAAGCCAATGGAAATCCTGGGGAAAAGGCTCTACCTGCTGGCGACGTGCCTAGCACAAGGGATGATGGTTATGGTTGTTGGAGGCTAATCATCTCAGCCCCAAGACATTGCTGCAAGACTCCTTTATGGTGCAGTGCTTAGTTCCATTTATAAGT
Source organism: Carcharodon carcharias (assembly GCF_017639515.1). Classification (NCBI taxonomy): domain Eukaryota; kingdom Metazoa; phylum Chordata; class Chondrichthyes; order Lamniformes; family Lamnidae; genus Carcharodon; species Carcharodon carcharias. The sequence continues at coordinate 185,199,144 of NC_054471.1, forward strand.
CATCAGTTATTGAAGCAGTCGGTGCCTGCATGCAGCAAGACCTGGGTAACATTCAAGCTTAGTCTGCTAAGTGGGAAGTAATATTTGTGCTACGCAAGTCCCAGGCAATAACTAGCTTGAACAGAGAGAACCTAACCATTTCACCTTGACGTTTAATGGTATTTCCATCCTTAAATCCTCCACCATTAACATCTTATGGGGTCAGCATTGACGAAACCATCTATATAAATCGTGTGGCTACAAGAGCATTCTACATCAAATGACTCATCTCCTGACTTCCCAGAAACTTTGCACCATCTGCGATGGAATATTCTCCACTTTCCTGCGTGAGTTCAGATCCAACAGCACTCAAGAAACTCAAAACCATCCAGGACAAAGCAGCCTGCATGATTTATATTCTATACACCACTTTAAGCATTCACTCCCTCCATCATCATAGCTGTGTACAGTTTACAAGATGCATTGTACCAACTTGTCAAGGCTCTTTGGCAGCACCTTTCAAACCTCCTACCACCTAGAAGCACAAAGGCAGCAAATGCATGGGAATATCACTACTTCCAAGTTACCCTCCAAAACACAACAATGCTGACTTGGAAATACATTGCCATTCCTTCATCATCAATGGGTCAAAATCCTGAAATTCATTTCTTAATACCACACTGACTGCAGTGGTTCATGATAGTAGCTCACCAGCACCAGTTCAAGGGCAATTAGGGATGGGCAATAAATGGCACTCTTGCCAGCGATACCTGTGGAGTAAAGGAGGGTTATCTCTAATGATAGGTACTGACAATGTGCTTAAGCAGATATATCACAGTGGTGTCACTGAGAGATGACTGAGAAGCATCTTAGAGAGAGGAGCTCCAGCTGTATCTTAGTCTTACTTAACCTTTCTAAATAGTTAGCATGGAAATAAATGTGTTTTCAACAAAAAACATTTGCCAAGAGCAAGAACTCTTCTACAGTAAGAAGCTAACGAAACTTGAGATAAAACCACGCTAACAGACGGTAGCATCAGTGATTACATCGACAGAGAAACAGTAGAAAATGACGGGAAAAGCCCATCGAGGCCAGCCCATCAACCGCACCAGAGACATCAAAAGAAATTAGGGCAGCCCAGTCATTGACAAGACAAGCAGTGTGAGAAAAGACAATATTGAACCAGGCTGAGAAATGGCTGCTAATTTGACCATACCAAAATCATTTCAAAATATAGATGGACCCTGACAGGCTGAGCGATGACAAAATGTGCAAAGACATTTTACCCAGCACCACAAAGCCTCAGGCCTTACAGGTAAAGAGAACAAAAGGTCACTTTGTTATATGCATGGTACAGCAGATGATATGCTGGCCAGACAGCGTGTGAACGAAGAGACAGCCTCCAACGAGGATGTCATCGGAGCCTTTGACTCGTACTTTAGTCTTCGTAAAAATATTGTCATTAGGAGGGTGAAATTTAATCAGCACAGTCAAAAACAGGGTGAAGGGATTGACTCATTCATCAATGAATTGTACCACCTAGATAAAGATTTCGAGTGTGGAACACTAGAAGATGACCTGATCTGAGATAGAATAGTCGCGATCATTTTAGATGACATTACTGACTTCTTACAATCTCGGGAAGATTTAAATTTAAGCAAAGCTGTACAACTGGCCAGACAGGTGAAGGAGCAGAGGCAGAATAAGGCTTTTGTCAGAGATGCGAGGGAAATTTCCTGAGGACAGCCTGATGTAGTCATTCAATTTGTGGGCTGTAAAACCAAAGATATAGCAAGGCAACAACCAGGGAAACGCCCTGAAAGGTGCCAACCACCATTTTCCAATGTCCCCGCTGTGGCGGGAAGAAGGTCCACCGGCAGGAAGATTGCTTGGCCCAAAGTGCACAGTACCATGGCTGTAGCAAGTTAGGCCATTTTAAAGTTGTGGCAATCTGATGTGTAATGTAGCTTTAAGAAGAATGTATAATGAAAGATCACATGATCTTATTATCCAATAGCAAAGTAGCGCAGGCCACCTCAGTAGTCAGTAGTGAGTAGTCTAGAGTTAAAGTCTGTAATGTAGAGACATGGTTTGATTTGTAAGTACACAAGTGTAACTGTTGAGTTGCTTTGTAAATAAATAGAATGTGTTCTACATAAGAACTGTCTGCTATTCTGCTCTGTTGATGGTACCAACTCAGTCATCCCAAAACAAGCGTGCAACCCGGCTCCATTTAATCCAATTAAACTAAGGAACAGGATCCAACAAAAGTGGTCTGCCATTCCAGGAAATCTGTGTTTACAAGACAGAAGGAGAAATCTATTAAAGGAACCTCCAATCAAGACATTCAAGACTTTGATAACCTAGGAGAAATAAAGGAAAATAAAAACCACTAATTGATGCTGACTGATGTAAATGGGCATCTGGCTGAATTGAAAGATGACACAGGAGCTGGTGTCTCAGTGCTATCTGATAGGGTTTCATGGCTGAATAAGTTTATACTGCAAGCATCCTCAATTCAACTCCAAGGACCACAGAAGGATATTGCAGATCTTTCACCCCTCTTTGGGGACAGGCTAGAAGAAGTGGGAACAGCATGCACCAGGGATGATGGTGACCACCTGCAAGATGATATTCTAGACATTAATTTGCTCTTTCAGGAAAGTGTGCAAGAGAATGAAGCCAACACAGAGCCAGATGATCTGTTGGAAGAAAAGATCCTGGACCTCACCTCATTGTTTGACTCCACTGCCAATGATTGTGAAGTATGTGTTGTCTCTTTTGAGGAGAATTACCCTTCTGTTGAAAAATTGTGAATTTGTCTGCTTATTCCACTGAACCCACTGACAACATGCAATAACGATTGCAAGCAGCCAGCAAAAAGCTATCCAGGGAGAATGAGATGCTTAACTCCAAATTGGGTCAAACCAATAGTGAAAGTTCAGAGGTTATTCATCTTTACAAATGTGAGCTGGAGCTCGCACTTGGGTTTCATCAGCAAGCCATGGAGGCTCTCAAACTTTCTTTCAGTAAAGAAGCAAAGACCCAAAATACAGAGTTTCTACTTCTTCTGGAGTACCTAAGTTGAACATTAAATGGAGCTTGAAAATTTTAAAATTAATCATTAGTTGGAGAAGCCTAACTACCTAAAAGAGAAGGCTGAGCTACAAATCCAGCTTTAGCAGGCACACAGCACAACCAAACCACAGAGAGGGAGTTACACATCAGAAATGAACATATTGCAGTACAGGGGTGCATAAATGCTCTACCATACCTAAGGAAATTGTCACAGCATCACACGAAAGAGTTGGCTACAGAGCAACTATCTGAAGACGTACTGATACTAACTGTCTTTCCTATTATTACCGAGACTCTTGTAGTAAAAGCGCCCGATGCTGATGTTGAATTTCGAAGCAAGTCTGCAGACCAGAGTGCTTACACAGGAACTTCCTACAGACCCTGGTCCTGAAGTTTATTCTATTGCTGATGTTGGTGCAATCCTACTTTCTGCAGCTGACCCTGGGCTCTCAGTGTCTGCCGTGGAGCAGCCTCATGCTGAAGCATGGAAGTAATACCACTACCTATAGGAAGACAAATTCTGATCCTAAGAGTAAGAGGGCAGCCCTCCTTTCCTCATCCCCAGCAGTGTCTTCAGCATGGTCTTCATTCTTTTTCTTCCTCTACCATATTCATTCCTTCCTCGGGTATTGAATGCTTCGCTTGTTGTCACAGCAGCAGTGAATTATACAGCTGCAAAGTTGTTCATAGGAGCCGAAAGTACTTCATTTTGTTAGGCCGATGCTTTCACCTTTCCTCAGTGTGCAAAGCAGAAGAAGGTGTGAGGGAAAATTTCAGTTCGTTGTTGTCTTCTTTCAAGGGGTTGTGATCGTTTGAGTCTTGGAGGATTATCTCTGGAATCAGTTTTTTCCTTGATTGACCTTCACTGCCTTTACACTCAGGTCATCGTGAATGTCTCAACCCAGGAGCCAGCTGTCATGAGAAGCTGCTTTCCCACTCCACCAATGCGTTTGCCTGCCAAGGAGATGACAAGAGAATACAAATGTCCTCCAAGAGAGGCAAGAACTCTGTTGGGGATTGATGCCTTTGGCAAAAGTGACTTGTGGCAGGGTGGGGGAGGGGGGTGGTGGTAGGAAGTAGGATTTGGATGAAACTGTAAATAATAGATGAGTTTGTGGTAAGAGTGAACTTAGGGACAGTTGTAGAGTAAAGGGTTAACTCCAATAATAGCTACTGACCATGTGCGCAAGGATCTAAGTGATATCACTCACTGAGAAGATGACTGAGAAGCATCTCAGAGAGTAGCTTCAGCTATGACTTGGTCTTACTTAACTTTTGTAGTTTATGTAAATAAATGTGTTTTGAACAAAAAACCATTGCCTCCAGCAAGATCTCTTCTAGGGTGAGACGCTAACAAACCCTGTGATAAACACCAAGATAACAGAATTCACACCTCCCCTGAGTGAATTAATAGAGAAGTATTCAATAGGCTGCGGATGCTTCTTTTTACAAGAAAAGTAACAAAGCTGTTTGTCTCTTTCAAACGTAACATTTTTCACTTATTTGATGTATATGCACACCTCAGACTGTCTGACATGACAGATGTCTCCTAAGATGGCTTGGAAGAATCCAGTGGCATGAAAGCTCCCTGTCCGGTAAAGTTTTGCTTTATTGGCAACAACCTTCTCTGAGTCATATATTTTAGGTCATTGTGAACCAGCTTGCATAAATCAATGGTGACCTATCTTGTGAACCAGAGTCAGGAAGAAAAGTATCCTTTGACATGACCGAGTACAAATGGCAGCATGGTGACCTAACACTTGGCACCTGCAATTGTTGGCCCTATTAGAAATCTTGGCAGTTATGTAGCAAATTTAGAGCCTCCAAACTAATTCCCATCTTTGTTTTTTTTAAGTGGAATCAAAAATAGCAAAGAAAATTATTGGTTGGAAAATAGAAATGCAAAAAATAGATGAATACACAGCAAAAGCAATTATATTGCTTGAAGATAAAACATTATGGTTCAAGAAGCCACAAAAAAAAAAGCATAGAAATACCATTCACCATTTGGATTGGGCAGCCTTCAGGTAGTGCCTGGAGTATTAAAATGCCTCATTAAAATACCTGTTTTAGGATCCTTTTAAGAAAATGGGCCAATCTAGAGCCTGAATTAGGCATTTGCAATACTCAATCAGGGGGGCCATGCCTGTTGTTGTCTCACTGAGCAGGTCTTTTCACAATTGGGTTATTGGAGTTTATGAGATTAGGAAAAGATTTTTATGCCAATGCTCAACACTGGTCATTCTGTTCTATTGCCTGGTGCACCTATGTAATTTTCCTTTTTATAAGTTTTCTTTTGTCCATTTGCACAAAAACTGGTTTCCATGTGGTTGCAAACAGTCATTATTTAATGCTACCATGATAAATCCCCAACCATGACCCTTGGGAAAGAGTTAGCTGGAAGAACTGGACTGACATACATTAATGTGGGAGAACTAGCAAAAGAAGGTAATCTGTATGAAGGCTATGATGAAGAGTACTCATGTCCCATGTCATGTCTGAAAAATCTCACACTGTATGTTGTCCTGAAGTTTCTTTCCACTGTAACTCCTGTTTTCCAATCGGTCATACAGAATTGAATTATCTGTACGAAGAACAAACACAATATGGAACCAGCGCTCTGGGAAAAAGTCACAGCCATGGTAATCCACAATTATCCCACCTTCACTCATCTTATCATCAAGTTCATCAACCACCCTGTCTTCATCCAGAATGGGTCATGAACCCGCCCATCATTTTTATCATACCTGACAATCTTTTTGCTCTGTAGTCATGTTTTTGCTGCTTTCATGTGCCTTCAGGCTCCAGCCTATTTGCTATTCTGACTGATATTGATTCTGTCTCCCATTGGCCTTGATCCTGTCACCATTGACCTTGTTGCTATCCCCGCTAGTCTTGGCGCTAGGTTTGTTCACAGGAAATGCACATGAAATAAAATCTTGCTGAGTTAGGCTTGTGTCTGGAGTTGGGCTTAGGGTTCAGGCAGGCCTTATGTTTGCAGTTGTGGTAGTCTACAGATTTGATTTATGCTTTAAAGCTAAGGGCCTTGAAAATCTGTGGAGGTTCTCCTGGTCTTCTGCAGCAACTCTGGCAAAGACCGGCAGAAAACCCAGGGAAATAATGCAGATGCCTGCAAGAAGCAACTTGGTATTATTTTTGAGGATATTTATATGTTCTCATACCCAAGTTATTGTGGGTCAGCAGGAAAATCTTGATGGAGTTTCAAAGCCAATATTGTGTTTAGATTTGGATTATGGCTCAGCCAAATTCATTTGCTATGCTCCCCATTGAGGCTGATGACTTTTAAAAAGAAATTTGAACATCCAACTAATAGCTGAAAGGATAACATGACAACATTTCACATTTTTTAGATATTTATTGTAAAAAAAGACTAAAAACATTATTGACTAAACACTGTCTTTGTAGGAAACTTATACTTTAAACTACAGAGCAGAACTTTAACACAGCCAAAAAGCCCACTATCAGGTTTTTTGTGATTCTGTCATTTAAACAGACCTCCCAGGGTCAGTCCAAATTATTCTTAGCTCCTGAGGGTTTTCTTCTGTTCTTTTCCTTTCTCAGCCTGGTAATTTCTAATCCCAAAACTGACCTTCATGGTGAGAGTATTGCTGGAGATTCTCCCTCTGCTGCAAGCTAGGAAAATATTCTAGCTTCATTTTAATTCCTCAAGAATTTGATATTTTCAATCCAAGTGCAAGCTTCTGGTGCAATGAACCATGTAGGCTTTCAGCCTCTAGCTGCTCTCTCTCGCTCCCACACTCTGGCAGACTAATCCACCATGTGATATTTAGTGATGTTCATCTGTACCTTTCTCCATAGTAATGTAAATCACATGGGCCTTGTTTCCAGATAGAAATGCTGATTAGCTATTCTTTAGACACCAAATCTATTATATCATGGAATCAGCTGGACAGTTCAAAGTGTACCCTTTTGCAACCTGACATTCTTGACAGTTCCCTGGGGCTTGGAGACTCACAGCCTGTCTACCAGTATCATAGCTGCCTTTGCCATTGCCTGCAAGTGTGGATATCTTGCACCTTCTTCCCAGCAAAACATTTTAGGCCTTCCTTTAATCTTGAACAACCCCATTACCCAGACCTGTTATCAGGCAGACTTCTACACAGGTCACATGACTCCCTAACCTAAATTTACCCTAAATTTAAAGACACAGTCCCAACACATAATAGTCTTGCAAACATCATATTTGTAACACCTCCCCCCCCATAAATTAAGTGAAAAGTCATCACCATAGTGATGAATTTTCATCAACACTATCCAAAATATAACAAATTACTAACCTTTTTCACTTTAACAACTAACTTACTACATTCATTACAACTAACATTCTTCTCCCCTCCCTCAGACTGTCACATTTCCCATTAAACAGCCCAGCTTGCCAGCATCACGATGTTTAACCTGTTTCAACCAAACGCATTTAACAGGATTTAAAGTCCTCTTTACCGTGGTTACTCGCAGCTTCACTTTCTGAGATGTGATGTAGCAAGTCACCTTTCTCATAATTAAAGTTCTCATAGTTTTTACATCCTTGGTTGGACAATTGTATCCTTTGGTTAACTTCGTCAAGAACAGCATGCTGACTTGTGGTAGTCCCTCTGGCTTTTGAATACCAGCAGGTGAAAATTGTAGACTGAGAAGAAATCCTCTATTGTAAAAGTATTTACCTTTTGGACTCAGTATTTCCTTTGGTTCCTCTTTAAAACCAGATTTTACATTGTCATCAATGTGTTGGCTTTAACTCAGTCTTTGGATCACCCTGTTCAGATTTCACCTTCTGAACTCCATTCTCTTTCAGAGCTATGGGTTCTTTAATATCCATTTTTTAAAAGAAGTCACCTAACCAACCATTTGAGCCATCTTTCTCCTTTTCGAACGCAGGGTCACGGTTCTCCTTCACTGCTTGAAGAATTTAACTGAAGCTACATCAATGTTTCGATAAAAATTCCTGATGTTCTTATTTTTAAAAATCAGCTCCCACATACTTTCTGTTTTTTTGTTTTCCCACTCAGCACAAGGTTTGTCCAATTCCTTCTGAGCAAGGAGTTTCATTTGAAGTTTTATTTTCCTCTCTAGGACTTGAATCTGTCCTCATAGCTCCACAGTAACAGCATCAGTTAGAGCTAAGTCATTTTGGTTTAAAGCACTGTCTCCCTTTGGTTGTTCAATAGTCTAGAATCCTAATGCTGCATTCTGTTTGAAACATGTGGCTTAAGGTCTGCAGGTAGGTTCAACATACTGGTTGGTTTTAACTCTTTACTCTCAACCTGACATTTCAGTATCTTTTCAGTTTCAGAAGTTTGATCTTTTGACTCGTTAGGCACCCTTTGAGTCAAAACATTGTCTTTTACAACAGATTCAGAGACAAGAATATGTTTTTCAAAGTTCTCTGATCTAGCTGATACATCCTTATCTTTACTGACTGCAATGGGATTTGTGGAAATGTTTGGAGGCAAGTCTCCAGCTAAGATCGTTCCCCAAGATAAGATCAACATTGTTAATAGGTAATTTAGATGTTACTACAATAACATACTCACTGACAAAAACATAGTTTAAATTCACTTTACACAATGGAAAGGGTAATGGAACAGGGTCACCATCAATACACTTTTATTTAGCAAACTCTGTGGAGAGAAATTTGTGTCTTTTGCTAACAGTAAGCTTTGAGCTGACCCCTTATCACTAGGAATAAATATATTTTTGGTTCCTTTATCAGAGAAAAATTGAATTATTTCACCCCCAAATATAGAATCCCATGATCGTTTATGTCCTGATTTACAACCATTGTAAATACATTAGATGATATTGGTTTGTCACAAGCTTCAGTCATTGGTATCACATTTTCTGGAGAAATACTAGACACACCCATTAAAGCTACCATCTCAGCTTTCAACTCCCAGCTTGCTTTTACATGTCCTGTCTTTTGGCAAAAGTAATATGTTGGTCTTCTTGAATCATATTTATCTCCCACCCAGTCTCTTTCCCTATTCTGAGAAGCATCTGTCTTCTCAGTTCTAATATACCCTCATGTAATTAGTGTTCTCTTTATTGTCAACTTGTTTATTTCTCCAGTTCCTCCGTAGGTTTGTATCTATCAAAACAGCCACCTCCCTTATTTAAGAAACGTTATGGTCTTCTAGGTGGGACCTGATTCCTAACAGAATGCTGTTTGTAAATTCTTCCAGTAACAACACTCTCTAGTGTTTTCAAAATTAAGTTTCATCATCCTGTACCATCAATCAAATGATTTTCTCTAGCAAATTCCACAAAAGCTTGATTCTGCCTCTTCTTCAGGTTTCTAAGCTTTTGGTTATCAGCTTCTGGAACTAACTCATACTCATTAAGTACAGAAGCCTTAACCATGTCATAATCTGCAGACTGTTCATTGGAAAGGGTTGAATAAACCTATAATGTTTTCCTCACCTAAAAACACTGAAATTAAACTTTCCAAATTTATTTTGGTCATCGTAACTTTTTGGCACATTTCTCAAAGAAGACAAAGTACATTTCAACTTGTTCCCTATTGAATTTAGGCACTAGGTGAATATTCCTCGCCAAATCAAAACCATGAGTTAAATCTGACCCATCGTCAAGCCTGCCTGCTATTCCCTGTTCACGTAATCAAAGCCTTACCCTATTCATTTCCAAAGTGGCTTCAAAAGGATTTGGACAGACTTAGTGAGAGGGCAAGAACATGACAGGTGGAATATAACGTTGAAAAATGTAAGGTTATCCACTTTGGTAGGAGGAACAGATGTGCAGAGTATTTCTTAAATGGGAGGAGATTAGAAATTATGGAAGTTCAAAGGGACCTGGGTGTCCTCATCAATAAGTCACTGAAAGCTAACATTATGGTGCAGCAACCAATTAGGAAGGCTAATGGTACGTTAGCCTTTATCACAAGAGGATTTGAGTACAGGAGTGGTGAAGTCTTGCTTTACTTGTATGGAACCTTGGTTAGGCTGCGCCTGGAGTACTGTGTGCAATTTTGGTCCCCTTACCTTAGGAAGGTTATTATTGCCATAGATGGAATGCAACAAAGGTTCATCAGATTTATTACCAGGATGACGGGACTATCCTATGAAGAGAGATTGCGAAACTGGGCCTGTATCACCTGGAGATTCAAAGAATGAGAGGTGATCTGATTGAAATCTACAAAATACTTAAAAGGATAGACAAGGTGGATGCAGGTAAGATTTTTCCTATTCTTGTTCCTATGTTCCTATGTTCTCTTTCTTCTTCTTTTTCCTCTCTTTTGAGTTCAAGCTTTTTCATTTGTAACTGAATCCTAGCCAATTCAATCTGAAATTTATCTGGATTACCTTTTTCTTCCTTAAATTTCAAGTGTTGAGCCAATATCGTAGCTATTTCCAATTTCTTAGAACCTACTTTTCCAACTCCTCTACTATCACTTTTAACTTAACCTTTGTTAACTGTTGAATAGGCTCACAGATAAATCTCCTCTTTTGAGGGAAGCTTCAGCAATAGACAAAGCCATTTTAACTTTTCAATAAGTGCAGCAAAAATCACTGTGAAATCTTGTTCGTTTAAACTCTAGCAAACCAATGTTTTTGTCTCAGACTATGGATTTGAAATCCCAGAAAGAGCCCAAATTTTAACAATCCCTTGGAGACTAAGAAATTCAAACATCCAATTAACAATGAAAGGATAACATGACAAGATTTCACTTTTTAAGATGTTTTCTGTAACAAACAGACTAAAAGTACCAAGACTAAACACTATTTATGTAAGCAACTTATACTTGAAACTGCAGAACAGAATTTTTAACACAACTGAAAAAAACACTATGAGGTATACATTACACTCTCCTTTAAATGGACATTCAATTTGTCCAGAATCAGTACAAAATAATTCTTAGCTTCTGAGGGTTTACTTATGTTCTTTTCCTTTCTCAGCCTTGTAATTTCTAACCCCAGGATTGTACTTCATGGTGAGAGAACTGGACATCCTCCGTCTAGTCGAAGCCAAGCGAATCTTCCAGGTTTGTTTTTCCTCACAAATTTGGTCTTTTCAATCTGAGTGCGAGATTTCACCTGCATTTCGGCGTGACGAACCACAGAGATTTTCCGCCTCTAGATGCTCTTTCACAGTCCTGTACCCTGGCAGACTAACCCACTTGTCTGTGATATTCAGTAATATTTAGGAGAGCCCGGGACCTGATCTTTGGCTTCCACGGCACCCTTCCCCATGACAACATGAATCACATGGACCTTGCATATAGCTTGAAATGCCGATTAGATATACTTTAGACCCCAACTCTAACCTTTACTGGAATCAAATGGACAGTTCAAAATATAGAGTGGAATCCTCCAAACCCATTGGTAGCGGGTGGGGGAGGACAATTGAATGTGAGGGGCAGAAATCAGTTTCACACTGGCACAGCAGGATCATCCGATGCTGTATGCCATGGCGGAATGCAAATCCCACCGGAAGCTGGCGTGAACCCGATTTGCATCCCAGCAAACTAAGGCCCGACCGGAATTGTTCCCCTACACCTGATTTACGGTTACACAGTGGGAAAACACGTTGGCCCAGAACATGTCTGGAGAAGTGTGACTTACAGAAGTCGGGACTTACCGTTAGGACCTTGCTCAGATCATAGACACCTGAGGGGAAGAAAATGCTGGAGCATACAGCTACTGGACCCTCAATGGTTGAGAAACTTATCAGCCATGATTGAATGGCGGAGCAGACTCAATGGGCCGAATGGCCTAATTTCTGCTCCTATGTCTTATGGTCTTATGGAATGGACATGGCTCTGCCGCAAAGCAGCTCACGGAAGGTGGAAGGTGTCTCTGTTGATGTTTCAGGTCTGCTTTGGAGCATCATGCTCTGGGCCAACGGCTGCTACAGATGATTGGCAAAGTAGGGGCATGGAGGCAGAGGATGGCCTAGCTGTGTGTGGGAGAGGAGTGTGTACCCAGGTGAGGAGATGGTGGGTGGGGCAGGAATGTCTCAGTGTGACTGGGAGAGGAAGGTGTAACGGGTGGATGAGGTTGGGAAGGGGGAGGCCAAGGTATCTGGGGGCGGTGGGGGTGGGGGGGGGGAGGCGGTGTGAGGTTGGGAGGGGGCAAGATGAGGGTTTTGGGGAGGTGAGGTGGGGGGGCGGGTGAAGGTGTCAGGGTATGAGGTTGTGGGGGGGAGGATGGTGTAACAGGGGAGAATGCATTGTGGGGAGGTAGGTGTACGGGGGAGAAAGGTGTAAGGGAAATAGTTCAGAGGGGGGAAGGTGTCCAGGGGGAAGAGGGAGTTCGGAGAGGGAAGGCATCTGGATGGAGGAGGGAGTAAGGGTGGAGGAGGGAGATAAGGTGGAGGAGGGAGCAAGGGGGGGATGTCCAGCTGAACGTGCAAAGATGGGGTCTCTGAAGTCAATAACTGCCTCCTGGGGAGCAAACTGAGGGGGCGGGGCATGGTAAAGGGGAATGGTGAGTTTGAGAGGGACCCTGTAGGGTAACGATGGGGGGACGGAAGGTGATGCCAGGGGGTTCGACAGTGATGGGGCAAAGGACATGAGTGACTGAGGGGGTGATAGGACTAGGAAGCTGACAATATGGTTGTCAAAATCGAAAGTGAGCAGAGCCTCATGTTGGACGGGCACAGGTGCTGCATGGGAGTGTGATCGGTGGGTGGGCGGAGATGCAGGTCAACTCAGATGGACAACTGAAAGAGAGCCCCAGCAGGCAGTTTTGAAATTACTCGGGATGGTGAGATGAGTGTGATGGAAGAAGGTTCGCTGTGTGTGGGAGAATGCTTGCATGAGGCTCCAAAAGGCCCTGCCACACACAGACATCTCCCTCTAGAATTACTTGTGATCCAGCTATGTGCAGCTGAGCTGCTATTCAAGAGTGGGGCGGGGGGGGGGGATGCATTGGGAGGACTCATGAAGCCTGTCAATGGAGTTGAAAGACAATATTACACATTGCTCAATGAAAGTGAATATATTTTCAGATTATAAAGTGATAAAATGCATTCACCGATGCAACCACTTGTGATCAGGACTTTTCTAGGCCTACCACTTATTCTACGTGGTGCCCTGACATCCATAGAGACATGGAGACAGCCTTTGCAATGGTAGCCTCTGATGACTTTGGCATGCACCCTCCAGAGAGCAGAGACCTTGGGGGCCCCAGCTTGCTTTGGCTGTCGTCCTGTGGGCCAGTGCTTCCTCTGTTGTGACAGAGGATGAGGTTGAGAGTGGCATAACCTTGGAGGGAACAGAGGGTTTCTGAGATTCCTCAGTGGATGATGCAGGGATGTCCAGCTGCCGCTCCTCCTCCCTTCGGGTGCCCAAGGACCCTGGCCTGGCTCCTTGAGGGGAAGGAGCACCTGCATTGAGGTGTCCCATTTCCTTCTCGTGTTGCCACTGCAGGATCTTACCCATGGCTACCACAGTGGAGTGCAGGATTGCACGCATTCCCATATTCCATTGGACCAGGGACTCCATGGCATCCACCATCCTTCCCATGGAGACCTCCATACATGCACATGTGGGCACCAATTCATCAGAAAGCATCCAACTTGCATGCCACTCTGTTGAGGGCCTCCAAACCCTCTGCGTGATGTCCCCCCGCCTTCTGCTGGCTCTCCACAATGAGTTAGATGGTCGAACCCAGAGGTTCATCATCTGACTCAGACCTCACAGATGCCTCTTCCCAACAGTCCACCCAGTGACAAGAGCTCAGCTGAACTTGCCTCCTCCTGCTACAGACATGTGTCCATTTAATGATCACCAGATTGTGAACCCGAACCTGTTCTAGATCTAGGTCCCACTGAGGTGTGTGTCTCTGCGCCAGTGCAGGGTGTGGGTAAGCGCTGTGACGAGTCTTCCAGGCTGCTTATTTCCAGCTCTTCAATGGAAGAGGTGTCCTCTTGGCTGGAGGTGAGGACCTGGATGGAGCCGAGGGACTGGCTGGCTGAGGGCATCAGTTGCTTGGCAGAGCTCCCTGTAAACCAAAGTAGAGATTATTAATGCATGGTAGCACAGCCAAAAGCAGGATAAAGAGGACACACAGTTGCTTTGTGAGAGGGATAATATGGTGCAGGATCCTCACATATGTGTTCCACACCGACCTCACTGTCACCGCAGGCACAGTCCACGTCCTCACTAGTCAGCACAATGGCACACTCCTCAAAGCGAGTGAGGGGCCTAATGTGGGTCACTCCATCCTTCATCTGGGACCTCTTCCTGCTGTTGTGAGACATCTTCTCCTGCATGAAAACAGTCAGAGAAGGATGCGTGGCACTGCGTGGAATGATTGTGTGGTAAGCGGGGCCTTGGACAGGATGAGGATATGAGCCTGACGGAGATGTGAGGGTGTGTGTGAGAGTTAGTGGTGTTGTCCCTTGAGGTGTGAGATCCCTGTGGATGTGCGATGGGTTTGTGAGTGTGTGAGTTGAGAGCGATGAGGTAGTTGACTTACTCTGGCAGAACAGATTAGAGCATTTATCCTCTGCCTGCACTGAATGGCTGACCTCTTCTATGCTCCGGTGGTGCTGACTGCCGCTACCACCGCCTCCCAGGCCTGATTGGTGGCACTGGTGGACCTCCTGCAGGCAGAGTTGGGGTAGAGGATGTGCGCAGTGGCCTTCCATTGTGTCCAACAGGTGCCCCAGAGAGGTGCTGTCTTCTTTACTTTCAGGGCCGACTGTCACCTGGAACAGCCCTGCTCTATAGATATGAAGTAGGCTGTGCTCTGGCGCACTTTAAATATGGTGCCCAGAGTGAGGGAGCACTGAGGTCACTGAGGCATGGTGGGAAAATCCTAGCTTGTCCACCAGCGATCCACGTGTTTCCCATGAATGCATTGTTAATGAGACAGGATGCGCTGGGTAGCTGGACGATGCGGCGCAAAAACCCACCATTGCAGCCAGCGGGTAAAATGTCTTTTTCCACACTCACTACCATACTTAGTGCAAATCTGGGGCAATTCCACCCATACCCGTTCACAATCTGACACCTTTAACCTTCTCTGAGTCCTGGGGGCTCACAGTCTGTCCACCAACATTGCAACTACCTTCGCCATTACAAGTGGGAATGCCTTGAACTTTCTTCCCTGTAAAGCAATTAGGCCTCCCCTTGAGCTTTAAAAGCCCAGACCTGTTGTTCGGCAGACTTCAACAAAGGTCACATGACTACCTTCATTTTACCTTAAATTTAAAGACGCAGTCCCAAAACATAATAATCTTGTAAATCTCATAATTGTATTTGATTTCAACACTGACATATATATATGTGTATACATATTACATCCGTTAGAAATGCTCCAAGCTGGGGAATGGATGAGTCCCTTTCTCAAAAAAATTTCACTTTAACCACTGGAATTAGAGGGGAGCTTTGCTAATCTTGTGTACATACTTAAAATCTCTCTGCTAAGTGTCACATTAAAGGTTGACCTATCCCAATTTATGATCCAAACATGTAAACCTTCCTCCCAATTATGTTGTTGAAGCCAATAGAAATCTGGTTTTAGAAGTTACTTAATCTGGCTTCCATATTGCCAGACAGAAAAAAGAGAGTCTTAAAAAAAAAGAAAGATTAAAAAAGATTTAAATAGGGCAGATAGAGTATTATAGAAATGAAGAGAGAACATGGGACAAAAGGAATCACGAGGTAAGTAGAAATTGCATTCATATCCTTTTCTCTTCAGTTGAGATTATGCATATTAGGCCCTAAAATTCTGCACGGGGAGAACTGTTGACCTTAGGGAGACTGTCCAATGATTTATGTGTCTTTGGAGGGCTAAGTGCACATCTGGAATGGTAAAGTGATCAAATATTTTGGTTGAATAGCCTCATGCCACCTTCGTGGCCTTTTTTCTAAGAGGGCCATATTAAAATCATGCATTTTTAAAAAATCTTCTTCAGGGATCCAGGCTATTACTCCTGTTGGATTTCCAGGTTGGCCCATTTCCACTTGTGGCTGAGGTTACAGCAGACAGACCCGGGTATACATCAGACAACCCAATGCCAGATCAGGGGTATGTGGACACCCAATCTATGGAGTCCAGCAATTGCCGCCAATGATAGTGGCCACCTTTGGGGCAGTTGGAAGCTTCAGCCCTGTTTTCACCTATTATGGCAAACTTCCATTGAAGTAATAGGTAGGGTCTGCCGGAAAAAAACATATTTGGATCAAAATTAGTACTAAGAAAGCTATTCCTCATGCTTGAGCTGACCAATTACTGTAACATTGATGTTTGTTTGTTTTCACTGTCAAATACACAAACTGAAAATTTGCAGAACCAATTATCCCAGAAGGAAGTCTATCCAATTTTCTGTCTAGTTAAGATCAATAGGCAGAAAATAAGGCAGGAGACATTATAGGTTGCCAATTCAGCTGCCTGATTTGGATCTGCATTTCACCCAGATGATCCAGGTACAGGAACATGCAATACTATCTATTTATCATTTTTAGCACCTACAAATTATTTTCGGATTCAGAGAGTTGTATTTACATTAATGTGTCCAGGTTAATTCCACCCGATGTCTTCCAGGATACACCCACTGTCGTTGAATATACTGATAGGTTTATAAGTGAACCTTTTCTGTGTAGTGACTTTGTTTTATATTTTATCAGTCAAAGATAACAAGAAAAAGTACACTGGACTTTCAGACATTTGACCAAGCTTGATAATATTTTGTTTATGACCAGCAGTGCCAATGTTTAGATCACTTCTCCATTTAGATATTGTGCAATTGATTGTGAATTTTTCATCTACAAGCTTTTAACATGAATAAAATATTAATCATGTCAATATATCATAAACACGTCTGTATAAGATTAATACGTATACATGGAAGAGAAGTTACCGGGGGCTTAATTCGCACTGGTACTGATTTCTTCAATATATTACAGTTGGGAACTGATTTTGTCAATTCTCCTTCTGGTCTGTCCTACCAGTTCCTGTTTCCAAATAAAAACAAAAATTAGGAAAGTATCATTGCGGATTGTGAATTAATGATTAAACAAACAGAATGGAACAAAAAAGCTGCCAAGCAAAGCATTAACAAAAATAGCAAACTAAAGATAATTAGACAGCCATATTT
The DNA here is from genome assembly GCF_017639515.1 of Carcharodon carcharias. Lineage (NCBI taxonomy): Eukaryota > Metazoa > Chordata > Chondrichthyes > Lamniformes > Lamnidae > Carcharodon > Carcharodon carcharias. The sequence continues at coordinate 185,216,304 of NC_054471.1, forward strand.
TTTCACGGGCCTATGTAATTAAATTTTTAATTTAATTTCAAGGCATATTATTTCAGAAGTGAAAATGAACTCAGATTTTTTTTTGTTGAAAAAGATGCTTGCCATTTAGCAATTTCTTGCTACTAAATGGGAAAAATTGTTTTCAGATAATGGAAATTTTCATTTAAACATGTTGGGATACAATGAGTTGAAAGAATCACTCACCTATAAGAGAGTCACCTAATTTTCCATCCATTAATTCAAACTGATAGAACTGCGGCGATCCTCCCTGCCCCATTTTCCTCTACACGCTGCATTAGTTGATTTAATATACCAGACATTGGGAGGCATTTCTATTCCAGGGTCAGAAATCTGACTTGACGGTCATTCTTGGGTCCTGACCTCACATCACGTCGGGAACTCACACGCTTTGCAATTTCAATACGGAAAGTAGCTCACTGGCCTGGAGTTGCATTCACTGCCAAAATAGCAGATGTGGGAAGGAAGTGGGACATAAAGTGCAGCAGAGCAATTTAAAGGGGCGGGGGGGAAACCATTGCTAAGGATGCTGTTCTTCAAAAGAATGGAAGAAGGAACAGAGCAGTGGGAAGTGAGAAGGGAGGGCCCAATCCACCATGTGCTAGGGCAGATCCTGTTTCTCGGATGCCTCACTGGAGGTCCTGCTGCAGGTGACCAAGCACAGAAACGTCCTGTTTCCTGCCTGTGGCAAAGCTTGCCAAAAGGACATGGCCAGAGGTGGCTCATAAGGTGAGCAGCAGAGGACAGGTGAGGAGGAACTAGATGAAGTGCCAAAACCTTTCATTGGCCTTCTCAGGTTTGGAAAGCTGAGTCCAAAGATAGAGCAGAATGGCATGCCACCTGATCACCAGTCACCAAAGTGGGAAAGAGATGGGGGTCCCGAGGCCAGATAAAGTTCTCCTTACCATAGGAAAGATAGACACACAGCAGCTTCTATGACGCAAAAGCATAGGTCAGAACCTTAGTGATGTTGGAATGCAGACTGCAAGATCTTATCTGAATGAAAAGCTGTAAGTGGTGAGAGAGCGAGGGGGAGGCATTGCCCTAACTGGATTTTTCTTCACCTTGCAGGCTAACTGTGAGTTGAATGCCAGGGAGAATGAGAGGGCTTGCCTGGACAGCGTGTGTCACTGATGAACTCTGAGGAGCTGGTCCTTGATGTGGCCAGAGTATCAAGCCATAGTGACAGTGCAGCTGGGAAAATGGGAGTCTGCCGTATATAGAGTGAAAGCATCTCAACATCTCCAGTTTCAAGGGATGTGTGGCAATGCTCCCTGTGCAATGAGATATCAGAGCATGAACTGCCATCTCATTATTTTAAGCAGCTTGCGCATCTGTTGACTGTCCTGATCTCTCGTCACCATCTTCGGTCTCCCACACGACCAGTTGTAGAGGGGCAGACCAGCAAGTTCCCAAGGAATGAATTGATGAAGATACTTCAGAGCCTGTACCATCACATCTTTCTTGTGCACACTCCGTGAGCCCAGATACTTGCACCTTGGTAGGCTCTCACATGTTATTAGAGAGGTTGGCACAGGGTGAAGCATGCATTACATCAGAGCAGGAGGATACGCAGGGGGATACACTGTGTCCAGTCCCACTTGTAAGGTGGAAAACAGGCACAGCCCTGCTCAGCAGGATGGAGATGCAGTGTCTCGGAAGTCACAAAACAGGCTGCTATACTGGAGAACCAGGATTATTTGTGTATCCAGATGTTGGAGTTACCTAAAGTACAATGGAGTCATGGCATGTGAATGGAGGAGTCCATTTATCTCATTTGCTCCCCAATGTGTTGGTGCTTTGAGTGTATGTTCCCCCCCCACCCCTCCCCATTTGACAAATTGGCCAACTTCATGGAAAGCCATATGTGGAATCATTCAGAGTCGATGCAGGAACAGAGACACTGAATGCATGGAATGCCTGCCACAGTCTGTAACATTGACCTGTCAGCAGTGCAGTGAAACATTGAGTGGATGCCAGCTGTGCTGGTGGTTCTCTCCTGTGATCAAGGATGCCATGAAAGGGCTGAGATGACAACAGGGGAGCACTCCTGTTGGGGCACCTTCATTACCCAATGTTCTTCACACTGTCTTCAAACTGAGGACACCATCTATCGTATTGTGCGACACTGTCACTGTGCTAAAAGGGATAGATTCAGAAAGAGTCTAACAGCTTAAAACTGCCATGAGATGCTGTGCACCATTAGAAGCAGCAGACTTGTATTCAACCACAATCTGTAACCTCATTGCCTGGCATAGCCCTCACTATCATTACCATCAAGCCAAGCGAGCAACACTGGTTCCAGTGGATTGTTACTGCTTGGATTCGGAGCCTGGTGGCTGGGGTTCAGTCACCTTCTTAACAGCATTAGTTCACAGGTTATAAATTTGGAAAACTCACTTTAACATGAGGACCATGTGAAGGTTGCTGTCTCCCTCCCATTCCATTCCATCAGGTGGAAGAAGGACTACTCACTTGACCTTAGTTTCTTGACCCACGACAGCAATAGCTGACAACTGATGTGCTCCTGTCAAGTGCTGCTCATCTTCCCCCATTCCCAACAGCACCTGTTGTGATATCACTTTAAGGAATATGCAAATGAGCAAATAACAGAATGGAGAGCAGCATGTGATCAGCAGCAAGTTGTGTGTAGTGCAGTGCAGGAATTGCAGCTATGCTGTTCTCATGCATGATACTTGCTGACTCCATAAAGAAGATCTGTCTGCTGAGCCATCCTGTACTATATCTTCAAATAAACCAAACCTACATCTAGTTTACCAGTCCTATGTGTGAAATTGGTAAACTTGCGTAGTGCAAACATAAAAACACAACATGATGGCAACGATGTGAATTTGAAGACCACTGGATGATCCACAGACAAAATGTGACACAATGCAGAGGCTGTATGTACATCGAAATCCTGCGAGGCAGAGTCCCTCTACAGATGGACCTTGATTTGTGGACCTGCTGGATTTGTGGTTAATGGGAACAGCAAGTAGGTTCAGGGTTGTGCTGTGCAGTTGGTTTTGACTTGGGCAGGGAAAGCTGCAGGGCCATTTGCGAAGTCCTGAGGTGAACATTCTCATGTAAAAGACAAAAGCATGTGAAACAGGAAAAAAATCTGAACTGCGGTCACAGAACAAGATGGTAGAAAAAAAACACGGCAGCTCAAATGGTGAATCTCTCCATGGAATAGAATAGTTACAAATCCCCTACACATCAGGAAAATGATCACGAAAATCCCCAGCATGAATACAAGGGCCACAGATCTGAATTTAGCCTCTTCACCAAAAGGAGGGAACTATGCTTTTCCCATTTATGTCATAGGACTGGATATGCAAACGGTGAACGTAAAAGTAGCCATTAGAAATGAGGGGTTGCATAGAATCAACACTTGAGGTTTGTCCAAGAAGGATCTTAAGGGCCATGTTACGTCAGGGAACATGTTGGAGGGTCAGCTTCATGTAAAAGTGAACTTCAGAGTTCACTGTTTGGAGCTGATGTCCTACAGACAGCAGCCACACGAATAAACTGACCAATTTGTCAGCAGGATCTATGATAAGGGCAAGAGACTGCGATTTCTCGAACCCGAGCTGTCTGAATGGATAATGGAGCTGGTTGTAGCTTTGACACCAATTGAAGCTTTCCAAAAAGACCATTGGGAGAAAAAGAAAAGTAACAATATCGACACACCACTAAGAGACGACAGAAAATACAAAGCCATTGTGGCTGGACAACAACACCTGAAAGCATTAGGTGTAGCTACCAGTATTGGCATAGTAGCCAGGATGCAGAAAGCAAGCAAGCCATGTGCAAAGTGCAGTTAACTGCATGCACTGTGAAGCTGTCCTATATTCCAGGGTTTTTGCTAGGCATGCAGTGTAAAAGGACATTGGGCTCTCACCTATGTAGGAAATATGGTTCCAGATGTGTGACCAGTGCTTACAAGAAGATGCAACCAAACAAAGTATGTGCAGCACACTGGCAGCTACTGCAAAGAGTGCATCCGACACCTGCATAAGTGCAAGCATCATAGCGGCCACACGGACTAGAGTGAAGATTCAGAGTGGAAAAGTCTTTAACTGGGAAGTGAACAGGCTTTCCACATTGTGAATAATGTACAATGTGGGGATGAAGTCAAACAGTTAGAGGCTTTTGCTACCATCAGCATCATAGGCCCGAAGAAAAGCAGCAAACACACACTCGCAGCCAGCGTTGAACAGGAACGAGTGCGAATATCTTGCCAGTCAGGATCCTGAAGGGCACATATTTGGATAATTGGAAGTCAATAATACAAGCAATGAGAGAAAAATTAACTGCATACAATGGGCCACCCATTCATTGCATAGGTACATTGACATTGAAATGCAGGTATGGCAAGTCTGCATGAAAACTACAAGCGTTTTACCTGGTGGACACAAGCAGACCAGCAACAGCTGGGTATATTGACATGTAAGGAACTCAACATTCTGAACATACACGAGATCACCAATATACCAAGTGCGGCAGAAGGGGCCAAGAATAATTGCATTGAGTCAGTTCATGGCCTACAGCAGATATATCCAGTCCGATTCGACATTGTGGTAAAATTCAGAGGTGATGCTGTGCTACACTTCAAAGAAAATACAATTCTATTGATTGACCCTCCTAGAAAGTGCAGTGTGCATACAGAGGAGAAGTTTAAGAGTGAGTTGAATGAAATGAAGCATAACAGCATTATCCACAATGTGTATTAGCACACCGATTGGTGCAGTTCTTCATGTGAGCACTTAAATAAGATGCTAGAATCCAGGTATGCTTGGACGCAAAACACATAAATCTTGCTCTAAAGAGGTGTCCACACAAGATTCCAAATTAGAGGAATTGAATCCCAAATTTGCAGGAGCAAGGTTTTGCTCTAAGCTGGACACCAAACATGGATATTGATTGGTTCATTTGGCAAAGGAATCTCAAAAAGTCGCCCGTTCAGGACACCATTTGGAAGATACTGGTTCTGGAGATTACCCTTTGGTTTATCCTTCAGTCACAATTTGCTCCAGCTGCATCTGGACAGAATCACAAAAATATTCCTGAATGCATATACATTGTCAAGAAGAGCATGATCAAAACCTACGCACACTTGTTATGAAGGAATCATCTTCAAAAGCTGGAAATGCCAGGTGAATGTAGGTCAGGTAAACTTGCTTGGCTCTATTTACTCAAGTTCCGGGATCTGTCCTGACCCAGACAAACACCAAGATGCACAACACATGCCTACTCCCCAGGACAAAGAGGGCTGGCAGAGATGCCTCAGATTTTTCAGTTTCTTAGCTCCACACAGACCCAACTTTGCTATAAAGCATCATCACTAGGAGAGCTCTTAAGGGAGGATGTTCCATATGTAAAGCAGGAGGATGATCAACACATGTTCAAGTCACTTAAATAAGCATTGTCAGAAGAGGTATGCATTGTACAATAGTATGACCCAAAAGAGAGGCAGTCTTAGAGGTCAACACATCTCAAAAAAGGGTTAGGAGTGTGCATTATGTAAGATGGCAAACAAATTGTATTTGGCTCCAAAAGTCTATTTCAAGCACAATCCAATCACACACTCACTCTGGTATTTCAGTATCACAAGATTCCACACGTGCCTAGTCAGTAAATGATTAATTTGAGCAAACTGACCACAAACTATTGGAAATGATTTGGCGCAAGCCACTGATGAATGCACCACAACGAGTTCTGATAAAATACAGGGATACGATTTCGACGTCTGTTACAAAACGGATAGCAAAATGGTTACTTTGGACAAACTAAGCAGGTTCCAAATCTGAAAAATACTGTGGATATTTTGCTGGACCTACAAGTGGACGGTGTAGACATCAAAGTAGAAGATGTCGACCTGACGAGTTTTGGTCAACACAAACACAACCAACTTCAGACAGAAACAACAAATGAGTCATGACTGAAGGTATTATCAAGGGTTATTGTAGGAGATTGGCCTGATATGATACAAGAAGTGCCATATGCCCTCAGATGATTTTAGCCATACAGAGGTGAACTAGGTATTTCAAGAGATGTGATTTTCAATGGAAAACAGGTGCTTGTACCCAAAACTCTTCGCCAGGACATGTTTTCACAGTTACATCAGGAATATATGGGCATAGAGTGAACAAGGCACCTGTCAAGGGAAATTGCATTGGTCGGGATTAACAACAATATCAAGAAGGTAGTGAGAGTGTGCAAAGCGTGCCAGAGTCGACAACTACAGCACAAAGAATCTTTTTAAAATTCATTTATAGCTAGGCCAGTATTTATCACCCATCCCTAACTGCCCTTGAGGAGCTGGTAGTGAGCTGCCTTCTTGAACTGCTGCAATCCATGTACTGAGAGAGGGAGCTCTGGGATTTTGACCAGTGACAGTGAAGGAATGGCGAAATATTTCCAAGTCAGGATGGTGAGGGGCTTGGAGGGAAACTTCCAGGTGGTGGTGTTCCCATGTATCTGCTGTCTTTGTCCTTCCAGATGGAAGTGGTCATGGGTTTGGAAGGTGCTGTGTAAGGACCCTTGGTGAATTCCTAAAATGCATCTTATAGATGGTACACACTGCTGCCACTATTCATTGGTGGTGGAGGGAGTGAATGTTTGTGGAGGGGGTGCCAATCAAGCAGGCTGCTTTGTCCTGGATGGTGTCAAGCTTCTTGAGTGTTATTGGAGCTACACTCATCCAGGCAGGCGGGGAGTATTCCATCACACTCCTGACTTGTGCCTTGTAGATGGTGGACAGGCTTTGAAGGGTCAGGAGGTGAGTTACTCGCCACGGGATTCTTAGCCTCTGACCTGCTCTTGTAGCCACAGTATTTATATGGATAATCCAGTTCAGTTTCTGGTCAATGGTAACTCCCAGGACGTTGATAGGGGGTTTCAATTGATCCTCGTGAGATTCCATTATTCCATTGTACCCATTGGTCTAAAATTACAGCAGATTTATTCACTATCTGTGGCGATGACTTTCTCTTAGTGAGTGACTACTTTTCCAAGTTTCCAATCATCAGAAAATTGAAGGATACCTCAAGTGCATCTGTGGCAGACACCATGATTGCAATATTCAGTTTGTTTGGTACACCTGAAGAGGTCACATTGGACAATAGGTCAAGATAATTTGATGGACCTTTTAGGAACATGCATCCTAAGTGGGGCATGAACCATGAGACAGCCTCACCACACAATTCCAGATCCAACAGTCTTGCTGAGCGAATGGTTCACACAGTTAAGGCATTAATCATGAAGTGCAGGGAAACAAAGCAAGATCTTCGCATTGCCATGTCACACTTAAGAGCAACATCTTTGGATATGGGCTTACCATCACCAGCTGAAATCACATTCAGAGGCAGGTTAGGACAACTTTGCCAAGCCATCCATCCCTTGTTGCAGTTCTCAGAAATACAGGAGAAACTTCTTGAAAACCAGGGAGACAGCACAGACTGATATGAGGTGCAGAACTGCCTAGTCTGTGTGTAGGACAAAAGGTTTGGATCATACATCCTACCCAAGGAACCTGGTCACCTGCTGAAGTAGCCAAGTGTGCAGTGAGCTTAGAACCCATGAGGTCACAAACACCAAGGAGAAACAGAAGCCAGCTAAGGGAAATGTACAACTTTAAAACACTCAGCACTGCAAATGCATTTAAAACACATCCAAACTCAGAAAGTGAAATTGTGGAAGACCACCATGAAAACAACCAACACTCCAATAATACACAGGAGTCAAGAACACCTAAGTGACAAATCTAGATATCAGGAAGGTCATATCATCACGAGATCTAGGAGGAATATCATCCATACATTATATAGACTCTTGATTTTTTAAACTCTTAAACACAGATCTATGTTTTGTGTAATGTTACCTTGGGGGGAAAAAGGGGTTGTTGTGAAATCACTTTAAGGGATGTGCAAATGTGAAAATAGACAGGATGTAGAGCAGCATATAACCAGCAGCTAGAAGTGTGACAAATAGTTGCTGAATCCATAAGGTAGATGTGTCTGTCAAACCATCCTGTACTGTATCTTCAAATAAACTGAACCTAAGTCTAGTTTACCAGTCCTGGTGTAAGATTGGTGAGTTTGTGTAAAGCAAACTGATGTAGGGTGGCTGAGTTGTATTATTAATGACAGAGTTGATCTGCAAATACTTCTTGGGTGGAAACATTAAGTTTATTTACAATATACTCAGCAGAAACTACACGTGTGCTTTCAACTCCAACTCTATCTCTCCACTGACTGCTGAGGTAGTCTGTGCTACTCTCCTATTGGTTACTACGAATCGCGATCTTCCCTAACAAATATTATTCTTAAAAGTACATTACATACTAAATAAAACAATAATTATTACACAAACATAAAAACACAACAGTTCCCAACCATCACTTGTATTGGCCTCAAAAAACCATACATAAACTCAAAGCCAAGATAATGCTGGAATCTGCAGAACTAGGATGTCTACAGCCGACACATAGAAATCACCATTTAATCGGATTCCACCTCACCCTGAAAACTACAACCACCTTACTCGACTTCACAAACTGGCAGTCACCAAATTTATTCTCCGCAGCTTCAGAAAAACTTTCATCCCCTGCTGTATCCTGGAAAGTGAACGGCTCCTGGAAGAATGCAGGGATAATGAAGATCCCGATGTGGTAGCAGCGCTCTTATAGTCCTTGGATAAAGGATGCCTCATGGTGGGAAACAGTGGCCAGAGGAGATTGACTGCACATGTTTTAAGCCAAAAGGCAAGGAAACTCCTGTGCCATCTGGGTGCATCTGAGCAACAATTACACCAGTGGCCCAGAATCAATGCTGCTGGTGTTGTTTCACAGCTCCTAATAAACTCACAGGTACCAGCCAGCAGGGAAGATGAGTGGATGGTAAATATAGCCCTGACTGGAGTCTATCAAGACTGTGCCAGAGTTAAGAGACTCCTCAAACCCTTATATTCAAGAGGAACTGAACAACACTCTGATGCTAGCCGAGACAGGCAAAGCAACAGGAGCCGATGGGATTTACCCAAAATTTCCGAAGAACATCAGGAAGAAAGTGGCTAGCAAAGCAGTTTTACCAGCATCCACAGCACAGGCACCATTCCCAACACCATTCACCAATCCAAGATAGTGGTCATTGCCAAGCCAGGAAAACCACTTGAAGACAAAACACAGCTACTGCCCCATTGTCCTGCACTCAATACGATATAAGGTCATGGAACACCTCCTGCTAAACAGATTGAGTCCTACCCTGGAAGCATTGATACCACCCACAAGCAGGCAGGTTTTTGTTTAGGCTGCAACTGCTCTGAGCAGATCCTGATATTTTAAGGCCTTTTTCCAGAAAGGCCTGAAAAAAGGAACCAGCTTTATTGACTTATCCTGTGCCTGTGACAAAGTATTGCAAAACTCTATGTTGTTGAAATTCTCCAAAATCACCTGCCATGTGAAAACCCTATAACTAATCAGCAACTGATAGCTCCGTGTGCACCTTGGAGATCAAATTAGCTACCCAAACATTACCAAACAACAGACTCCCACAGGAATCAGCCCTCTACCAGCTCACTTCAACAGACTCCCACAGGGATCAGCCCTCTACCAGCTCACTTTAACATTTATCCCAGAGGATGGAGACTTCAACCAAACACAGGCAAGAATAATTTCAGCTTTCCACTTTGAACAACTCAAAGGCCGGGAAGAACTTCATGTCCTGTTCTGTGGTCAACCACTCCCTCACAACCCAAACCAAAATACCTTGGCATCACCCTTCACCGTACATTGACCTAATAGCAACACCTCCAGAATGCCTGAGCCAAGGTTAAGACAGGAGTGAATCTCATACAGGAACTGACAGGTACCATCTTGAGCAGCAGAACCAACACACTACGCACTGCTTTGCTCTACCAAACAGCAGAATACTGCTGCTGAACCTGGCTCAGGAACACAACATAAATCTACCTCTGGGAAGTGAGGATTTTTTTCTGGGACATTGAGACCAACACAGTTTGAGTGGATTCTGTGATGGCAGGTTATCAAACTTGCCGACAAGAAGGATGCTGCTGTTGTCTGGCGTGCTGACCTCTACCCGCAGAAGCCGAGCGCCAACTCTCAGACACTTCCTCCTTCTTCCCCCAGGACCATGACCCCACTACCGAACATCGTACCATTGTTTCCAGGACTGTCACTGATCTCATCTCCTCTGGAGATCTTCCCTCCAAAGCTTCCAACCTTATAGTCTCCCAACCTCAGATGGCCCGCTTCTACCTCCTCCCCAAAATCCACAAACAGGACTGTCCCGGTAGGTCGATCATGTCAGCCTGTTCCTGCCACATGGAACTCATTCCTTCCTATCTTGACTCCATTCTCTCTCCCCTTGGCCAGTCTCTTCCCACCTACATCCACGAGTCCTCTGATGCTCTACATCATATCAACAATTTCCACTTCCCTGGCCCTAACTTCCTCCTCTTCATCATGATCGTCCAATCCCTCTACATCTCCATCCCCCACCAGGATGGTCTGAGGGCTCTCCGCTTCTTTCTTGAACAGAGGCCCAAACAATCTCCACTCACCGCCACTCTCCTCTGTCTGGCTGAACTTGTTCTCTCACTGAACAATTTCTCCTTAAACTTGTCTCACTTCCTCCAATTAAAAAGTGTGGCGGTGGGTATCCGCATGGGCCCCAGTTATGCCTGTCTCTTCATGGGGTATGTGGAACATTCCTTGTTCCAGTCCTACTCAGGTCCCCTCCCACAACTCTTTTTTTAGTGCATCGATGACTGTTTCGGTGCCGCTTTATGCTCTCATCTAGACCTGGAAAAATTGATCAATTTTGCTTCCAATTTCCACCCCCTCATCACTTTCACATGGTCCATCTCGGACACCTTCCCTTCCTTGACCTCTCTTTCTCAATTTCTGGTGATAGACTGTCCACCAATATTCATTCCGAGCCTGCTGATTCCCACAGCTACCTCGACTACAGCTCCTCACACCCTACATCCTATAAGGACCCCATCCTATTCTCTCAGTTCCTTTGCCTCTGTCGCATCTGTTCTGATGATGCCATTTTCCAAAACAGCGCTACTGACATGTCTTCCTTCTTCCTTGACCGAGGTTTCCCACTCACAGTGGTTGACAGGGCCCTCTATGTCTGATCCATCTCCCACGCCTCTGCCCTCGCACCTTCTTCTCCCTCCCAGAACAATGGTAGGATCCCCCTTGTCCTCACTTTTCACCCCACCAGCCTCCACATTCAAAGGATCATCCTCCACCATTTCTGCCAACTCCAGCATGATGCCACCACCAAACACATCTTCCCTTCACCACCCCCCTGTCAGCATTCCACAGGGACTGTCCCTCCCGGACACCCTGGTCCACTCCTCCATCAGCCCTAACACCTCAACTCCCTCCCACGGCACCTTCCCGTGCAACTGCCCCTTTACCTCCCTCCCTTCACCGTCCAAGGGCCCAAACACTCCTTTCAAGTGAAGCAGCACTTCCCTTGTGCTTCCCTCAATTTAGTCTACTGCATTTGTTGCTCCCAATGCGGTCTCCTCTACATTGGAGACACCAAACGCAGACTGGGTGACCGTTTTGCAGAACACCTTCGGTCTGTCCACAAGCATTACCCAGATCTCCCTGTCGCTTGCCATTTCAACACTCCACCCTGCTCTCATGCCCACATGTCCATCCTTGGCTTGCTGCAATGTTCCAGTGAAGCTCAATGCAAACTGGAGGAACAGCACCTCATCTTCCGATTAGACGCTTTACAGCCTTCTGAACTTAACATTTAGTTCAACAACTTCAGGCCATAAGCTCTCTCCTCCATCCTCACCCGCTTTTTGATCCCCTTTTTCCAATATTCATTTTTATTTTTAATTTTTAATTTTTTTTCCACTTTTTTTTATTATTTTTTTAAAAAATTCGTTTTCATTTTCACTCATTGTTTTATCCCCACCTTTTAGCCTATTTTCGATCTTTTTTCCCACCACTGTCCCCTCCTCCCACCCCACCCCCACTAGGGCCATCTATCACTTGCTCATGTTGCTATTTGCAGAGTGCTTACCCTTGTCCGGCTATTATCACATTCTACTTTCTACCCTTGATGTCACCATCAGTACCTCCTTTAGCCAATATCACCACTAGCAAAACCCCTTCGACCTTTTGTTTATGACATCTTTGGCAATCTCTCCTGTGCCTCCACCTATCACTGGCCTTCTATCCAGCTTCACCTGCTCCACCCTCCTTAAGCAGTATAAATTTCACCACATTTTTACTTCTCTTAGCTGTGAAGAAGAGTCATACGGACTCGAAACGTTAACTCTGTCTTTCTCTCCACAGATGCTCTCAGACCTGCTGAGTTTCTCCAGCATATTTTGTTTTGGCACACATTAATCTCCTGATGTTCACAGGGAAAACATTCTCCTCAAAGAACATTGCCAGCTGACAGCTAACAAAGCATTCCCATTGACATAGGACTTAAAAAACACCACACACTCATCTGAAATCCTCTACTGGAACACACTACACACTCTACAGGCTGATGACAGCCCCACATCTCAATGATGCACCTGCTGGTTGACTGCAAATATCACCAACCATAACCTGGTAACTGACCTGAGTGGTGAAGTCCCAGGTTTCAACCTTCCACATAAAATCTGGGCAACCCTCAACCACTTGAGGACGGACCAGGGAAGATGTGGCCACTCGCTCTTAAGTGTAACATAAGGAACCACTTAAATTGTGACTATGACCATCCAAGTTAGACTATCGCCCAATAACTGAAATTCTGCCTTAAGAGAACCATCCCTGCTGGCATCACAATCATTCAAACTGTGTCAGCTGAAGTCATTGAATGGATTATAAAACTCGACATTGAACTATAACTGCTTTCCCAGCCATACAAACGAGCCCTGGTTCAATAAGGAGTGCTGGATAGCATGCCAGGATTAGCACCAGGTATGCCTAAAAACAAGGTGCTGACCTGGTGAATCTACAACACAGAATGATATGCATGCTAAGCAGCACAGCCAGAATGCAATTGACAGAGCTGAGCAATCTCACAACCAAAGGATCAGATCAAAACTCTGCAGACCTGCCACACCCTGTCATGAATTGTGGTGGGCAATTAAACAACTAACCAGCAAAGGAGACTCCACAAATATTCCCATCCTCAATGATGGGGGGGCCAGCATGTCAATGCAAAAGACAAGGCTAAAGCATTTTTAATCATCTTCAGCCAGAAGTGCCGAATGGATGATCCATCTCTGCATCCTCCTGAAGTACGCACTAGAGGCTTACGCTAAAAATATAAGTTGAAAACCTTTTCCTTGTTTTATTTTAGAGCTGGTAGGAGCAGTCCTATTCCCTCCAGCTCCACATTAGATGTGTATGCTCTGCCAGCTACTGTTATTGCCCCACCCAATTGCTTCTTCCTCCATTCACCCTTAGACTCTCCTTACAAGCTGTCTTGTTGTTTCCCTGGAAATGTCTCTCGAGCCGCAACTGGAACCTACTACTCACCATTAATAAATGAGGCTGGCAGATCAATTTCCTGTGACCTGTCATGGGCCTCAATAGACACATGTAGGGTATGTTGCACCAGGCATGACCCAGTTTCTAGGTCACTACATCAACTGTTATCTAGTTCAATCTTTGTTAAAACTTACATAGAAACAAAGAAAGTTTACAAAATTAAGGAAACAGTAACCATGATAAAAGTCCAGTGAATTATAATGAAAAGTCAATGCGCACTTTTCATTCCTGAATTTATGTTCAATACTAATAATAATTCCGTCTATAGTACTGTATAATTCATTGCACCATATATCTAATTCAAATAAAAATATGAAAGGTAATTGGGTACTATGAAACTCTATATATCCTCATTTAGTAAAACCCTGAAGCTATTTAGCTCAGTTATGCCAAAGAAACATTTTTTTTGAAAATTTTTGGAAAACAAAATAGGGATTCAAAAAGATTGATTTTATTTAAAACAATGTAAAATAACGATTATTATTTTTATGCACAAATATGATATCAAATACTATTGCTGTATTAACTTATACAAAACTATGATGATTTATTTTGATACAATTTACTTACCAGTGAACTGAATTAGAACTGACTTAAAGGAATATTTGACCGCTAGTCTTCAATTCTTCAGATCATAATCACCAGTTGGCTACATCACACAGAGCAATATAAATAAATTCTTCCAGCCATAAAGTAGTTAATCTACATCTGCACACTGAATGAATCTCCTAGTCCTACATATAGATGGATCCTTTTAAAAAAATTAATTCAGTTCGAAACTCCTCTAGGTTACAGTCACTAGAACTGTGATTTTTTTGTATAACTGCAATCAGTTTCAGATCAGCCTCATGAAGAAGCAAAGAATGCAGCACCTTTGTTTGATTAGGGAAATGTTGAATCAATGGTTGGGCTAAATTTTAACCTTGGCACAATAACATGTGCATTGTTTGCATCACCAAAGATATATTTTGGTCCCTAGTCCTAATCATAAACAGAATGTTCACTGGGCACAACCAGCAAGGTACTTAGACTTTTCCTGATTTTTCTCCTCTTGCTTTTGTTGCAAATTCGTGTCTTCCGTTGGTAGCTTTTTGGATATCACTTGCTAAGTAGATCTCACACTACTTACGCACTAAACTAGACTCACAGTGGCCTACTTACACAAATAGGTAATGCAGGGGCCTAACAAGGGTACTGCCTTGTGATCAGAGCATAATATCCATAAATTTTGATTCTGCTACCATATGCCTCTTCAAAGGCAGACTCCAGCAAGTTAGTTAGACATGATTTTCCTTTAACAAATCCATGCTGACCCTTCCAAATCAATCCACTTTTTTCCATGTGACTATTAATTCTATCCCAAATAATTGTTTCGAGAAATTTCCTCACCACCGAAGTTAAACTGACTGGCCTGTAATTGCAGGGCAGATCTTTACAACATTTTTTGGACAAGGGTGTAATGTTTGCAATTCTCCAGTCCTCCGGCACCTCCCCCAAATCCAGAGACCATTAAAAAATTATTGCCAGTGCCTCTGAAATTTTCACTCTCACTTCCTTCAACATTCTTGAATGCTTCTCATCCGGTCCTGGTGCCTTATCAACTTAAAGTACCAGCAGCTTATCCGACACCACCACCTCCTTACCAATTTTAAACCCTTCTGGTGCATGAGTTTCCTCCTCTGTCACCATGGCCTGGACAGCAGCTGCCTCTTAGGTAAAGACAGATGCAAAGTGTTCATTTAAAACCTCAGCCATGCCGCTTGCTTCTATGTGTAAATCCCCTTTTTGGTCCCTCTCCAGCCCCACTCCGCAATTTACCACCCTTTTACTATTGATGTGCTTATAGAATACATTGAGATTTCCTTTCATGTCAGCTGCCAGTATTTTTTCATAATCCCTCTTTGCTTCTCGTATTTGCTTTTTCAAATCCCTTCTGAACGTTCTGTATTCAGCTTGTTTCTCAATGTATTTGCTGCCTGTTATCTGTCATAAGCACACTTTTTCTTCTTTAACTTAATTTCTGTCTCCTTTGTCATCCAGGGAGCTCTGGATTTGTTTGTCCTACTCTTTCCTTTTGAGGGAACATACATTGACTGTGCCCAAACCATCTCCTCTTTGAAGGTAGCCCATTGTTCAGCTACTGTTTTTCCAGCCAACCTTTGGTTCCAGTCTATCCAGCCCAGCTCTGTTCTTGCCCCATTGAAGTCAATTCTCTGCCAGTTGAATATTCTTACACAGATTGAGCAATGTCATTTTCCACTGTCACCCTAAACATTTTGATACAATGATCACTGTCTCCTAAATGTTCCCCCACTGTCACTTGATCTGCTTGGCCCACCTCATTTCCAAGAACCAGGTCTAGCAGTGCCTCCTTTCCTGTTGGACTGGACACATACTGCTGTAGGAAATTCTCCTGAACACAATCTAGGAACGCTTGTCCCTCACTGCTCCTTACAGTACTACTATCCCAGTCTATAAGGGTAATTAAAGTCCCCTGTTATAATTACTCTATGATGTTTACACCTCTCTGTAATTTCCTTGCAGATTTGTTCATCTATATCCTTCCCACTAGCTGATGATCTATATATTACACCAAGCACCAAACTCCTAGCTATGGGCTCCACTGCCTTTTGGATACCTCAGGAGAGTTGAAACTAAAGGAATAAACCCTGACAAAAAACCTGGAGTGGAGCCCAAAGTGGATTGATGTCTAAGTATGCTATCTTTCTGGCAATTCTTGCAACCATGCCATTGCCAAACATAATGCTTTGCATTTCTTTGGGCTCAACTGGTGAGGTAGGGAGGGGGACTCTGACATTTGGGTAGCACAAGTTCTTTATAAATTTTGACCAGGTTTTCACCCTGGAGAACACACTCCGGTTTTGCTGCAGAGAGTTAGCACAACACAGGAGACAGCAGTTATGAGTGATAAGCCCAACTCAATTGGAGTAGAGTGCTGTACAGGCTGTCACTGATGCTGGGAGGGACCAACGTGCCCCACTGATCACTCACCACCCCCCCGCACCACCCCCCCGCATCTCAATGGCTGATAAGATGCTGAACTGCCAAGATCTATCTGCTTCAATGGGTGATTGGAGTTTAGAATCTTTGCTCAACAGTAGATGGAATTTATTGCAACAAACAGACAAACAAACAAACAAAAAGAAACAAGATGACAGCTCTTCGATTGGCAAGCTGAATGTAAGGACCATGTGCCGGGCTTGACAGGCAACTTGCAGCTGGTCAATAACACAGGCAAGACTGTTGTGTTCAGCATAGAGCTTGACAGGCTAACATTGACACAGCTCCCCAACAAGAAACCAGGCTTGCCGCGAGCAGATGACTGAAAGAGAAGCATTACACATCCACCTGGCAGAGGAAGAGTTCAGAGGTAGCACATAAGCAAGGTGAAGGCTTCCATGTAAGGAACCCACTATTCTTGATGAGAGACCACCCAATGAATGGTTCAGAACATGTTCTCTCCAATTGCCTCTCAATTCAAATAGGGCCAGTTAACCTCATGAACATCCATGCACCAACACTTTGCTCCTTTACAGAGACAAAAGACCAGTTCTATGAGAAGCTTGACACTGCTATCAGCAGAACCCCAAGGTCAGAACATCTTTACTTACTGGAGGATTTTAACAGAGGAGTGGGTGCACACCATGAGGCATGGTCCTCCTGCCTCAAGCACCATGGCCTTGGAAAGGTAAACAAGAACAGAGACTACTTCAGCTTTGCTGCTACCACAAGCTTTGTGTTACTGACACCTTCTTTCAAAACAAACCATGCTCAAGATGTCTTGGAGACATCCAAGATCAGGCATCGGCACCAGCAGGACTTGATCATCACCAGGCGTGACTCTCTAAACATCATTCTCAACACAAACAGCTACCACAGTTCTGACTGTGATACAGATCATTCCCTAGTGTGCACCAGGGTAAAGGTACAACCCTCAAAGCTTTTTCATTCAAAGCAGAAATGCCATCCTGCTATCAAGGTCAGCCACACTGTCTACCCAGATAAAAACCAATAGTTCCTAAACTCAATTGAACAGGCACTTTCTGGCATTCCGGCGCAGGGCACAGAGGTGAAATGGATCCTTCTGCGAAACAACATCTACAAAACACAATCTCAACATATGGGAAGCAAGAGCGGAGAAATGCTAACTAGTTTGAGGCTAACATCACTGTGATGGAACCTGTTATTGAAGCCAAGTGGTCTGCTCTCATTAATTGCAAGAGAGATCTGAATGAAAATACTATGAAAGCTCTAAGAGCAGTTTGAAGTAAAGTCCAATAGACTGCTAGGTGGTGCACCAATGTCTACTGGTTACAACTTTGCCAGGATATCTAGATGTCCTTTGACACATGGAATGCTACGGATATGTATAAAGGGATTGAAAGGCAACAGGTCTATCAGCAAAGGAAACAGCTCCATTTAAACAAAGTCAGGAGAGGTCATCACCAATTGCAATAAACAATTGGAAAGATGGGTGGAACACCACCTTGACTTGCACTCCAGGGAGAACACTGTCACCAAGGAAGGTGTTGACACCATAGAAATCCTGCCTGTCATGGCAGAACTGGATAGTGAACCCACAGTGGAGGAGCTTAACAAAGTTATTGACTCACTTGCCCTGAACAAAGCTCCAGGTGCTTTTGCTATACCACCAGAAGGCACTCATGCAACATCTGTGTGAACCTCTCTGTCTCTGCTGGAGGGAGGGGACAGTGCCCCAAGATATGAATGATGTGCAGATTGTAACCCTGTACAAGAACAAGGGTGACTGCAGTAATTTCAATAATTATTGAGACATCTCCCTTCTAAGCATCATGGGAAAAGTAATTACTCATGTTGCCCTTGTCAGACTGCAGATCCTGACTGAATGTATCTACTCCAAATCCCATGATGGTTTCAGATCTGGAAGATTTACAATTGACATAATCTTCTTAGTCCGGCAGCTGCAGTAAAATGCAGAGTACAAAGGAGTCTACTACATTCATTGTTCTCACAAAGGCATTTGACCATGTGAGCAGAGGTGGTCTATTTAAGCCCCTTGAGGAAATTGGCTGTCCACCAAAGCTGCTCAAAATAACCTCTTCTTTCCATGACAATATGATGAGTAAGGTCAGCTATGATGGGGCAACATAGGAAGTCTTTGAAATAGCAGAGGGGTCAAACAGGGCTATGTTCTGGCACCTTTCTCTTTGGCATATTCTTCTTTTTGCTGCTCATATGCCTTCAGGTCATCTACAGAAGGTGTCTACTTGCATATGAGAACTGATGGAATTGATGGAAGAGCATAAGGCCCTAAGATGTAGGAGCAGAAGTAAGCCGTTTGACCCATCGAGTCTGCTTCACCATTTAATGAGATCATGGCTGATCTAATAATCCTCGACTCCACTTTCCTGCCTTTTCCCCCGTAACCCTTGATTCCCTTACTGATTAAAAATCTGTCTATCTCAGCCTTGAATATACTTAACAACCCAACCTCTACAGACCCCTGTGGTAAAGAAGTTCACAGACTAACTACCCTCTGAGAGAAGAAATTCCTTCTCATCTCTGTCTTAAATGGGTGACCCCTTACTCTGAGATTATGCCCTCTGGTCCTAGACTCTCCCACAAGGGGAAACAATCTCTCAGCATCTATCCTGTCAAGCCCCCTAAGAATATTATATGTTTCAATAAGGTCACCTCTCATTCTTCTAAACCCCAAGGAGTACAAGCCCAACCTCTCTTCAGAAGAAAATCTCTCCACACCCGGCCTCAACCTAGTGAACCTTCTCTGGGCTGCCTCCAGTGCCAGTATATCTTTCCTTAGATAAGGGGACCATAACTATTCACAGTGTTCTAGATATGGTCTAGCTAGTGCCTTGTATAGTTTACAAAGACTTCCCTATTTTTATACTCCTTTCCCTTTGAAATAAAGGCCAACATTCCATTTGCCTTCGCTGTTACTTGTTTAACTTGTATGCTAGCTTTTTGGGATTCATGGACGAGGACCCCCAATTCCCTCTGTGCTGCAGCTTTCTGCAGTCTTTCTCCATTTAAGTAATATTCAGCTCCTTTATTCTTCCTGCCAAAGTGCATAACCTCACATTTTCCCACATTATATTCCATCTGCCAAGTTGTTGCTCACTCACTTAATCTGTCTATATCCTCTGTAGACTATTTGTGTCATCCTCACCACTTGTCTTCCCACCCATTTTTGTGTCATCAGCAAACTTGGCGACAGTACATTCATGTCCCTCACCTAGGTCATTAATATATATTGTAAATAATTATGGCCCCAGCACTGAACCCTGTGGGACTCCACTAATTACAGGCTACCATCCTGAAAATGCCCCCCTCATACCAACTTTCTATTAGCTAGCCAACCCTCTATCCATGCTAATATACTACCCCCAACACCATGGGTTCTTATCTTATTAAGTTGTTTGCCTGACATCCAAGACAATGGTGTGCGAGGTCCCCATCAGAAGGTTACTCTACACTGAAGAGGCTGCCCTAGCATTCCATACCAAGGAACACTTTCAGCTGCAAATGGACAGAATCTCTCATGCCTGTGAAGAGCTGGGTTTGACCATCAACATCAGTGAAGACAAATGTCATGGTCCAGGAGGTTGCCATACCACCATCCATCAGCATTGACAACATGACCCTAGAGGTTGTTGATAGCTTCACATATCTAGGCTCTACAATCACCAGTAATCTGTTACTTGATGCTAAAATCAGCACACATCTTGCAAAAGCTGCACCTCTTATGCCCAAACTGAGTAAGAGAGTGTGGAACAACAGAAATCTGACTGAAAACACTAAACTGTGAGTCTACCAAGCCTGCATCTTCAATGCACTCCTCTACAGTGATGAGACCTGCGCAACGTGTAGACAGGAGAAAAGGCTGAACAGTTTTCACTTTTGCTGTCTCAGATGTAGCCTTGGCATCTCTTGGCAGGACAAGTTCACCAACTCAGAGGCCCTGTGACATGCTAATTCCATCAGCATGCACTCATTCCTAAGCCAAAAACGCCAATGCTGGCTCGGCCATGTTCATCGGAAGAATGCTGGTTGCATACCCAAAGACCCGTGGTGAACTGGCCACAGAGTCATGATCTCTTGTGCTTCCATTCCTCTGCTACAAGGATACCTGCATGTGAGATATGAAGGTGGTGCACATTAATATTGAGGAGACAATTGCTGATGGGCGTAACCTCTGCAGGCTGATTGTCTGCAAGGGCATTAGGAGAAGCAGGCAGAAATGAAAAGCTCAGTGGACCAAGAAGAGAACCCAGAGAAAACAGAGGCCAGTGAATCGTGCACCTCCTCAGCCCACTGTCTTCCTCTGCTGTAAATGTGGCAGACACTGCCGTGTCAGAGTGGGGCACCCGAGCCACACCAGGTGATGCTTAGTACAGAGTTGACCACCACAGCGTAAAACAATGTTTTCATGTCAACTTTAGACTAGCTTTTCAATTCTGGATTATTATTCAAATTAAAAATTCCACCAATGAAACCATTGTCGATTGTCGTAAAAACTTATCTGGTTCAGTAATGTCCTTTACGGAAGGAAATCTGCCGTCCTTAGCTGGTCTGGCCTAAATGTGACTCCAGGGCCACAACGTGGTTGACGCTTAACTGCCCACTGAAATGGTGTGGCAAGCCACTCAGTTCAAGGGAAATTAGGGGTGGGCAACAAATGCTGGCCTTGCCAGCAACGCCTGCATTCCCTGAAAGAATAAAGACTAATCCACAATGTACCTCCCTTTTAAGAGATGCCTTTAAGTAGCACCAGCCACTCATGGGTCAGATTTTCCGGTCCTGCCCACTGCAGGAACCGTCGCAGGTGGGAACAGAAAATTTAGAAAGGCTGCCAAAAGTCCATTGACTTTCAGCGGAAGTGGAAAATCCTGGCCATGGGTGGGGGCCAGACAATCCTGCCCATGGTTTCAGCCACCCTGCTGATGAGTGCAGCCAAACAACAGCCTGGGTAGGCCAGGCAGCATGTAGCATTCATGTAAAACAACTGGTATCACAAATTTAATGTTCTGCCTGCAACGCAGTGAAGAGGTACAGATTGCTGGTAGACCAGTGTGCTGGCTGATGCAATGTGCAGGGGTATATTGGTACCTGGGTTCACACAACATTGCCCAGTCATCTTCAATGCAGTGAAATGTCCATTTCCATTGTACACAGCTAACTCTTGAGTTTCTCTGAGAGATTCTTGCATGACTACCCATTGAGCCTTGATACATGGATACCCTTCTGGACCTTCGTGCCCCGGGTGTCTAGGGGTATAGATCTTGATGTTTAGTTTTGAAATGACAAGATGGTGGTCAGTCTAGTATGCCCATCCCACCTGTCCTTCTACCTGATGATGACATGGTCAATTAGATGCCAATGCAATGAATGTGGGTGTGAAAAATGACCATTTGGCCTGAGCCACCTATGTGCAGGTTCATGGCTACAGCTCCCAATGAATCCACACCTACTGCTACATCGCTTTCCCATTGCAACAGGACTTGTGACAAATGAATGATGGATGACAGTTGATAGAAAGATGATGAACATGACTTGTGTGTGAATTGGATTACAGTGAGAGAGAGAGTTGCACAGCTTTACTCTCTCATCCTGGCTTATCTTAGCCCAATGGCAAGTTGAGTCTAGATGGCTGGGGGTGGATCCAGATGTAGTGGGTGACCAGAATGTCTTCTGTATCTTGTCAAGATCTACACAATCCACAGCACATGCTGACCTGCCTTAAAGACCGTTGAATCTTAGATTGGTCTTAGTCACCCCGTCAGCCAGACTCAGTCTTTGCATGCCAGGGTAGATAAATCTCTAAGTCACCAAGGGTAGGAGACCCAACGCTACATTCATCTGGTTTAGCCCACCCATTGAAGTGGTTTACCAGGCTGTAGCTGTTGCCACATGCTAACAACAACTTGAAACCACAGGTGAACGCTGGGTGAAGTTGAGGACCAGTACAGGATAAGCCATTCCAAACATTGCAGCCCACCTATGAGAGGTGCTATGGCTCCTTTACAGCCTTGACACCACCACCTTCCCAGCAGCAATTAGGCATGTGACAAATTCTGCCCTTGCCATCTCACATTACAGCAAGGAATAAATTTTAGAAAATCTAGGGACCAAAAATAAAATTGGGTTGTCAGCATAAATGTCAAAAGGGAAGGCCATGCTTCATCAACTTTACTGAATACATTAAAGAAGTAACGGAGAAGACAAATGTAATATAATAGATGTAATATTTGCATTTTCAAATGACCTTTGATAAGGTACTTGTTATGAAAACTATACTTACCTCAATATTGCGAGAGGAGATCGGGAACTTCAGCTCTTGACGGACATCGTAGCTTTGGCGTATGCACAGAATGGGAGCGGGATACACATGAGCAGTTCTATATTTTCACGTTCTTTGGGCCCAGCATGCCTGTACAGATAAGAAAAATGTTGTGAAAGTTCAGGTCAGGTGACTGGGAGTGAAGCGCCATCAGGAAGGCAAATGGCCCAGGCAGGGGACAGGGAGAGGGGACAGGGAAAGGTTCCAAAAGAAGAGCCCTGGGGAGGGGACGGGGCAGGGAAATGTTCCAGCTCCGTGAAAAAGAAAGGAGCAGACAAACAGGTTGCGGTTAATTGAAGAGGGCTCAAGGAAAGCCTTGGTAATCAAAGAGAGCTCAGAAGAAGCCTGAAGGCCCAGAAAGGTGGCCAAAGGCTGGTGGCTCCGTGCTTTGGGCTGTTGGGACAAAGGTACGCCTTTGGAGTGGTGGTGTTCTGCTTGGCATAACTGAAAATCTGAAGTTTCGCGTGTGAGTTGGTATCTGAGTGCACACTCAGCAAGGACCAGAGGAAAGGACTCTCAGGAGACAAGATTGAAACCCTTCAAGGTGGGCCATCATTGAAGCCATCCGAGTTAGAACGACTTTTGGAGAGAATTCCAAGGCGAGATCTTCAAAGGCGAAGATTGGAATCCCTCTTGAGAGAGACAGAGTTTGAGTGAGATTGGTTGACTCACAGTGTTTCCTGACACCTGGGTGAGTTGTTGAGAAATCCATGGACTCTGCCTTGGTTCCACCTACTATTTATTGTGTAGTGTGGCGTGTTTTACCACAGCTAGCTTGCGAATTCACATGTACATCATACTTACTCTGAAAGTTAAAGTGTAAGATAGAAATTGTAAATTATTTTATCTTTCTGATCTTGTATAAAAAAGTTTATTTTTGTTTGTTCAATGCTCGTGGAATCTTTCCTCATGTTGCAAGTATCTTAAATCTCAAACTTTTTCTACTTTAAACAAAACCTTATTAGTCTTAAGTAAATCTTACCAAAAACTTGAGGGGTCTGGTCAAGGATCATAATGTACTGCATTGTTGATTCATGACTAAGGTCAGAGCATGTGGAATCAGGGGAAAGTAGAAGAATGCATTGTACATTGGCTTTTTTATATTAATTTACAGTGAGCTTCACCGGCTAGGCCAGCATTTAATTGCCTATCCCTAATTGCCCTTGAGAAGATGGTAGTCAGCTACCTTCTTGAACCACCACAGTCCCTGTGGTGTAGGTACACCCACAGTGCTGTTAGGGAGGGAGTTCCAGGATTTTGACCCAACAGTGAAGGAATGGCGATATATTTCCAAGTTAGGATGTTGAGTGGCTTGGAAGGGAAGTTCCAGATGGAGGTGTTCCCATGTATCGGCTGCCCTTGTCCTTCTAAGTGGTTGTGGTCATGGGTTTGGAAGGTGCTGCCTGAGGATCCTTTGTAGATGGTACACACTGCTGCCACTGTTCATCGGTGCTGCAGGGAGTGAATGTTTGTGGAAGGGGTGCCAATCAAGTGAGCTGCTTTGCCCTGGAATGTGTGAAGCTTCTTGAGTGCTGTTGGAGCTGTACTTATTCAGGCAAGTGAAGGGCATTCCATAACACTCCTGACTCGTGCCTTGTAGATGGTGGACAGGCTTTGGGGAGTCAGGAGGTGATTTACTCACCTCAGGGTTCCAAGTCTCTGACCTGCTCTTCTGGCCACAGTATTTATATGACAAGTCCAGTTCATTTTATGGTCAATGGTAACTCCCAGGATGTTTATAGTGGGAGATTCAGTGATGGTAATGCCATTGATTGTCAATTGGTGATGGTTAGATTCTCTTTTTTTGGAGATGGTCATTGCCTGGCACTTGTATGGCGTGAATGTTACTTGTTACTTGCCAGCCCAAGCCTGGATATTGTCCAGGTCTTGCTGCATTTGGACATGGACTGCTTCAGTATCTGAGGAGTTGTGAATGCTGCTGAACATTGTACAATCATCAGTGAACATCCCCGCTTCTGACCTTATGATGGAAGGAAGGTCATTGGTGCAGCAGCTGAAGACACTACCCTGAGGAATTCCTGCAGTGATGTCCTGGAACTGGGATGATTAACCTCCAATAACCACAACCATCTTCCTTTGGGCTAGGTATGGCTCCAACCAGTGATTCCCATTGTCTCCAGTTTTACTAGGGCTCCTTGAAGCCACATTTGGTCAAATACGGCCTTGATGTCAAGAGCAGTCACTCTCACCTCACCTCGGGAGTTCAGCTCTTTTGTCCATGTTTGAACCAAGTATGTAATGAGGTCAGAAGCTGAGTGACCCTTGCGGAAACCAAACTGAGCGTCAGTGAGCAGGTTATTGCTAAGCAAGTGCTGCTTGATAGCACAGTTGATGACTCCTTCCATCATTTTACTGATGATCAAGAGCAGACTGATAGGGTGGTAATTGGCTGGGTTGCACTTGTCCTGCTTCTTGTGTACAGGACACACTTGCACAATTTTCCACATTGCCAGGTAGATGCCTGTATTGTATTGGGAAAGCTTGGCTAGGGGCCTGGCTAGTTCTGCTGTCCAAGCCTTCAGTACTATTGCCGGAATATTGTCAGGGCCCATAGCATTTGCTGCATCCTGTGCCTTCAGCCATTTCTTGATATCACATGGAGTGAATTGAGTTGGCTGATGACTGGCATATGTGATGCTGGGGGCCTCCAGAGGAGGCTGAGATAGATCATCCACTTGGCACTTCTGGATGAAGATAATTGCAAATGCTTCAGCCTTATCTTTTACACCGTGGTTTTGGGTTCCCACATCATTGAGGATGTGGATATTTGTGGACCCTCCTCCTCCTCCAGTGAGTTGTTTAATTGTCCATCACCATTCATGACTGGATGTGGCAAGACTGCAGAAGATCTGCAATTGCTTAGCTCTGTCTATCACTTGCTGTTTATGCTGTCTGGCATGCAAGTAGTCCTGTGTTGTAGTTTCATCAGGTTGACACCTCATTTTTAGGGGTGCCTGGTGCTGCACCTGGCATGCTCTCCTGCACTCTTCATTGAACCAAGGTTCATCTTCTGGATTGGTGGTAACGGTAGAGTGGGGGATATGCCGGGCTATGAGGTTACAGATTGTTGTTGAGTACAATTCCGCTGCTGCTGAGGCCCACAGAACCCCATGGGTGCCCAGTCTTGAGTTGCTATACCTGTTCGAAATCTATCCCATTTAGTGCCACACAACACGATGGAGGGTATCCTCAATGTGAAGAAGGGACTTCACCTCCACAAGGACAATGTGGTGGTCAATCCTACCAATACTGATATTATTTAATTAACTGAATTTTAAATACTCATCTGCCATGGTGGGATTTTAACTCATTACCGCAGGCCTCGGGATTACCAACTAATTAACATAACCACTATGTTACCTTACCTATTTCAATTAATGCTTTCATGAAAGGGAAACTTTATACCAGGGTGGTGGCATCTTAGGACAAACACATATATCCTTGCCACTAGCCCCTCTTATTCCCATGATTGAGGGCAAAGATTTTATATATGGAGGAGCAAACTGATGTCTCACTGTCCCAGAGCACAGTTCATTAAGGTTTCATTGAACTGCTTCACAGCACATGATAACCATGCAACTTTAAGTCGGCACTATCAACTTCTCATCTCACAGTTACGAAAACAAATCTGATAAATTGTGGCAGACTAACAGCAAGATTCAAAGGCCACATTTCAGGTCGTTGAATCACTGTGTTACCAAGGGAGGCCTACCTTTGTTTTAAATGTCAAAATACTGATTTGTTATTATCCAGGCAGAAAAACAACATCAACAAAGTCAAAAGAATCAGACGAAAAACCTGTGTGTCATAGGTCAGAATTCTCTGGCTGATTTGTCTGCACTTTGCCCCAAGCCTTAAGTTAAAGGCAATTACTTGATATCTCTGGCGTGTACTGGGAAGCTGTGTAAAAGAGCCATAGAACTCTTGTGTGTACATTTCTTCAGAGCTGCAATGATTAAGGGTGGAATTGTTCCAGATTTGTACTAAATGCTGGCTGCGATGGCGGGTTTTCACACCATATCGTCCCAAACCCGCTGCATTGCTTCTGCATTCCTGGGAAACACACTGTTTCAAGGACGGCAGCTCCTCATTCTCCCTCCATGCAACCACCTCGCCACTTCATCATGCCGGGCGCCATATTTAAAGTCCAGCCACGCACACACAGCTCACGGCTACTGCAGAGAAGACGTCCAAAAAGACAGCAGCCCCCAGCTTTAATGATGCGTCACTGAAATGCCATTTGTATGCCGTGGAGGCCCACCGTGATGTCTTCTATCCCCGCTCTGGCTGCAGGACAGGCAGCGGCATCACCATGGCAGGTGGTGGCAGCAGAGGTCAGTGCCAATGCTGCACAGAAGAGGTCAGCCATCCAATGCACATAGAGGATGAATGATCTCATCCATGCAGCCAGGGTATGGAAACCAGCTCATTGCTCTAAACTCACACGCTCAAGCCCATCACACATTCACTGGTATCTCACTCACTGCCAGCTCAAGGGACATCACCACCCATTCTCACACACACACCCTCACATCTCAATTTGGCCTCATCTCCTCTGGAGACTGCTTCCTCAGCCCTCACCATCTTGAAGCCACTTGCACAGATCTACATGTGCCCCCACACACTCCCTGGGATACCCTCCTTCCCAGCACAGCTCTCATCCTGCAGCCTCGTCCCTTCCCTGAGGCCAGTTTTCCCCCTTCCTTAAGCAAGCCCTAGCCCTGCAGCCATTGACAATACACCCACAGCTTATGGCTGGTCTGGTCTGCCCGTTAGCCTCATTAAAAAGTGATGTGGTGCTGCCTGCGAAGCCTGGCGCTGATGACTGTGAGTGCTGACCGAAGCAAGGTGGGCAAACAAATCATGAAGTCCCGAGCGAAGTGCAGCCTGTCAGGTGCTGTTGTGAAACACGTTGGCATGTTTTCCCACTGACGTGTACAGATGATCCAGCATGGGGTAATGGCTCCGGCAGGCTGGCCTTATAATGATTTGCAGATGTGTAACAATAAGGTTCCCAATGTTCAATGGTGGGAAATGCGACCCATCATTGATGGCTGAGCGGACGATCGCAAGCTGGTTTCACAATGTCGTGAAACCGATTTTTGGCCTTCTCGCTATATTGTCTGCTCAAAGCGCCAAACATGCCCGATGCTAGCAGACACGGAAAATTCCACCCTGAAACTCATGGGCTCATCGACATTTACAGCACAGAAGGAGGCCATTTGGCCCATCGTGTCTGCACCGGTCAACAAAGATCTGACTACACTAATCCCATTTTCCAGCGCTTGGCCCATAGCCCTGGAGGCTATGGCAACACAGGTGAATATCTAAATACTTCTTAAATGTTGTGAGAGTTTCTGACTCAGCCAACCTTTCAGGCAGTGAGTTCCAGACTCCCACCACCCTCTGGGTGGAAACATTTCTCCTCAATTCCCCTCTTATCCTTCTACCTCTTAACTTAACTCTATGCGCCCTAGCTATTGACCCCTCTACTAATGGAAAAAGTGCCTTCCTATCCACCCTATCTATGTCCCTCATAATCTTATACACCTCTATCAGGTCCCCTCTCAACCTTCACTGCTCCAAGGAAAACAACCCCAGCCTATCCAATCATTTCTCATAGCTCAGACCTTCCAGCCCAGGCAGGATTCTGGTAAGTCTCCTCTGCACCTCTCCAGTGCAATCACATCCTTCCTACAATGTGATGATCAGAACTGCACGCAGTACTCCAGTTGTGGCCTAACCAGCATTTTATACAGTTCCAGCATAACCTCCCTGCTCTTGTATTCTATCCCTCGGCTAATAAAGGCAAGTTTCCCATATACCTTCTTAACCATCTGTAGATATGCACACCAAGGTCCCGCTGATCTTCAGCACTTTCCAGGGTCCTGCCATTCATAGTGTAATCCCTTGCCTTGTTAGCCCTCCCCCAGTGCATTACTGCACACTCTTCCGAGTTGAATTCCATTTGCCACTGCTCTGCCCACCTGACTAGTCCATTGATAGCCTCCTGCAAGGGTCCCAGCACTGAGCCCTCCAGACCCCACTGGAAACAGACTTTCAGTCACAGAAACATCTCGCTACCATCACCCTCTGCTTCCTGCCTCTCAGCCAATTTTGGATCCAACATGCCACTTTACCTTGGATCCCATGGGCTCTTACATTCTTGACCAGAATACCATGAGGGACTTTATCAAAAGCTTTGCTAAAGTCCATGTAGACCACATCAAATACATTACCTTCATCAATATTTACAGAATCACAGAATCACACAGTGCAGAAGAGGCCCTTCTGCCCATCAAGTCTGCACCAACACATGAGAAACACCTGACCTATCTACCTAACCCTATTTACCGGCACTTGGCCTTGAATGTTATGATGTGCCAAGTGCTCATCCAGATACGTTTTAAAGGATGTGAGGCAACCCACCACCACCACCCTCCCAGGCAGTGCATCCCAGACTGTCACCATCCTCTGGGTAAAAAAGATTTTCCTCACATCTCCCCTAAACCTCCTGCCCCTCTCCTTGAACTTATGTTCCCTTGTGACTGACCCTTCAACTAAGGGGAACAGCTGCTCCCTATCCACCCTGTCCATGCCCCTCATAATCTTGTACACCTTGTATTCCTGGTTACCTCCTCAAAAAATTTGATCAAACTTGTCAAACACAACCTTCCCTTAACAAATCCATGCTGACTATCCCTGATTAATCCGTGTCTCTCCAAATGCAGATATAGTCTGTCCCTCAGAATTCTTTCTAGTAACTTCCCCACCACCAAGGTTAAACTGACTGGCCTCTACTTTCCTGGTCTATTCCTTCCTCAGTTTTTTAATAATGGGACAACGTTAGCAGCCCTCCAGTCCTCTGGCACCTCATCTGTGGCCAGAGAGACTTTGAAAATTACTGCCAGGGCCCTGAAAGCTTTTCCCTTGCCTCCCTCAACAGCCTGGGATATACCTCATCCAGTCCTGCGGATTTATCCTCTTTTAAGGCCATTAATCCCACTAGTACCTCCTCTTTCATTATGTTAATTTCCTCTAATATTTCACAGTCCTCAATCCTGATATTTATGCCTGCGTCATCCTTTTCCAGTGTGAAGACTGACGCAAAGCACTCATTGAGGACTGAACCCGCTGTTGAATCTGTATTGGGATTACATTGTTGAAAAATTGTCACCTGATAATAGCTGATATTTATCATTGCTTTCTGACCCTTGTTAAATTATTTATCATAACTGCACTACAGCATGAATACATTATCTCCCTTTGATTGTTATGCACCTCTTCAGCTGTTTCTGTCACTTTGTGTAGGCAAGATACAAGGGCCTGATTTTAAGAAGACCTGTCTGGCCTAAATGGTGTGGTAGCTCAAAAATGGCATAGTATCATCTGCCAACATCCAGTTTACACTGATGTACCAACCACCACAAGTTAGAATGGGTCTTCTAATGGGTGGCCAGAATGCCCAGCAGTTTGTAGCAGTAGATCCTTATAGTATGCAAATCAGGATCTTATGCCATAGATAGGGCCTTGGTTGCAATTTTGAGGCACAAATGGTCTCATCTTTTACTTTATTTTTGTAGGTTCTACAAAAATATTGTGGGCTACTGAAACCCCATGGTTGCCTCGCTCTGCGATCGGTATCCCTCTCACCCCTTCCAGACCTCCCCCCTGCTTGTCAGCCAGAATGAAATTTTTACCAGACAGGATTTCTCCACTGTCCAAGTGGCCATCTGCAAAGGGAAATCCATGGACTATGCTAATGAGACTTGAGCCTCAAATTGGTTTAAATGTCCTTGTTGGCTCAACAGGCAGATGCTGTAGTGGTCCAATACAGTTTTGTAATGATGGATAAATGACAAAGAATTTGTGTAAATTCTCCCTGCTGCTTCCTTCCACCACTGCTGAGCTAGACTGTGGCCACCTCCACAGCTATTATCGATGGTGCTTTGGACTGGCCTACAAGAGTCACATCGTCATGGGATTGTTCAGGTCACGTCTGTTCTGTTTCCCTGAGAAATGCTCTATCCTTGCATATGCTTCTAGCTTTCCCCTTTTGAAATTCATTTAAATATCAATAAAAATATCAATATTCCCTTCTGTTATAGCAAAAAACACTTGAACCCAATATTTGAGATGTCATTAAAAAGCGAAGTTAAAAATGCTCTGTGCAAAGTGTAATATATGGATAGGCCATGTGTAACCAGTGTTCCACTAAGGTTAAAATTCCATTAGGTTTCAACTGCTCTCCTGTCTTTGCCAGCAGCAGACAGCAGAACTCTTATGGAATTTCAACCCCAATAGAATGTGAGGTCATTTAATTATGACATTTTCTTTTAACAACCTATTGTTTAGAGTTCATTATTATAAATAGTAAAATGCATCTGTGCTTTGTAAAGACACACTGTTCTTCAAAAGATCAGCTCCTTCTTTACTCAGTCAGAGAATGTTCTACTTAACTATACCCCCCTCTGTTAGTCCAGGTAAATTTCAAACATGTTTCCCAAGTATGATTTTTCATGCCATAATTTGCATACCAGCACAAAATATTGAAAGCCAGCTGGATTCTTCAAGATAGCTCTCAGTTGATTATCCTGCTCTCAGGCAAATGATGTAATTACAATGCTTGTTGTGAACTATCACACACATTGAGAGATTGTGTGAAGATACATGCAGGTCCTCTTGTTTAAGGGTTGTTTCAAAATGTTTTGGAACCTCCAATTTTTATTTCATGATGGATGATAGAAATCTTTTTTGCTTTGCAGTTTGGTTGAAACCTTGTACTACTTTCCCTTCTAATTTCCACCTCTCCTGCCTGTTGTAATATGCCTTTAAGGGAGTGCAACATGACATCACTAGAAGGGAAGTGTGTCATGTGATCCGGTTTTTAGTTTCACTTTTGCTTTTAGGCAGAGCAGAGCACATACAGCTCTGCTGATGTCTCTTCGAACTTTCTGTTCTCATGTGCTTACTCTTAATAAATGAACCCACAAAGTGTTTATCCAATCCCTTATGAGTGATTGATGCTTTTATATCATTATAAAAATATGACATGGGGCGGAATTGTCCCAGATTTGCATTAAGTGCAGTAGTGGGTGGGAAAAAGAATGTTTTTCCCACCAGCTGCAGTGGTGGGTTTTCACGCTGTATTGTCCCAATCCTGCCTCATTAATTATGCATTCCCGGGAAACATGCCATTTCAATGGCAGGTGGGCTCTTGTTCACCTGCCACACCGTCACCTCACTGTTTCATCACACCAGGCGCCATATTTAAAGTGTGGCCATATGTACACCTCTCAGTGCTACCAGCCCAGGACTGTTGCACGGAAGACATGGCCCTGAAAGGCAAGAAGACAGCAACCCCTCGATTCAGTGACACATCCCTGAAATGCCTTTTGGACGCCATGGAGGTCGTCTACCCCCGCTCTGGCTGCAGGAGGGGCTGCATGGGAGGCGGTGGCAGTAGTGGTCAGTCCCAATGCCCTGCAAAAGACAACAACTACGCAGTGCCGCTGCAGGATGAATGGTCTCATCCGTTCCGGGTAACTCACTCTTCTCATCACTCTCAACTCACATACCCACAACCCATCACACATCCACAGGGCCCTCACACCTCAAGGGACCACACCACCAACTCTCACACACACCCTCACATCTCCATCA
The DNA here is from genome assembly GCF_017639515.1 of Carcharodon carcharias. Classification (NCBI taxonomy): domain Eukaryota; kingdom Metazoa; phylum Chordata; class Chondrichthyes; order Lamniformes; family Lamnidae; genus Carcharodon; species Carcharodon carcharias. Next base: position 185,248,913 of record NC_054471.1, read on the forward strand.
GGCTCATAACCTCTCCAGCCCACGTCCTTATCCCTTCCGTGGCTCCGCTTCTCACACAAACATTCCACGCAATGCCTTTTGTCCTGCTCACACTCTCTCCATCTGTTTTCATGCAGGAGAAGCTGGCTGACAACAGCAAGGAGAGGTAGACCGAGTGTGGAGTGGCCCACATTAGGCCACTCCCTCACTTTGAGGAACGTGTCATCACACTGACTGGTGAAGATGTGGAATGTGCCTACGGTGACGGTGAAGTCGGCGGCGAACATCCTCATGAGAATCCTGCACCACATCATCCCTCTCTCAACACAAATGTGGGTGCTCTCTTCTCTCCTGCTTTTGACTCTGCTGCCATGAACTAATCATCTCTACTTTGGTTCACCGGGAGCTCTGCCAAGTGACTGACACCCTCAGCCAGCCAGTTCCCTCAACTCCATCCATATCCTTACCTCCAGCCAAGAAGGCAGCTCCTACATTGAAGAGCTGGAAATAAGCAGCCACGAAGACCAGTCACATTTACCCACTCTCTCCACCAGTGCAGCGACACACACCTCGGTGGGACGTATATCTAGAGCAGGCTCGGGTTCACAATCTGGTGGTCACCACATGGACACAAGTCTGCAGCAGGAGGTGGCAGGTTCAGCCGAACCCCCTAGCACTCAAAGGACTGCTGGGAAAGAGGCATCTGTGAGGTCCGATTCAGATGACGAGCCTCTGGATTTGGCCTTTCAGCTCATCTTGGAGAGTCAGCAGAAGGTGTGGGAACATCACACAGAGCTGTTGGAAGCCCCCAACAGAATGGCATGCATCTGCCTGCTCTCTGATGAAGTGATGCCCACATGTGCACATATAGAGGTCTCATAGGGAAGATGGCGTATGCCATGGAGATCCTGGTGCAGCAGAATGTGGAGATGTGTGCAGACCTGAACTCCATAGTGGTAGCCATAGGTGAATTCCTACAGTGATGATGCCAGAGGGAAACGATGTCCTCCCAGGTGCCCCTTCCCCTCAAGGAGTCAAACCAGGGCCCTCGGACACCTGAAGGGAGGGGGAGCAGCAGCTGGACACTCCTGGGTCATCCACTGTGGAATCTCAGAAGTGTCCACTCCCTTCAAGTCCCCTTTGCCTGTGGCCCCCCTCAACCTCATTCTCTGTCACCACAGAGGGAGCAACTGTCCCACAGGAAGGCAGCCGAAGCAAGCTGGGGCACCCAAGGCCTCGGGTCTCCAGAGGACCCACACACAAGGCATTAAAGGCCACAGGGCCAACCATTGCACAGGTTGTGTCCACCCCTGCTGTAGATGTCAGGGCTGCAACTAGAAGATAAGGCATTCAAAAGTTAAGAAATTCTGATCACAGTCGGTTGCATGGCTGAACACATTTTCTCACTTCACAATCTGGAAATATATGCACTTTCACTGAATGATGTGCAATGGTGTCTTTCAGCTTCATTGACAGCCTTTGCGAGTCCTCCCACTGCATCTCCTCCCACTAACAGTTCAGCTGCATGCAACCAGCCCACAAGTGATTTTGGAGGGAGAAGTGTATGTGTGGCAGTGCCTTTCGGAGCCTTGTGCAAACACTCTCCCACGCACACGGATCATTCCCACTGAACACTCATCTCAATGTCCTGAGAATTTTCAATGCTGCCTGTTAGGATTCTCTTTCAGTTGACCACCTGAGCTGACCTGTGTTTCCATTCACCCACTAATCACACTCCTGATCTCACCCACCACGACTCTCATTTCACTTTCGATTTGACAAGCATGGGTCCTGCTTTCTCCTATGCTCCCCCATCCTTTACCCTCCCCAAGTCACCCATTTCCTTTCCCCCATCATCACCTTCCTCCTCCACTCCGTGACCTATCAGCCCCAACCCTTTTCTTTCGGGGATGTCCAGGTGAACGTGCACATTCCCTTCCTACCCAAAAATCCCGCCCCCATCAACATTAACCTCCCTGACCTCCTCCTTCCCACCCCCAGGATCCGTGCCTGCCTCTGAGTTCCCCACCAACCACCCTCGCTGTCCCTTTTATCAATACAGTCGCACCCTCACCCTCCCACCCTACCCTCACTCTGCTCTCACTCATCCTCATCATTCCTTCATACCACACCCACCCTCAGTTCACTCCCCAGGAGGCAGTCATGGACTCATCAAAGCCTCCCTTGCATGTTCACCCTGACATCCCACCCTTAGACTCCTTCCCCCCTTGAAATTTCTTCCCCTCTTGGAACTCCTTCTCCCTTGGAGCTCCTTCCCACCTTGGAAATTCTTCTCCCTCCTGAATTCCCCCAAGGAGCTCCTTCCCCTCCCCTCTACCCCCCGCTTAGTCCTTCCTCTTCTCTGACTCCTTCAGACATTTCTTCCTCTACCCTTACTTCTTCCTCCACCCTTACTCTTTCCTCACCCCGGACTCCTTCCTCCTCCTGCACTCCTTCCCCTTTCCACACTCCTTCCTTGCCCTGGACTCCTTCCTCCTCCCACGCTCCTTGCCCTCTCTGGATTTCTTCCTCCCCCCCCCTTACTCCTTCCTCCCTATGGACTCCTTCCCCTCTCTGGACTGCTTCCCACCTCCAAACTTCCCTTACCCCTTCCTCCCCCTTTACACCTACCTCCCCAATTGCCATATTCTCCCCCGTTACCCCCTCCTCCCCCATAGTCCTTACCCTGCCCCCCCTCGCAACCTCACACCTAAAACCTTCATTCACCCTTCCCAACCTCAATCCCCCTGACATGTTCATTCCCCTCCACTCCCCCACAACACCTTTTCCTCCCTCAGTCAATCCTAGCCTTCCTCTCCCATCCCCGGTACATCTTCCTCTCCCAAACACAGCTGGACCTTCCTCTCCGCCCCTCAACCATCATTTGTTGTGAGCAGACCCTCAACGATGACTTTCCAAATTCCGTGAGCTGCTTCACGGCAGAGCCATGTCCATGAGAATCCACTCAGCATGCCATGGACAATCCTCCAGGGTCCCATTGCTTTTGGGCTCTAGCGTCCTCTGCTCCTCGAATGTCCACAATGTGAGCAAGACCCCTGGTGATAAGTCCCAACTTCTGCACGTCACACATGTCAAGATGTATTCTGCACCGGCGAGTTTTCCCACTGATGTGGGTGGATGATCCAGCGTGGGGGAATAATTCCGGTATGCTGGGCTTATAATGGTGTACAAAAAAATTACAATGAGGGTCCTGATATCCGATGGTATGAAATGCAGCCCACCATTGACAGGCAGAGTGGATGATTGCAAACTGGTATAATGACCTTGTGAAACCAATTTTTGGCCTTTTCATCATATTGCAAGCTCATGCTGCCAAACACGCCTGACACCAATGGGCACGGAAACCTCCACCCATGGGTGTTCAGCGGTGGTCAAACAGCGTGGCAGCAAGACTCAGTACATATATGACAGGTTGAACATCCTTAGATCATGCTACATGGCATGAGATGACCCTCAACGTTCTGGTCAAACCACAACAAAGCCACAGAGTTAGGGAATGTTGAAACTGCAATGTGTTAACTGCACAGAAAGGCTTTGAAGAGACAGTGCAGAAATAATGCTCAAAAAGAGAACTGGGAAGCAGACGGATCCCTCATGGTTAGATTGCAGCACTTGGCCTGCCAGTTCAGTGAGTGGGACAAAGCATCAAGAGCATCAGCACTGGGTTAGCTCAGTCAGGAAAGGTGAGTGACCAGGTTGTGGGCTGGATCGATAGCGAGCAAGGGAGAGTCAAACAAAAAATAAAATATGAAAAGCTCATAAAAATTGGGACTGTGAAGGTTGCAATTATAACAGGCGGAGATTCGGAAAAGCACCCGAAAGTGGCCACCGCAACACTCATCCCAGGTACTATAGCAGAAGGAATGTCGAAGGGATATTGTCAGAATATCCACAAAATTCCCCAGTTTGAATTGAGATGCTGCTGACCTAGTATCCTAATGCAAAATGTTCAAACAGCGCACAGAGCAATGGTTTCTTGATTCAGGTGTATCTGAACCAGACAAGCAAGCCATAAAAACTCACCTAGCAATTTGGAATGAATGTCTACACGGGCTGAACACATCAGGTTTAACAGCAGAAGAGCTAAAGTATTCCCAAAAGATATGGACTACGTTGGAAGGCCAGTTCAGAATCAGGTTAAACTTCCATATTCATCGACTAAAGTTCATGTCTTTTTGGCAACAGCCCACAGAATCCATGCATCACTTCTTCAGCAGATGCAGGTGTTAGGGGGAAGGAAGTAGGTAAGAATTTATGGTAAGGGAGAATTTATTGAAAAGGAATGAATTACTTAAAATCTCCAGGCAACCAGGGCTACCAAGTACATTGGCAGTTAAAGGTTACCAAATGAATCTTGCACAGCCTTAGGGCCTGCAAACAACAGAAAGGCCTTGGGAGCCGGACTGCAGTCAGAGCACTGGCAATAACAACTAAGATTAAGTGTGCTCCTCAACAGATTGGGGGGGGGGAGAACAGATGGTCCCAGCTTAGATAGCAGGGATGGTCTCTGCCTGGGTGAAAATAGGGACATACGATGCATGTACCTGTTACAAGATGTCTGTTTAATGTAAACCTATAGGTCGACGAGATTGGAATCTGGAAATTGTTCTTGGACGTGACCAATAATGTATAAATATGTTGAACATTTGTAATTTAGCAGAGTGCTATCTCAAGCTGCATTGAGATGGTTCTCCCCTTGCTATTGCTCGAATAAACGATCGTGACCTGTACCTGAGAGTCCATTTGTCAAAGTGACCACAACACAGGGAAAAGGGTATATACTGTGATTTTTCAAATGCAGAGCTAGCAGAGAGAATAGTTGATTTGGTGATTGCAACCACTTCCATGGGTGCATTGCAGGAAGATATGCTAGACAAGCACAAGCATCACTCAAGGTGGACATAGCTACAAATGGACCTTTGCAGGTCAACAAAGCTTCCAGGTCCTAAGCACAGCCCCAGTTGTTCACACACTTACTCACATGCCCAAACCTAGCAAGGCATGTGGAAGGTGTGGCCTTCTGCATACACCAAGGAAATGCCCAGCTTCCTAGCAATTCTCAAATGTAGACAGGCCAAGCAAGATCTACACATTGCAATATTGCATATGAAAGCGACACCTTTAACTGCAACTATTCCAGTACTGGCAGAGCTCATGTTTGGCAGACTAGTGTGTACCTATCTACTCACTCTACCCAAACTACTCTCTCAGAAACTAGAGGGCAACTAAGATGACTAATGTGCATGAAAAAAATGCGGGAACAGAATTGCCAAGTTTACCATTGAGACAACAAGTTCGCATCCAGGATCCCACAGAAGGCACATGGCAACCAGCCAAAATGATGAAATTTTGTTTGGAACCAAGATCCTATTAAGTTATTACACACAAAGGCACGATGGTGAAACGTAGCCGAGGACAAGCCAGATCCATTCCAGCACCTCAGCTCTTATATGGTCCTATTGCAGCTAGAACAAGATCCCAAATGCAACCAGGAATAACATCCAAGAATGACAATCCCACAGATCACTGTGAGCAATTAAAAACACCTCCAGACAAGGTTACCGTTACAAAATCTGGGCACATCAGCAGATTACCTCTAAGCTTTACGGACTCATAGATTTATCACTTATGTAATGGTAACTAAACAGGTATTGTAAATAGTTATACTTCTTTGGAAGGGGGGGAAAGTATCTTTAAAAAGAAAGGGGGATGTTGGAATATGCCTTTAAAGGATTGCAGCATTACATCACCAGAAGAGAAGTGTCATGTGATCCAGTTTTTAGTTTCACGTTTGCTGTTAAGCAGAGCACAGCACAGACAGCCCTGCTGCTGCGTCTTCGAGCTTTCTATCCATGTATATCTGTTCTCATGTGCTGTCTTAACAAATGAACCCGCAATCCGTTTATCCAATCTGAGGGTCATCTCAGATTACCTTTCTTAACAGATCATTCTTCCTGTGCAAGGAAGGAATTGTAGTACAGTGATTATGGTACTGAAGTGGAGCTCAGTGGTCATGAGTTTGAATCCCACCATAACAAGTTGAGAAGATGACTCGCAGAAATCTGGACTAACATTAGGAAAATAGCCATGAAAGCTCCTGCTTTGTTTTAAAAGCAAAACCAGGTGATATTTAATGCAAATGATGGTGGTCTTGTGAGCCATGTCAAGTCCACTCAGGCACTTGACAGGCCAGTGGTAGGCTTTCCTCAGGGTCAAGGACACCTTGGGCAGAAGTCCCACCCACCGAGAGCTGCTGGGGAGGCGGTGGCTGCTGCTGGTACAACACCAACCTGAGGCCTCGGATTGTGGAAGGGCCAAGGCCATTGTTGAGTGATGGTGAGGGCAGGGTCACAGGATGGGGGTTGTAGGGGAAGGGTGTAAGGGGGGTCAGCATCAAGGGTGGAGGAGTGGCTTTCAGTGAGCCCCCCTTCCTGATATCATGTCCCTTGATCAGGCACTGAGTGCCTTTGAACATGGCCCCCACCTCCACCCCCAGGGAGCCAGCAAAGCTGGCAGGCAACTACACACGGGTTTGCTTGTTGTGCTTCCCACATGGCGAATGCCCCCACTCACTGCTAGGTTAACACTAGCAGCAGCAGGCCAAGGTTCTTAAGTGGGTATTAATTGCCCACTCAAGAACCTCAACTGGTGGCAGGGCAGGAAGACATCGGGGCCCTACCTGCTACCCTCCTGCCTGATTAAATGCCCACCCCACCACTGAACCCGCCACAAGGGAGGGTAGTAAATTACACCCTAGGTCACTAATGCTTCTCTGGAAAGAAATTTACATGCATGCCTAGTCTGATGTACCTTAGTCCTATACCAAATGGTTATCTCCTAATGCCCTCTCTGAAGTGATCCAGCGAGCCTTTCAGTTATAAAAAACATTCACTCAACAACACAACTTGGTATTTATAAAGCACCTTTAACAGAGCGAAATCTTCCAAGCTTGGGTTTTATCAAACAAAATTTGAAACGAAGCCACATAAGGAGATACTTGGACAGATCATCAAAAGTTTAATCACAGTGGTAAATTTAAGGAGTGTCATAAAAGAGGAAAGCCAGGTAGCAATGTGGAGATGTTTAGGGAGGAAATTCCAGAGTCTAGCATCTTGACAACTGAAGGCACGGGCGCCAATGGTGGAACGATTAAAATTGGAGATGCTCAAGAGGCCAGAATTGAAGGAGCACAGATATCAAGATAGGCCATAAGGCCTGGAAAAGAGATAGGGAGGGGTGAGGCTACAGAGGAATTTGAAAGCAAGGATACGAATTTTAAAATCCAGGCGTTATTTAAACGGGAGCCATTGTAAGCCAGCAAGCACAGGAAAAAGCCTGCCCCTATCTTCTTAGGGCAATTAGTGAGCACCAATGTGACATTGTCAGCTTCAGTATCATCAGAGAATAAATAAAATAGTGAATTTTAACATGCTGTATAAATGAAGGGAGATGGTGGCATAATGTGATATAGCATGAGTGTTGGAGTCAACAGTTTTCAGGTAAACTCCAAATGAATCTGTTCCTGTTCTTTTGGGAGATCTTGATTCTCATTGACTTTATAGCAAATTCTACACACTTGGAACAGACTTTGTGAAAAGCAGACTATCCATGCTGGTGAAATTGCTTTGTGGAGTTGCACATCCGGAACATGTCTAAGTTCCATCTCTAATTGTGGAAATTTCCTTGTACAAAAGCAAACATACAATCCCTGTAATAAGATGGGGAAAGAGAATTTTTTGGAGCAGGAAGGATCAGTAAACAACAGATGCTTTACGAGTCCTTCTGGATGATTCAGAATGGTAATCACCAGTAAGGTTGCAAGTGTGGTCTTTGGTCTGCGCTGAGTTAGCTGATTTAACCCAGTGCAGTTTTGGAATGAGCAGTTTGGCCAGTGCCATTACCCTCAGGACCCTGTCCTAAAGGGGAAAATCAATCAGGTTCTGTCTGTCTTCATTGTTATCCAGTACTTCATGCTGGAAATACACCCATTTGAATATGATGTAAGGGCCTCAATTATGAGACACCCTGCTCTCCCTGTTCACACGATGGGCAACGTTCCATAATTGTGCTCATATGTGATTTTTTGAAAAAGCTAGCAGTGTATCGATGGCTGCTGCTGCCTAGCTGACATACCTCATCGCAGGACCAAAAAGGTTTCTCAGAAGGATGTAGGCCTGGAAGAGGTAACAGGGATAAGAAGGAGCAAGGTCATGGTGGGACTTGAAACAAAGATGAACATTTTAGTATGGAGTCCAATGTAGACCAGCAAGCACAGAAGTGATGGGTGAACGGGATTGCAAGTTAGGATATAGGTAGCAGAGTGTTTGATGGAATATGGGAGACCAGCCAAGTCAACAGTGATGTAGGCAAGGCTAGAGATATCCAAGAAACGGGTGAGAATTTTACAAAAATAGGCTGAGCGAGCATGGGGTGCCAGGGCCTGGTGTGGGGATGGGGCGCTGGGGATATGGAGTGAACCAGGGTGCCAGAGGAGCCAGAGTCTACTCACCTTTCTGTGGGTTGAATTGGGATGTGAGCCTGAGCAGGCTGTATAACTTTTAGGAGCAGCTCTAAAACAATCCACTGTAAAAAAAAACAGTGTAAATGCTGAGCAATCAGCCAAGGTTCCCAATTCATAGGTCCTGGCACAACCATCAGCGTGGGATCCTCCGCAGCTCATTCGGGCACATGGAACTTCCAGGTGTGAGCATAGGTGAGCTCCCCAGAAGTTGCGCTGCAGTTGGGGCCCTCAAGGACTGGTGAATTTCTCAGGGTTCACTATTGTCGGGGCCGTAAGATCCAGGCCAATGTGTTTTTCGATGGTGTTGCTGAGGTTCAGCATTGAGATGAGATATGCGGGAGGAAGGTGGGGATTTTGCAAGAATAGATTTTTGGAGGGCTCCAGAGCTAACTTTGAGGGGATGGGGAGAAGCCATTGCAGCTGATTCTTTGGCTACTACTGAAATGGAGCCAGGAAAGGGCAGTCGCACCCAGCTGGGTGACAGAGAGCGTTGGAGGAGGATGGGGCATCAGCTCCATACAGTTAATATATACAGTACATCCCGTTTCATACAGTGCGATGAAACTCGAAAGGAAACTTACCTTAAGTTGGCTTCGTGAGTTGCAAGTCGGAAGTTGAGAGTTTGGAGGCCAGGAACTTCAGTTCCCAGCAGGCCTCAGGGTTTTGGCACACGTGCAGTTCATTCATGTTCACACTTTTAGGCCGGGAACCGGTCCTGCGCAGAGCGAAAGGAAGGGAAAAGGAGTGAAACCGCAGGTCAGCTGACTTGAACCGGAGCACCATTCGAGAGAAGGCACCCCAGGGAGCAGGACACCAGGAGGGGGATGGGGAGAAGGTCCCAAACCAAAGAGTGGGACAGAAAGAGGTCCCAGGAGTAAAGCTGAAAGAAAGGAGCAGGGAAATAGGCTCCGAATTAAAGGCAGAGCTGCAGGGAGCAGACTTGCAGCAAGGCGGGCTCAAGAGAAGCCCTGGGGGCTGGAGGAGGCAGCCAAGTGTTACCGTGGGCCAATTGGAGCAGTGGTGTTCTGCTTGGCGCGGCCAAAGATCTGAAATTGCGCTTGGAAGGTGAAGCTTGACTGTACTCGGACATCCAGGGGAAAGGAACCTTGGAAGGTGAGATTGAAATCCTGGCGATGGATCGGTGTTGAAGCCGTCCGAGCGGGAGTGACGCTCGGAGAGAATTCCAAGGCGAGATCTTCGAAAGTGGAGATCGGAAACCCTAGGGCGAAAGGCAGGGTTTCAGTGAGGCTGGTTGGCTCAAATGTGCCAACAATTATCCTCAATCAACTTCACAAAAACAGATTATCTTGCTGTCACCACAATGCTGCTTGTGGGAGCTTGCTGCGCACAAATTGGCTCCCATTTTCCCCACATTGCAATAATGGCATCAAAGATGACTTCTTGGCTGGAAGGTGCTTTGGGATGTCCTGGGCTTTTGAAAGGCACTATATAAATTCATCTTGTTTTCTTTGTGTTGCCTAGAATCACCCTACAAGCTGATTCCTTGTCAAATCATCGCAGGTCGTGACTTGCTACCAGAGAGAGAGAGAGAAAAAAACTTCCCAAAAAAAGTAACTCCTCCCCACCCCTCTGTAAACTCCACCTTTATTCATTCGAGGTAAAAGTATATTCACGGGCACCATCACATCTGGAGTTAAAATTATCTTGATGAACTGGCTTGAGTTTCGCTCTGAGTTTAATGATGTCATCTTAACTCATTCTGTGTGAAACTAGTTCTAACCAATTTCAACTCGCGTGGGTCGTTTTTTCTAATCATATCAGCTTAGCATCGACGGTTGGTCATCAGTATTTTTCCCCGTTGACCAGAATATTCGATGGCAAATATACTTACACAGAAAAGCTATTTCTACCTCCAAATTATAAAGTTATTATAAGCAAAGCCTCAGTTCCCTTTGTCCCAACTGCCTAAAAAAAAACCCTCCCCAAGTTTTAACCTTTGGACTCTCTGATAACTTTTGCAACTGCAATGAACTTCATAAACAGATTGGCTCAGCTTCACTGACTATATAAGGTGCACCAGAGCACAACTTAAGTTACTTCAGCAGGAGATCGTAAACCAGTTCAACATGGGCTTCAGCACGAAGCTCTTTTTCCTTTTGGTTTTCGGTAGCTGTGTTGCTGCACGTAAGTTTTCATTCATTTTTATCATAGCAAAGCAGGGCCCATCAAATGCGATGTAAAATACAGTCTGTATCGGTATCACGTTTTACTTGCTGAACAGTCTAATTTATACGCCATTTACATTGTAGCCTACATGAATGCCTTCCTGAGGACAGGCAGTAATTCGGATACAATTCTTTCGAATAGAATTAGTTAGAATTCGTTCAGATGAATTGAAAAAAAAATCACTTTACCCTCCAGGTCAGTGAGTGACTTCAGTTGGTTAATCTGTTAAATTCAAAAGATTTTAGTTTAAAAGCAGTATTCAATTGTACTCACCTTTTTATACTCCAGATTACTTGAAATATGTTAAAAACTAGGTTGCATTAAGATTTTTTTAAAAAAAAATCCTTTGACTTGATAAATATTTGACTTGTTTTTGCATCAGTGAGAGGCAGAACACTACTCGAGTGTCTGTGCTGTTTGGTTAGCGCGTTTCGTTAACGTAGAAACAAAACCATTGAAAGAGGAACTTGTTGAATGCTTTGCGTCAAGAATAGTAGCAGAGATCTTTGAAAGGAAAGATGCACTGTTAAAAGCTGTTAACTTTAGCTGTATTTGTTAAAAAAAATGCACATATAAATGTTTATTCTCTTTTCAGAAGGCAAACCTGAAGACAGAAATACACGCTGTTCAAGTAAGTCGTGCTGTATTAAATAACTACCTGACTATTTATTGTTGAAAATGATCTGATCTCAGTTATTAAATATTTGGGACCACCTTCTGGAAACCAGAGGAGACCAAATCGCACCTTGACTTACTTGGCATCAATCAATTAATACAAACCAGGAAATTTGATGGTTTGTACAGAACAGACTAAAAATGTTTAAAAAAATTGTCATTCTGAGGTGCAATCAGACCTGCAAGGAGGGTGTGAGGGGAATTCTGGAATTTGGAGTTGGGGATTCGGAGAACAAAAAAAATAAGTAAAATGGGGAGATACAACCCTCCTGCCTCCTGGGGACTGCCGCCTATGAAGGTGTGTGTGATTCTGTTTGTGGAAACTTGCCGTTTTACTTGGGAAGAGCGCCCGGCTGGTGGAGTAGCGCCGCCCGCTGGGGAACAGGAATGCTGCAGCCCCTACAGACCCATCCTGACAAGACATTTGTCAAGCAGCATCTGGATCTGTTGATCAGCATTATGGTATAAATCTTGGGGCGTGGCGTTGTTTTGGTTTGTTCAGCCTAATAATTACAACATATGCTTATTTTTCCCAATGTAGGGCAAACAACTCGCTTCAAAAATCTTAAGAAGTATTTTTACAACTATGAAGCTGAGACCTCCACTGGAATGGTTGGGACTGCAAACTCTCGCACCGGTGTCCATATATCCTGCAAGGTAAGTTGAAAGTTGCAGTCGATGTTTGCCTGCATATAGAACATCTAAATCCAAAGTTCACTAAAAGACAGTTGAAGAGCTCCCAGATCTTTACATATTTTCAAGTGATTAGTAGGCTGGAAAGATTGCTGGAGCCTATTCTTGATAACTTAGTATCTGTATCTATAATTTAATTTTTCCTTTGCTCAAATATATCTAACACAGTGATATGCTTCAGCTTAAATAATGTAAAAGATACAATTTCTTTGTCAAATGAAATAACCTGGCTTCTTTTCGACAGGTGGAACTTGAAGTTCCTCAGTACTGTTCCTACTCCATGCAGATAAATGCATGCACCCTGAAGGAAGTAAACAGTGTCAGTGCTGATGGAAAACCTAACTTTGAGCTTTCCAAGGACTCTGAAGAATTCCAGCAAGCTATGTCCAAGTGAGGAATTTTGGCATTTCTGAATCTTGATGTGGGAATTTCAGTGGAGCTTCTCATGTCATCTGTGATAGCATTAGCAGAACAGTCCCAGGCTGGTAAACTGGTGTAAACAGCAGTATACCGGGGCAGGCGGTTGCAGCACTTCTCCTGAAATTATTCCAGATGAGCAGCGGAGCTCAGCAATACAATCTGCTTTCTTTGTCTGTAAAAAAAAATGATGCTGTCAATGACTGCTTGTGATACAGGCAGCTGAATACTTAATACATTCCTAAGACATTCCTCTGTTCTTGACTTTACCAAGGTTTTAACTTTTTTTTATCATCCATGGGATGTGGGCTTCGCTGGCTGGGCCAGCATTTATTGCCCATCCCTAGTTGCCCTTGAGAAGGTGGTGGTTAGCTGCCTTCTTGAACTGCTGGAGTCCATGCGGTGTAGGTACATCCACAGGGCTCATAGGGAGGGAGTTCCAGGATTTTGACCCAGCAACAGCGAAGGAACGTCAATATATTTCCAAGTCAGGTTGGCGAGTGACTTGGAGGGGAACTTCCAGGTGGTGGTGCTCCCATGTGTCTGCTGCCCTTGTCTTTCTAGGTTGTAGTGGTTGTGGGTTTGGATGTGCTGTCTAAGGAGCCTTGGTGAATTCCTGCAGTGCATCTTTTAAAATAAATTAGTAAATACCACATTGAAAACAATTGACAAACCAGCTTTAAGTGCCTCTTCGCTATATGCTGCTGGTAGACTTTCTTTGTCCACTACTTCTTGTGACTGGTGGATGTCGCTTAGCTTACAATATAATTAATTTAGTGGGATTGTGGTATTAGGACACATTGGACCAGTCATAGTTGTGGCCCATTTAATATTTGAGGCCGACAGCTGCTTAGACTGTAACAGCCGCTGATGCATTGAGAGCAGAGCATGCCTAGCTCCTCCTCAACTTTGCAATGTCCAATTTCAAAGAGGCTCTCTTAAACAGGTCTTAACCTCTCACTTCTGTATGTAAGGACCTTTATCTTTAGCTGTCTAAAAAAATGGTTCAACCCAATTTCGGATATCTTTTAGGCATCCTTTGGTTGTAGCATTTTGGTCTTTAATACTGGCCCTAGTTGCGCTCATTTTACACATAAAACAGGTGCAATAAGGTCCAATTTCTAGGCCATCATAACTAGAATTCCCAAAAGGAATTTGGCAATCCTGGAATAATTTAAGAAATAATTTAATGCTGAAGAGGGGGACTTTACAGTCTTTCTGTATAGACGAACTAAAATGCATCAAGTGACTTCCTCCTCCTGTAATAATCTTGTGATATGGGAAATGACAATGAAATGGGATTGGATTAAGCAACCCATATGAAGAGCCAACATTGACTATCTCACAATGGACCAAATACTTGACTTCTAAATTTTATGAAATGCTTTTCCTCATAGGTATGAACTGAAATTCACAATACAGGGACACACGGGTGTCAATCTGTACCCAAACAGAAATGAACCAATCAATATTCTCAACATCAAAAGAGGAATCATTTCTGCTCTTCTGGTGCCTCTGGAGTCTAATGAAGATGTACAGACAGTTGACATAGTAAGTTTTTTTTTAATTAGCTTATTGCAGTTCAAGTGGACTTAATAAAGATTTCAAATGGATGCTCAGCTTTCAAATGTCCTTTCTACAGTGAACTTTCAACAATAAAATTACTTGCCCCAAAGCTGAAATGTTATGTAATGTCGAAGAGCATTATTAGCTGCCTCTACAGCTTGATGTAGAGTGTTCAGCCTGGGACTGAAACTGGTCAATGTTTAATTTAAAGTTAAGAAAATAAAGTATTTTTTCTTATGAGTTAATTCCCTGAAAATGTGCAAAATTGAACCCGTTTTGTTAGGTTCATTTGAATGTAAGCTCTCTAAGTTGAGAAAAAAAAATTAGGACGTTTCCAAAACTGTATTATTTTCATTAAGCTCGTGAAAAATGTACTTTTTAATCAAAATCTTTGAATGGTTTTCATTGACTTTCCTCAAAGAAAAAACAAAGTAGCAGGAAAAGAGAAAAGGACAAAACATTGCTGGCTTCATTTTTATTTGGGATGTTAATTACAAGAGGGCTTGGCATTAGCATTATTTTTTTTTCTTTTGAAGAAATTAAAAGCAAGTACACATTTATTAAAAAAGTAATTTTTTTTCTTTCCTTTGTGGCTCAGGGTACTGTGTATGGTAACTGCACAAGTGAGTTCACAGTGAACAACAGAGCAGGGAATGCAGCTACTCATATTACAATTGGAAGAGATCTTACTGCCTGTAATAGATTCACACCCATCATAGACTACAGAAGTCCTTTGGCTTTACTTACAGGAATGGTAAGAAAGTAAAAATACTTATTGAAGTGTGACTATTGTTAAAATACTGTATTTTTTTGTTGCAAATTCAAGTTTGATTATGTGACATTTCTTCCTTAAAAACATTTTATTTGTATACACAGCATACACCCCTGGCATCTTTGCTAAGTAGCAGTCAATCTTGCAGTTACTCCCTTGATGGGAAGAAACATGTAACAGAAGCCATTTGCAACGAAAAGCATGTTTTGCTGCCTCGTTCTCATAAGTAAGTTGTTTCACTAAAATACCAATTAATAGCTCTGGTTCACAGATCCTGCAGTAGATTTTAAATATATATATTTCAGCACAGTATAGCAAGAAAATACAAGAATATCTGCTCTGATAATTTTTTAATGTTAATGTTTTAAGGTTAATGAACTGCGTTTTAAAGGGTTTAGGATTTTTTTTTTAGTTTTACTCTCTGTAGATTTTGGGTTGTCTTGTGTGACACTGTTGTGTGTGTCACTATACACCAAGTTTAACCCTCCTAATGTGTTCCTAAAATTGGCATGCTAAAAAACAATGTGCTAAATGAAAATCACTTTCGTGTTAGGAAACATGTAATAAGGGTGGGTTGTGTTCCTGAGCTGTATTTTTTACATTAAAAGCCTATTGGCTGCCTTGAACCTTATTAAATCCTTATTAAATGCTTAACAACTTAAGAACTCTTAATTACTTACCAACTCTTGATAATTACTAACTCTTTCAACTTACCTCCTGCTCACCACTTCCCACTCACCACCTCTTTCGACTCGCCGCTTCCCTTCCTGACCCTCCCATTTGCCCCCTCTCCTGCGCGCTGCTTCCCTCTCCTATTCTCCAGACTCGCCACCTCTCCCAGTCTCCAATCCTCTCCCTGACCTCCCTCTCTCCGCCTCCCACCCTGACCCTCCTGCTCACTGCTTTGCTCTGCCACTCCCTCTTGCTTATCGCTTCCCTCTCCCGAACCCTCACTAAGAGTGAAGGCCTGGGAGAGGGGCAGCAAGAGGGAAGGAACAAGTGAGGGAGTGAGAGGAGTTACGAATGGGAAGTAGGAAGGGGGAGGGTTGCTGAGGGAAGCAGTGAGTGGGAGGGTCAGGAAGTCAGGAGGGCCAGGGAGGGCAGTGGTGAGCAGAAGGCCTGGGGGAGGGAAGCGGTGAGTGGGAGGATCAGGGGAGGGATGCAGAGGTGTGTGAGGTGACAAGTGGATTGGTCGTCACATGGGAGGATCGGCGAGTGAAAGAGGTGAGGAACAGAAGGATCAATGAGTCGGAAGAGACGATGAGCAGGAGATGTGCTGAATTGGGAGAGGCAGCGAGTCGGGAGAGACAGTGAGAAGGAGAGGTGACAAGTTGGGAAAGGTGAAGAGCAAGTGAGGTGCTGAGCCGGGAGAGGTGACAAGTTGGGAGAGGCACTGAGCGAGTAAGGTGGCGTGTCGGGGAAGGCAGTCAGCAGGAGGATCAGCGAGTTGGGAGAGGCAGGGAGTAGGAGAAGTGATGAGTTGGGAAAGGTGGTGAGTGGGTGAGGTGCGAGTTGGGAGTGGTAGCGAGTGGGAGAGGAGGTGAGCGGTGTCATGCTAATAGCTGATTGTGGTTGCAGGCTCAAATACTAGATGCTATACTGTATACGGGGTCACCTGACCAGGGGTTTGTAGGTCAGATAGCACATGTTGGAGGCTGTCCTGATAGAGTTCAGACACTGCAGATATGTGTTCATGTTAGGAAAATGTGTTATCAATAAAGTTAGCCCAGCTACGTTGTGGATGGCCTGTGTGCATCATTAAAAGAAGGAGCGAGCTATGGTGTCAGAAGTAAACTAAGTGCAACAATGGAGGTTCTGAAACCACCGACAGAGCTCAGTTTGGACGGCAGTCTCGCCAAAACCTGAAGTAGGTTCCAGTAGTGATTCGAGCTTTACCTTGCAGCGATGGACAGTGATAAAAAAGACCCTCAGGTACAGTCTTCCATATTTCTTCACATAGCAGGGGAAGAACCCCAGAAGTCTATATAGCACATTCACGTTTGAATGCAGCCCTAAGAAAACATGACGTTGAAAGATACCGATTTTTTTTACGTGCACACAACGCATTGACAACGTTAGTCTGTAACTGTGCTGAGAAAACAAGCTAAATCATGTGAATTTGGAGAACTTGAAAAATCTCATCTGAGATAGGATCATTTGTGGGATCGCAAATGACTCTCTGAGAGAACAGCTTTTGAGAGGAGTTGATCTCACGCTGGAGAAAGCAATAAAGATCTGCAGATCAGCAGAGACAACAAAATGCCAGATCAAACAGATGGCAGAAGATGATAAGCAGCAAATGATCAAGCAGCGAAACAGAAACAGCCCTGGGAAAGAACAAATAGACAACCTGAAGGTAAAAAGAACAAAACTGCGATTAAAACATTTAAATGCAGCCGATGTAGCACAGAGAATTTACCACCTAGTTTTCCAGCCTATGGAAAGCAGTGCAAGAACTCTGTTAAACTAAATCACTTCGCTAAGATGTATAAATCGAAGAAAGTGCACACGATTGACACAGACACTGAAACTGAACTTTTCATAGGTGCAGTAACAACAAATTCCAAAGAAGGTGAATGGAAGGTTGATTTTAAAATTGACAACATTATGGTGAATTTCAAGCTTGGCACAGATGTACAAGAAAATGCCATTCCTATAAGCCTGTACTGTAAGATAAGCAAAGAAAAGCAGCTAGCTAAAACAAAAGTGAAGCTGTCTACTCATACAGGTGATAAAAGTTGCTGCAGAAGACAAGTGCACACTTAAAGTGAACTAGAAAAAAACTGTCTCAAGCACTTCCATTCATGGCGGTGAAAACTGATGCAAAACCCATTCTTGGAATCAAAGCTCGTGAAAATCTGAAGTTAATCAAGAGAATAATAACTGTCACCACGGATGACATCCTGAGTGAATATAAGGATGCGTTCCAGGGGGTTGGCTGCCTAAAAGGAGAACATACCATTAAGATTGACAAAACTGTGACATCCAAAATACAGCCACCCAGGAAAATATGTAGTGCTGAGAGATCAACTGAAAGCAGATTTGGGCAGAATGGAGAAGTTTCACATCATCAAGAAACTTGAAGAGCTGACAAAATGGGTTAATTCAGTTGGAATTATAGAAAAATCAGATGGGAATCTGCGAGTCTGTCTGGATCCCAGAAACCTAAACCAGGCAGTACAAAGAGAGCATCACCAGTTGCCCACAGGGGAATAGATCACATGTAATCTAGCTGATGCTAAATACTATTCAGTCATGGATGCGAGTTCAAGCTTCTGGCAGATCAAAGTGGATGAGTGCCACCATGTGGGCGATACAGGTGTTTACGCTTACCTTTTGGTATTAATTCGGCTCTGGAGGTGTTCCACAGAACGGTGAAGCAGCTGTTAGAAGGGTTAGAGGGCGTGGAAACCTACATCAACAATGTGCTGGTCTGGGGAGCCTCACGAGAGGAGCACAACCATGGACTGAGACAGGTGCTGGCCAGAGCTGGAGAAGGGAACCTCCAAGTTGAAGAATGAAAAGTGCATAATAGGTCTTCATGAAATCAAGGACTTGGGACATGTGTTAACAAGTGAGGGACTGAAGCTGGACCAGAGTGAAATCAAAGTAGTCATGAATATACCACCCCCCCAGAATGTAAGAAAGGATTAGGAGAGGTTTTTGGGAATAGTGACCTCTCCAGAGAAATTCATTCCAAACATGTCAGACCTGACAGCACCTCTCAGAGAACCTCTATAAAATGATGTGGAATGGCACTGGGAACACAGTCACCAGAAGCTTTGACCAGTCTGAAGAGAACACTGACCCAGGCACCAGTGTTAAAGTATTACGATGTCAGTCAGCCGGTCAAGATCTCAGTGGACGCTTCAAAGACTGGTCTGGGAGCTGTCCTCTTGCAAAATGAGGCACCAGCGGCATACACTTCAAAGGCACTGCCTGAAACACAGCAGCGGTGTGCCCAAATGGAGAAAGAAATGTTAGCAATTATGTTTGGCCTAGAACACTTCCACCAGTTTGTCTATGGCAAAGATGTGGAGGTAGTCTGATCATAAGCCTTTCGAAGCTACACTTTAAAAAAAACCCTGAACTGTGTCCTAACAAGAATCCAAAGATTATTATTGTATCTACAGAAGTACCAGGTCAGAGTTAAATACAAACTGGGCAAGGAAATGTACATTGCAGACACGCTGTCACATGCATAGCTATCCATCACAGAGGAAGAGGATAAAAAAACAGAAGCATTGGTTCACATGCTGACAAAGAACTTATCTGTGGCTGTAACCAAACTGGATGAGATCAGGGAAACAACAAGACTAACACCACTCTGAGAAAAGTGCAGCAGGTTGTGCAACCTGTCTGGCCCACACATCGGAGCAGAGCCCCTTCTGATGTACAAGAGCACTGGAACTTTTGTGAGGAACTTCATGTAGCAGAAGGAATACTTTTCAAGGGATGTAAGATTATAATTCCTACAACACTGAGGAAAGAAATGCTGCAGCACATGCATGTCACCTCAGCATAGAAACATGCAGGGGAAGAGCTCGAGATGTAATGCATTGGCCTGTAATAGGAGCACAAATCGGGGAAATGGTGAATGCATTTGCAGTGTGCCAAATGTACAGTAAATTCCAACAAAGAAAACCACTTCAACCACACAGTGTTCCAGAGAGGCCCTGGCAGAAAATTAGAATGGATTTGTTCACATTTGACAATAGTAAGTACTGTCTAGCAATAGATTATTACTCAAAGTTTTTTGAGTCTGTGCTGCTGAGAAATGATAGTAAGAGCATCACAGTAAGAGCATCACAGTAATAACTCATTTAAAATCATTTTTTGCTCACCAAGGCAAACCCGAAGTGCTGGTCTCAGATTACAGTCCACTGTTCTCAGGCACTGAGTTTCACAAATTTCCACAGGATTGTGAGTTTTGCTACACTACATCAAGTCCCAAATACTCACAATCCAATGGAATGGTGGAAAGTACCACGCAGACCTTAAAACACCTGTTGAGGAAGGCAAAGACAGAAAGAAGAGACCCCTACCTAGCTCTGCTGGATTTCTATCTGGATTTCAGGAATACTCCATTAGAGAGCATTGGATCATCTCCAGCACAGCTCCTGTGAAGAACTAAGCTTCCAACTGTGCTCCAATTGTTATTTCCACAGCCAGTGAGATACATCGTGCAGGACCTGATCACACTGAGACAGCAGAAGCAGAAACAATAATTTGATCGAGGCGCCCGACCTCTACCTGACCTGAACATGGGAGAGACAGTGAGAATTCAGCATGAAGGGATCTGGAATGCTGCTGTTGTCACAGGAATCTTAGGAGAACCAAGATTTTGCATAGTGCAGAGTCCAAATGGACAACAGTACAGAAGAAAACGGAAATGAAACACAACCCTGCTCTGAACCAGAAAGTGTAGCTGAAGATCAAAAACTGAAAGAATGCGCCAGTGAAGCAACAGATAACCAGACAAAGCCTGAGAGTCCTGAAAACTATCCAAGGGGTGGTAGTGACACAGAACTGGAGGAAGCCCCTTGTCCTTCAAAATCACCTCTGTCACTATTCAGAACATCCAGTGGAAGATTTGTGAAAAAGCACAGAGATACAGAGTAAAAGACAAAACAGACTGATCAAAACAGAATGAGAAAGAATAAATAAGAGACTTTGTGTACTTGAGTAGCAGAGCAGTTTTTGTTTAAAAATAAAAGAACTGTCATGATAATAGCTGATTGTGGTTGTGGACTCCAATATTAGAACCTATATGATATGCTGTACTTTTTATGGCATCACCTGACCTGGGGGTTGAAGATCAGATAGCACATGTTGGAGCCTGTCTTGATAGAATTCAGTTACTGCAGATATGTGTTCATGATAGGAATACATGGTATCAATAAAGTTAGCTCAGCTACAATGTCGACTACCTGTGTGCGTCATTGAAACAAGAAACAAGACAAGCGGGTGGATCAGCAGTTTGGAATGGTCAGCAAGCAGGAGGATCGGCAAGTTAAGATGGTCAGCGAGTGGGAGAGGTGATGAGTTGGAGGGCTGGAAGAGGGAGGCAGGAAGCAGCAGATTTTTTCTCAAAAAGAATGAGCATGCTCAGTGACTATGCTGAAACTAAAATGGCAGCATCACTTTTCGGGGGATGTCCCTAATTTACCAACCACACTAAAATGAAAACTTGACATTAGAATGCATTTTAAACTGGGATACCTGGACAACTTTATTGTATTTCTCAAACTGGTAACTATCAAAGAAAAATGTAAATATTCTTTTAAACTCCTTTTTAAGAATCTTCGGTTAATGTATTCATTTTGTTGAATGCACATTCAAATGGCAATTTAAGAAAAATAAGCCATTTATGCTTTGGCTATTGTAATGTTCTTTGGCACACTTTCTGTTAATCATTGCTCCCTTCATGTATCCTCCATATTAACCTATACCCCATAAACATTTTTGTACACATAAGTTCACGGCTAAACTACCCACTTGGTTAAAGAAAGGCTAACTTTTCAACCTTCCAATTTGATTAGCGTTTCCACTGTGAAAAACAATTAATCAGATGTCAGGAGAAAGCTTTAAGCCACTTTCAGCTGCTGCGACAGTTGCTCAATTCAATCTCCACAACAAGTATGGCCAAAATAGAGCATATGTGAGGCCTTAGATTGCTTAAGCAAGGTGGCTTGTTCTCCTTTCCAGTGGAAATTGTCACAAAAAACCCACTCATTAGTTTTATTGAATTCCTGAAAATAGGAACAATTTTTATTGCATATATTGTTTCAGAAGTGCAGCAACGGGGCATGGAACCATTTTATGACAGCACTTCTCCATTGTTCGCTGTATAGGTCAATGGCATTTCATGTACCAACATCAGAGTGCCAGTTACATCTTGATGTTACCAGAGAGCCCCCTGCCTATCTGTTAAACATAAAAAAGTTTACAGCTGAAATGTTCTCAGTATACTGGGCAACAGAGGAACATTTCTAGGCATTAAAATCAAAAGTTGGAGGTGATCTCCCACCTCTAGTCCAAATGCACGTTAAATGTTTTTGCACCTAAGCTTTATGTAATTGGAAACCTAAAACTGTCTTTTGTCAGTATAGCCATTATAAAGTGCTTGATGTAGTTGTGACTTAAGATTTTATTTCTTTGTTAGAGATCAATATGGAGCTATGTCACATGTAAAGCAGACACTTAGACTTGAGAGTTTCAGTCAGACCAATATCAGATACTTTGCTAAAGGTAAGATACAGATCTTAAACTATGTTTTATAGATCTTGTTTACAGTATTATTTTATCTTGGTTTTATACTTTGAAATCTTTTCCAGTGGGAATGAAAAAAATCAGTCTCTAGCTTATCACTACTTTTCTGTAAAAGTCCATAAAATACTATATGATTTGGATTATGGTAAATTTAAATTATTGTATATTGAAATGAAGCGTGGAGGTAATTTTATGCCTTTACACTCTCAGTTGGGAGCCTAATCCACTGAAAACTTGTCTTTGGAAGTTTGGTGTGATCTCCTCATTAATGATTGGAAGATCATGAGCAATAAGCAATCAGTATTGCACTATGTGCTCTAGGAAATAAATGTGAGGGGAGGATTTTAATATAGATTATACCATTCATGGGAAGATTAGATGGGGGGGAGATTCTCATTTCTTTCTCACCCCAGCTTTCAACATGAATGGGATGGTACCCGGATGAAAATTGAAAGAAAATGCTGAATTCCTACCAGAGTCCTGCTCGCTGTGACTTTCGCTTGAGCCTCAGTTTTGGTGGTCAGCACACCCACTGGAAATGGATGGCAGCTTCATTTATTATTTTCAAAAAAAGAGGAGGAATGTGGAAGGGAGCTACACCACCATTTTCAGCCCAGGAGTGTGCTGGGTGTTGCGTTCCCAACACGCCAATGAAACCTGGTGGGGGAACAAGACATGGGGCAAACTTACAGTAAAATGCTTACCTGGCCTAATCAATGCTAATGTTGTGATAACAACCTCAAAACCGGGTCAGCTAATGTACTGTCCCATTAAGGTCAGGATTTTAGTGATTGCCATTTTTAAATGGGCTTCCAGGGCACTAACCTGTTACAGGCAGTCAATCTCGTCGTCCGGGCATTAGTGACCTAAATTGTAGTTAGGACCTCAGTCATAATTTGCAGAGGCTGATGGGCGGAGTGGTGCCATGAGCATTCCACACTTATTTCCTGGCATTTGGAGGCCTGAATAGTTCTTAAATAACGGCCTGGAAAAGTTTCTAGATAATATTTTAATGGAGCTTTTCCTGGCCTCACAGAAGTGGCCTAGGTCCAGGCTTGGGCTTTAAAGCCATTCCATGTCCGCCTCCCCACTCCCCTGCCCAGAGATAACTGCAGGCCAACATCATCATCATCATCATGATCATCGGCTGGCCCAGAAATGTCGAGCTGCTGCCGTATGCCCATGTTGTGTGTGCAGCTCAGTGGGGAGATATAAATGAAGCCCAAACACAAAATAGCTTGCATGGCCACCTTTTGGACAAAATGTTAAACCAAGGTCCCATTTGCCTGCTTGGGTGGATGTAAAAGTTCCATGGTACTATTTCAAAGAAAAGCAGGGGAACTTCTCTGGAGTCCTGGTCAATATTTATCCCTTGATCCACATCATAAAAACAGATTATCGTTATCACATTACAGTTTTTGGGGGGATTTGCTGCACGCAAATTGGCTACTATGTTTCCTGCATTACGATAGTGACGACATTTCAGAAGTAGTTCATTGGCTGTATAGTTCTTTGAGATGTCTGGTGGTCATGAAAGGTGCTATTTAAATGCAAACCTGGTTTTCTTTTTCATAATGCATTCCACCCAACCTTGTCCCCTGTGACTTCACTTGAAGGGAAAATCAAGGGGGGCTGTGCCATGGGAAGCTAATCAATGTTGTCTGCTTTACCCCATCACCAGTAAAACCTGGGGAAGGGGAGGAAGCCCATAATGGGACCTCAGAAATTTTCTTTAATGTGTACAGACCATGCAGGAGTATTTCTCCAGACCCACAAAAAAGTACGGTCTCTGCTGCCTTGGGATTCCCTGTTCCTCACTCACAAAATAGCCTGAAGTATCCTCCCACCACTTCCTTCATGCACCTCTCCACCCATGTATGGGTGGGTGGACCTGCTATTCACAATTGTGACCTTCCCAAAGCTGGGCAATTGTCTTATTGGGCAATTTTGAGTGTGCAGCTGGCCTCAAGGTATTAAAAATAAAATAAGCTATGTTGATTAAATATATAAACTTCAATTAATTCAATAAATAAAAAAAAGGTTACATACGGCAGTATAAATAGTGTGCACAACTGCAGCATGTGGGAATTTGAGGGGAGTATTATGGTCCCGGGCAACCATGTGCATCTTGAGGAACTTCAGCTCAAAATTGTTAAGCTGGAGTCTGAAGTGTAGACATTGAATGATATCAGGAAGGAGTGTGCTACCTGGACAGTTTGACTCAGGAAACAGCCAGACCCATTGCTTTTCTAAAGGCACTGGTCTGGTTAGTAGTTAAGGACTAGACCGCGTAACTGTGAGTCACTGTGTAGGAGGTGCCTCAGCCTTTGCCCTTACCAACGTGTTCGATGTTCCTGCTATCTGTGTGAATGAGTGTAAAGTCTGCAGGATGGATGAGTAATCTGACATGGCACCATGGTACAGGAGGTTATTCAAGTGGGGAGAGCGAAAAACAATGAAATGATGGTAGAAGATAGTTTGGTCAGGGAAATAGATACTGTTCTGTGAAGCTGCGACCAGGAGTTCCGAAGGTTGTGTTGCCAGCCCGGTATGAAAGTTAAGGATGGTCTCCTCAAAGCTGGAGAAGAACTTGGAGCAGGAGAGGAGGATCCATTTGTCATGGTCCACAGTAGAAGCAATGATATAGATAAAACTGTGAATGAGATTCTATTGGGAGAGTTTGAAAAGCTAGGGTCAAAATTGAAATGAAAAGCTTCTCTGGAATGTTACTTGAGCCACATGGAAAATGGCAGAAAAAAAATTAGAGGATTAATATGTTAAATGGTGAAAGACTGCTGTGGGAGCCACAGGTTTCAATTCAGCAGAAATCTGGAAGTAGTACTGGTGAAAGAGGAAGCTGTTCTGTTACAGTGGACATCAAGGCAGCATTTGACCAAGTGTGGCATCAAGGAGCCCTAGCAAAGCTGGAGTCAATGGGAATCAGGGAGAAAACTTTGCACTAGTTAGAGTCATAGCTACCACAAAGTAAGATGGATGTGCTTGTTAGAAGTCAATAATCTCAGTTCCAGGACATCACTGCAGGAGTTCCTCAGGGTAGTGTCCTAGGGCCAACCATCTTCAGCTGCTTCATCAATGGCCTCCCTTCCATCATAAGGTCAAAACTGGGGATGTTCATTGATGATTGCACAATGTTAAGCACCATTTGTGACTCCTCAGATACTGAAGCAGTCCATGTCCAAATGCAGCAAGACCTGGACAATATCCAGGCTTGCTTCACAAGTGACAAGTAACATTTGCACCAAACAAGTGCCCGGCAATGACCACCTCCAACAAGAAAGAATCAAACTATCACCCCTTCATGTTCAATGGCATTATCATCGCTGAATCCCCCACTATCAACATCCTGCGGTTTACCATTGACAGAAACTGAACTGGACTAGCCATATAAATACTGTGGCTACAAGAGCAGGTCAGATGCTAGGAATCCTGCGGTGAGTAACTCAGCTCCTGACTTTCCAAAGCCTGTCCACCATCTACAAAACACAGTTCAGGAGTGTGATGGAATACTCTCCACTTGCCTGGATGAGTGCAGCTCCAACAACACTCAAGAAGCTTGACACCATCCAGAACAAAGCAGTCCACTTGATTGGCATCCATCCACAAACATTCACTCCTTCCACCACTGACACACAGTCACAGCAGTGTGTACCATCTACAAGATGCACTGCAGCAACTCACCAAGGCTCTTTAGACTGCAACTTCCAAACCCACAACCACTACCATCTAGAAGGACAAGAACAGCAGGTAGATGGGAACACCACCATCTGGAAATTCCCCTCCAAACCACTCACCATCCTGACTTGGAAATACATCGCTGTTCCTTCATTGTCGCTGGGTCAAAATCCTGGAACTCCCTCCCTAACAGCACAGTGGGTGTACCTACACCACATGGACTGCAGCGGTTCAAGAGGGCAGCTCACCACCACCTTCTCAAGGGTAACAAGGGATGGGCAATAAATGCTGGCCCAGCCATCCATGAATGAATTAAAAAAAAAGTAGGCAACACTTGAACAAGGCTGGGGCCAATGTCCTGATGAATCAAAAAGCTAGAACAACAAACAAGGCTTTACATTAAAGGACACGCGGGATTGGACGGATTCAGGAAAGTTTAAGTTCAAAAGCTGGCAGAGCAAATTGGCAATTTGGGTAAAAATAAGCAGAGTGATAAGTACAGCGTTGCTTTCTTTACTTGAGAGAGGGTATACTTGCTTTAGGTCAGCGCCAACCAAACCTTTTCCCAGTCTGATCCCATTTTAATGCTTCAGACCTGGTGTGACTCCAGAGTGAAAATCTGCGGAGTTGGGGAGGCTCCCATTGTTGAGGTGGGGTGGAGGCTTCAGTTGTTGAGCAGGGGGCTTCAGTTCTTCGGAGGGGTGGGGGGGATGGGGGGCTGGGTGGGGGAACAGGGGCCTGAATTTTGCATTCCAAGGTCGGGCGCGCTCCTCAACCCTAACGCATGTGAAATTGTGCAAAATGGCATTGGGCGTGCATCCCGACATCATCGTGCACGCGAGCAATGCTGAGGTCAGCGGGCATGCGTGGGGGTCAGAGCTGCACCCACCAACAACTCAAGGACCAATTAAGGTATTAAAAGGCCGACAGTCCACAATTTCGTCGCATGGGCAAAATGGACAGATGGGCAGCTCATTTTTAACAAATTGTCATCCAAGGGCAGGATTAAAAGGGTCTGGAGCATTGCTTTGTGATCAATGAGGAGTTTAGGAGATAGTTTGCTGCTGGTTGCTTAGTGAAACTTGACAACTTTATCTCTGTTTTGAGCTTTTGTATTTGCATTGCTAACCTTCATTTCAGGAATCATTGGTGCCTCTTCTAGTCACCAGACAGCCTTCTGTTTCTCTGGTAATGGGGATTGTCTACTGCACTGGTGGCACCTCCTCTGAGAAGGAAGAGAGGGGCAGAAGGGAGAAGAGGGCATGTGACCATAGGCAGAGTCCAAGAGAGCGACCTGGGAAAGAGAGACGCAGGCCCAGGGGGCGCAGGGCCAGCAGGGAGTCCAAGGCAGAAGGGACCATAAAAGACGCCAGAGTGTACAGGCAGCGATGCAGCTACCTCAACATGTCAGAGGTGCAGTGTCAAAGGAGACTCCGACTCTCCAGGGAGACCGTGACCTCCATTTGTCATAGGATTAGGACAGAGATCACCTCCAACTGTGTAGGTAGCCATCCCAGGCCAGTGGTTCTGAAGGTCACAGTGGCCGTCAACTTCAATGCCTCTGGCTCTTTCCAGGGGTTAGTGGGGGATCTGTGTGGAGTCTCCCAATCAGCTGTCCACAGTTGTGTGCAGCTGGTGACTGATATTCTGTTCAGGGGGGTCATGACATTTATTCATTTCTGGACAGACAAGGCTGAGTGAACCAGAGGCTTCGCTGCAATTGCTGAGTTCCCCCAAACCCACGGTGACTGCACACATGTGGCTTTCAAGGCATCAGCGGGTCAGCCGGGTGCCTTCGTCAACAACAAGGGCTTCCACTCCATGATTTCCAGATATTTTATGACCACAAGAGGCAGATTCTTCAAGTCTGTGCAAGGTACCCTGGCAGCTCCCATGATGCATACATCCTCAAACAGGCACAGGTGCCAGAGCTCTTCATGGCTCCAGCTCAAATGGATGGATGGCTGCTGGGTGACAAGGGCTATCCATTGAAAAGGTGGCTCATGGCACCTCTCCAGCACCCAGAACAGAAGCAGAGCAGTGTTATCATAGGAGTCACGCCTTCACAAGGGCGGTGATAGAGAGGACCATAGGTCTGTTGACGATAAGTTTCAGATGCCTGGACCGTTCAGGTGGAGCACTACAATACCCTCCAGAGCATGTGTCTCTGATATTCATTGCATGCTGTGCCCTCCACAATTTGGTTCTGGCAAGGGGGGACCCACTGGAGGAAGAGGATCTTGAGACAGCTCCACAGGCCACAGATGATGACTCCAGTGGTGGATCAGAAGAGGAGCCCGGGGAAGAGCACCGAGAGGACATGGAGGTAGACCCCGGAACCTTCAGAGAGGCAGGGACGCCAGGGAGGCCTTGATCCAATGCTCCTTCAGCTATACTGCCAAGGCACTGCTTTCACCTCATGCCAGGGGTGCTACCTCCTTACCGAATGTTTGAAATGACCCATTCTAAAGACCACTCAGTTCCTGTGTAATAAAGTTTAGAGCCACTCATGTCCAGCATTAGATACTGGCGTACCCTGCATCTACTAAACAATTGAAGCATACTCAGGCCATTAACACAAAAGCAAAATTCACATGAAGTTCGCACTCACAGAAAATGAACATAACAACATAAGGTGTTAATAGTCACACCAGTAAACATATTAACAAAATATGGCGGAACAGAGGATCACCTGATCACCTGTGAAAAGTCCCTCTTGTGCTCACGGTGCCTTAAACTTACATTTGCGAGCGCTGTGTCTTGGCCACTGCGCCTCCCCCCACCCCCGCCCTCGCTGGCAGCGACGTTGGAGACAGCCTGTTGCTGTGCTGTCCTGTTGGTCTTGATGACCTTGCTGGCGGTCGTCCTCTGGCCAGTGGAGTCGGTGCAAGCCCCACCTGGGAGTGAGCATCCAGCACCATGGCCGGGCACTCCACAGTCATCGCGGCCTCATCAGATGCCACGGTCACTGGCAGAGGTGGAGGAGGTGCTGCCATCATTTAGGGACCCCTGAGATGAGCCCACAGGGATGACAAGCAGCTCATGCACCAATGTGATGTAGATCTGGACCTTTCTGTTCGCCATTGATGGCTGGGCACCTAGGAGAAATATTAGGTGTCTCATCGATCTCTCACTGGCAGTGACCTCCTAAGGCCATTGCCTATGTGAGAGCTTTCAAGTCCGAGTGCAACCCCAGGAGCCCCTGATTCTGTTCCTGGAGCTGCCTCTCCATGTTAGTCACCAATCTTTCATTTGGAGGAGGCATTGTGCTCGGTAATGAAGGTCAACGCAGTGCCCATGCTCCGCATGGACTCCTCCATGACAGAGACATGGCACGCAAACCCTCAGGAATCTCCACCAGATCCTCCTGCACATCCCGCTGGACATCCAGCATCTGCCGCCTAACGGATGACTCCAGAGGCTCGTGATCTGCCTTGGACACAGCATGGTCCTGGTCTCCAGCAGTCCTCCGACTGCTGGCGCCCTGGGCACTCTCTGCCTCCGCCTGCTCTTCATGCAACTGTGTCACGCTCTCACTGCTGTGCAGTGACATTGTAGCCGACAATCTAGTGCCCTGGTGCAGAGCGGGGGTGTGACACAGGTACATCTGATGGCCGTTGGTTCTCCAGCATCAAGGGTGGCTCATCGGGGTCCTGCAATTGTTTGCTGCATGGCGATTCTAAGGGAGAAAACGACATGTCTTTAGTATTAGTCATCACACTGTCACTGTGCATGTTAGGTGGGCTGGTGAGACAATGGGGATCTGCATCATGGTGCCCTTGTCTTTCAATAAGTAATGGAGACTCCAGGTTTGAGGTTTCCACTACAGGTGAGACAGCACAACAGTGTTTACACACTCCAACACTCTCACATCTGTGCACTACACTCTTACCTACGTCAGAGACCCCTGCCTTTCCAAGACTGGTGAAACGAGCTGGGCACCAGACTCCATCTCTGAAGCATCCATCTCATTCCATGTCAATATGAGTAGGTTTGGGAGGCCTCCGCCTGTCCTTGACTTCTCAATGTTGTTCTGGTTTCTTTTCTCCTGAAAGGACAGAGCAGCATTGATTAGTCCGCTTTCTACCTGCAGCGCCATTGTAACCTGGCCAACCCCACCTGAGGAACCTTGCAGGGTACATTCAAGTCGTGGCCCTCAACCCGCAGAACAATCAGGCCAAGCTGGAGATCACCACCTTGGCTGGAACTGATGTCATTCACAGTTGGCACTCAGTCTCTTGCACCTCTGGGCATCATGGAGGGGCAGCCAGCCGTTAACACTTCTCCGCACAAATCCATGCCAACTCAATACTCACCTTTACTGAGCGCAGCAGATCGTTGAATGGTTTGCGGTGCTGCGCCCATGTGCGCTGCACAACATGATGGCCATGGGGCTGGACTTCCACCTCTGCCCATGCTTTCTTGGCCAGGTGCGGTGGCCTCCTCTTGCCATCCCTGGGGATGAGGATGTTTATTGGCCTCCTCCACGAGGGTCTCGAGGCACTCATCCGAGAACCGGGAGGGGGAAGCGATTGCCCACAGGACTTGCCCTCCTGCCTGGTGTGCCCAGCAGGTGCAGGTCCCATTGCTGCTCAAAAAAGACGTTTTGTCAAACAACTGCAAAGCTACAAAGTGCCCCCTGGCAACCTTCAGGGAGATGCCTCTGCTGCTTTTAAATTCCCCATCAGATCGCCATTGGACCCGACACCTGATAGGCTCCCTCCCCACCCAGGCCTTCCGACCATTGAGAAGACGTGTTTCAGTCTGGGCTGCCCTTAATTGGCCACCCAATGTGAAATCGCATTGGAAACCCAATCCCACCCGAGAGTGGATAATAGTCCGCTTCCAGGCCTGCCGATTTGCCAGGGGTTTAGCACGGGGGAGATGTCGTAAAAAGCTGGGTTTCTCCAATAAAGATGAGCACCGACCTATTCACAGTACTTTTTTTTACAGCAATTGGGACCTCTGAGAGTAGACTATTGGGCTATGCCCCTACCCAAACAAAAGGAAAGAGAGAACATAAGCATTTAAAGGGGGTTTGCAACTGTTAGAAACCAGTTACAGCTCCAAATCAGCTGCAGCTTGCAATGCCAAAACCTTATTTTGCGATCCCACCGTTTGGGAAGCTAACCTCAGAGGAATTGCAGCAAAGGCTCACTGGACTGATTTCTGGGATGAGGGGATTGTCCTATGAGGCAAAATTGAGTCGACAAAGCCTATATTCTCTTGAATTTGGAAGAATGAGAGATGATCTAATTGAAACAGATAAAATTCTTCAGGGTTTTGACAAGGCAAACATTGTGCAGATATTTCCTCTGGCCAGGAGTCTGGGACAAGGGGGTCATAGTCTTAGGACAAGGGAGTATGCCGTTTAGAATTGATATCAGGAAAAGAATTGTTTACTCTAAGGGTCATGGACCTTTGGAATTCTCTACTGCAAAGAATAGATGCTTAGTCATTGAGTGTATTCAAGACAGAGTTTAATAGATTTTTGGGTACTCAAGGGATATGGGGATAATATGGGAAGGTCTAGCTGAGGTAGCAGTTCAACCATGATCTTATTGAATGACGGAGCTGAATGGTCTAATCTTGCTTCTATTTATTATGTTCTTATAGTCTGGTTCTCAACCAGGTGGGTGGACTTGACATCACCCCACTTCCCACCTCCCAAACCTACTTCCAGTTAAATTATCCTTATAATGTCCATCATAGCATGATTAACAAGGATATAAAATGTTAATCATTTTGAACAGTAAAATTATTATGGATAATAGATTTATTTCAGCGTGGACACTAAGAGCTCTTTTTAAATGATCTTTTATAGATGAATCAACAATCAGGAAAGAATTGACTTTGGAGCGTGCTGATAATAGAGCAAAGAATGCAGATTCTGCACTGTCATCCCTACAGGATCTGGTCAGACTATCTGAGAGCGGTCAGAACCAGCAAAGAGCTAATCTGTTCCAAAAGTTTGTTGGCGAATTGAGGATGTTGGAGAAAGATACATTTGAAACTGCTTTACCTAAATTCATCAAAATGGAAGGATCCAGGTAATCAAGATAATTTGGTATTTGTTCCACAGTACCTATCCATAAAAGGAGCATAAAATAGTTGTTGCTAAAAGGACTAGTTAGTGACATTAGCACACTCAAAACTTTCTATACTGTGAGAAAAGTATTTGTTAGTACCAACTTTGCATTTATAATTTAAAACGTGCTCAAGTATTTATTAGTACCAACATTTATAATTTAAAACATGCTTATAGCTGGCAGAGCAGCCAAAGTGGTCCTGTACTTTTTTACTGTACTGCTATTTTGGGACTGGGATTCAAAGAAGTGCTCCTCTGGGTCCAACATAATGAGGATCGGACCACTGCCACTCCAGCTTTTCCCTCTAAAAATCAGATCCCCCCCTTGGATCTACATTCTTCCAGCCCAGAGGGTTGGCTGTGTCACCAGTTATGGCATCAGCTAAGTTCCAGTAGGTGTTTGTTTTTCACCTGCAGCCTGTTGGCTAGATGTCAATTTGACTTGGTCCTCGAAGCAGACCAGACCTATTGGGACATTTGGCACTGTGCAGGCAGTCTCCAACTTGCTTGCTGCCCCAAATCCACACCAGGTGCTAACCTAGGTCATTGTATCTCCAGGATAAGCATGTTGTCGGGCTCTACAGATTCATTAGCCTGGACTTTGCAATCAGGGGCGAAGGAAGGATGCTAGTCATTTACCTCGCTGACAGCTGCCCACAAAGATTTGGAGCGCACACTTTCTGTCATTGGACATCTTTTCCAGCACATCATGCTCTAAAGGGGATCTGTGGCACCTGTGAGCAGGATAAGAAACAGTCAAGCAATCAATCATATTGATGGATTCTCATTGAACCACACATAGCCCAAATGAATAAGTGTAGAGCAGGAAAGAATATTGGATTTAAGTGATGTACCAAAAGTGAAATAAATACTGGGAAATGCAAATAGAATTAAAATAAGAGAGATGAAAGACATAATCATAAAAGATAAAAACAAAAAAACTGCGGATGCTGGAAATCCAAAACAAAAACAGAATTACCTGGAAAAACTCAGCAGGTCTGGCAACATCAATGCTGCCAAACCTGCTGAGTTTTTCCAGGTAATTCTGTTTTTGTTTTGAATAATCATAAAAGAGACAGGCAGAGAAGTAAAAACAAATGTTATCGTAATTTTTACTTTAAAATCTCCAATGCTATTTTTTCTGAGGGGATGAAATTGCACACTTGTAAAATTACTTTTTCAGGGTGAGAGAGATTTTTCAGCAGTAGTTATCATTTATCAGAACATTAAAAGCCCATTAACACCTGAATGCACTAACTTTTTCAGCCATCAGCAATTGGGAGCTGGTGAGCAAGTGTAGCAAGTTCACGCCATTTCAAGCATTTCAGTGTAAACACTATTGGTGAAGGCTGCAAGCATCCTGTGAAGTAGCAGGGTGCCTCTGACAGCAACTTCTGGACTTCTGTGCTTAACTGCAGATGTTAGAAGTTGCTGTCTGATTAACCCTGCAATAATGGTGAGCACTGATAACCTGACAGGGAAGATTAAAAGGACAAGGTGCTGTTTAGTTCAGAATTTAATAACGTATGCTCATTATTATCATAAGCTGTTAACTTTGGTATATAATGCTCACCTGAGTAACTGTACTTAAACATACTTTGTCATTTTAAAAGGAATGTTACTTTTCAAGCACTTCTCCAGTGTGGTACTCCAGAGTGTTTTGAAGCAATCCTGAATATTCTACAAAGTGAATCAGTCCCTCCGTTGGTGGCGGATGCAGTTACCTATACCATAGGACTTATGGCTTCACCATCTGCAAGTATGATTCAGGGAATCCTTAATGAAGCAAAGACCCGGCATACACGAGGTGTCTTTTACGCCCTGAGTCATACAGTAAGAAAGTAAGTGCAGTAGTTAATAAATGCATCTATTGTATATATAGCAAGCTTTTCCAGAAATAGAACTTGTATTGTTGACTTCAAATACCAAATATCCTGAAGATTTTTATGGAACTATATCAAACATTCTTGAAACAGCTATTTTTATACAGTTTGCCCTTCCCTTTATTTCCTTATATAGATTGATATATATGTAGAGTTGGTTCTGCTTGTGTTTCAAAGGACAGTTTGTATGGGATGCAGGCCTTGCTAGCTACTCTCAATGCACTTCTGTGAATAATTAGCAGAAGATGAACTCATGCAGAGTGACACAGACCCTGCCAGGTTTCTGAGAGGAAGAACTGTGACTCTACAGTGACCCATCTAGTGGAAAATCAAATAAATGGCTATGATTTTTCGATGCAGGCAGAGAAGTTGGAATATAATTTCCAACTGGGGTTAGAGTTTCAGACCTCAATTGGAAAGCTATAACTGTTGCACTAGAGTTGCTCTACTTCTTGATACTTTAAGCAAATAGAAAAAAAGTTGCTGTTACTCAACAGTTGTACACCAACTAGCCTAACTGTTGAGGCTGTAAAATATTTGCTGTCCAGAAGAGTCCTGATGTTTTAGTTCAATAAATGTTAATCACTTGCAAATTAATGGTGCCAAATTTTGGTTACCAGCTGTGACCAAGATGAGGTGCTTACAAAGATGTCTTCATATTCATCACAATGCATAAGTACAGCTCCCTTGTCTCTACAAGGCACAATGCAGTGACTTTAACAACATCGGAGTGCATTATCATTACACTTGAGCATGCCATGGGTGAAACTTAATATTAGTGATGGGGTCCCATTCACCACCTCATTGCTGGAAAACTGGTGCGAACCCCGCGTCGCATTTCTCCAGGAACTCCAGTGCTATTCCAAAGCAATCAGGCACTTACCTGGACAACCTTGGGCCCCCTGTTGAATTAAGCCCCAAACATATCCGGGATATCCCGCCCCTGAGACCTGTTAGCCAATCAGAGACTGGCAGTTTTCCAGTGCCAACAATACCACTGGGAAAGGTGGCCACTGCCAGGTACTACACTTGTGCCTCCACCAGAGATTGTTGCTGGATCCCTGAAGAGAGATAAGTGTGGGTGGAATGGGGGTTGCACGCAGGGAGGGGGGGGGGCACTGACAAAGGTGGAGAAGGGCTTCACAAGCAGGGTCATGGGGTGGGTGTCTCCGGGCCCACCCCTCTTAATTAGGCACAGCGTGCCTCAGAATGAGAGACCCTCTCTCCTACTAGGTTGCAGGCAAACTCAATAGGGTTTGCTGGGTGGTCTTCCAAGATGGCAAATTCCCCACTTGCCATTGGTTGAATACTAGTAGCTGCAGGATAAGCCCTTTAAGTGGTCCTTAATTGGCTACTTAAGGGCCTCAGTTGACCACCAGTCAGGAAGGCTGCCCTCCACCATTTTCTACCCAGAGCTTGAACAGGGGGAGTTGGGAAGGCAGTGGGGTCTCCACCCCGCCTCGCATTGAATTAAGCCCCAAGCAAGGCAAATATCAAACCCTGAGAGCTGCTGGCCAATCAGAGGCTGGCAATCGGCCAGTACGCGAAACACCACCAGGAACAATGGCCACAGCCGGTACTATACTTGGGCCTTCACCAAGGATCATCGCTGATTATTTGGCTCCCCGCTTCCAAACCTGCCTCCGGGGGTGAAGTGGGGGGGGGGGGCATTAAATTCAACCCATGGTCTTGCAAAATTGATAGTTCGCACTTCTCAAGCAATTAAAATTTAGCTAAACACAATTTCATGCATTTTGTATCTATTTAAATATTTAACATTCATCTTATACTGTATAAATTAGTTAATGCAAGTGATTAATTTAGTGGATTATCTTATACAATGTGCAGATTGTAAAATAATTAGAGTGAGGTATAAAATGAACGTCTGAATGAAAATTAAAATATCAGAAGTCTATAGTTTACTATTTATGAGGAGGATATTGTAAATTAATTAATGATTATGGTGGCATACATTTATAGCTCAAAAAACATAGATAAACCACTTCTGATCACTTGGGAAACACAAGAAACTTAACAAATAGAAGCTGGAACAGGCTATTTGGCCTTCAGAGCCTGCTCCACCAGTCAACAAGATCATGACTGATCTACCCAAACTCCACTTTCTAACATCATCCCCATATCCCCTAAATCCTTTAGTGCCCAAAAAATCTATTGACCTGTGCTTGAATATACTTAATTTATTATTCCGATAATTCCAAAAGTCATTTTACTGTTGAAACAGATGAATTCATTTTAAAAATTACATTAATAATAAAAGCATTATTAATGTAATATTCATTTCTAAATAGAAATATTTCTATTATGCTGTAAACAATACTGAAAGATTTTGATGTCATGATATGTCTTTATAGATGGCACTAGTTTCATATTCTAACAGTTAATCGTTTAATAATCCTGCTAGATTTTACGCTGAAACAAAGTCTGTAGTTCCAGAAGTAAAAGCAGTTGCGGATTACATGAGGTCCATAATTGGAAGTGACTGCTCTGGTGATGAAGACATCGTCTACCTGACTCTCAAGGTAACAGGATAGAATTTGCCAAATATGGATTTCTTAACATTTGGAAATGGATTGAATGTGGCTACAATTGTAGTATGTGTTTTCATTCTGCAGGCACTAGGAAACATGGGACAGGCGATGGATAATGCAATGCCTGGAATTAATGCAGTTCTTGTATCATGTATTAACAACGATAAAGTTTCCTCCTCTACTCAACAAGCTGCAATTCAAGCTCTGAGACAAATAACCTTGAACGATGAGGTAATGTCACTTTTGGAAATTTAGAGGTGTCTATATTTGCTGTTTTTATTGAGAAACATGTAGAACAAGGCACTACAAAGGAACAATCAATTAATAATACTTAAGTCACATCAACCCTGAACTTTAAAAATCTGTTAGAGAAGGAACAAGAGACTTAGGGGAAAAAGCAGTTCTGCAGTTCTGCAGACCATGGAAATGAATAAGTACTTAGAATGACTCTTGCTACTCTCTAACTATGTCATCACAAGAACATTTTCAATTTGTAATCTATTATTTGCAGTAATGATGGTGATTACACTTATAATATATGTACCTAGTTACTTAAGGTCCTTTTAGGAGTGGACATCAGGCAGCCCAGGAATAGGTAGGCTAGAAATTGGGATGGAATCCACCTCCAACAGGTTTCTACCCTTCTTGGCAAAATTGATAACTACAGACCAGAGTAAAGGAGATATATCTTCTACATATCCCTCTTAGCCTTGAAGCTATTCTTGGGGACATATACCTCGGAATGCTGGCTAGAGTTTCAAGCTTCTCAGGAAATCTAACGAGATGTGTCCTTGCAGTAACCACAGCTATATATACATGCTGTGAGTTTTATTACTGGGCCACATTTAGATTCGACAAAACTGGATTCAAGTGACAATGGATCGATAGATTTTTAACATTGGTCTTTTTGCCAATGTTTATGTTTTTGTGCCACATTGGCAAGTTAACAACAGTTTAATGTCTATCTTAATGACTGTGTTAATCTGTAACACAGTCTAGAAAACCCTGGGTGATGCACATCCCAAAAATAATGCTGTACGAGCTTAGAGCTACCTGCTGAAGCTTGTTGCATTGGAAAAGAGATTGCTGAGAGCTCCAGAGAAAAAGAACTTGCAGGAGCGCTCTACATCAGGGTGCTGTGTACAGCACAGTCAAAAAAAATCCACTCATCTTCTTTGAGGGCTCATTCCTTGATTCTTTGAGTGGGTCCCTTATTGGAGTCGGTGCGTAGGTGAGACCAGTGGGTGGAATTTCCTGCTGACATAATTGGGAAAATTCAGTTGAAGTTTTACCAAATTACCTTCCCAATGATGTCCCCAGGAAATCCCAAATATTCTGCCAATTTTATTAACCATCAGACCATAAGGTGGAGGAGAAGAAGTAGGCCATTTGGCTAATGGAGTCTGCTCCACCATTTAATGAGATCATGGCTGATCTGATAGTCATCAACACCACTTTACTGCCTTTTACCCATACCCCTTGATTCCCTTACTAATTAAAATTCTGTCTACCTCAGACTTGAATATACTTAATGATCCAGTCTCTACAGCCCTCTGCACTAGAGAATCCATGGATTCAGTATCTTCTGAGAGAAGAAATTCCTCCTCATCTCTCTTAAATGGGCAACCCCTTACTCTGAGATTATGGCCTCTGGTCTTAGATTTTCCCACAAGGGGAAACAACCTCTCAGCATCTACCCTGTCAAGCCCCCTAAGAACCTAAGAATCTTATATGTTTCAGTAAGGTCACCTCTCATTCTTCTAAACTTCAATGACTATAGGCCCAACCTACTCAACCCCTCCTCATAAGAAAATGCCTCCATAACCAGGATCAACCTAGTGAACCTTCTCTGGACTACCTCCAATGCCAGTATGTCTTTCCTTAAAACCGGGACCAAAACTGTTCACAGTGTTCTAGGTGTGGTCTAACTAGTGCCTTGTATAGATTTACAAAGACTTCCCTATTTTTATACTCCATTCCCTTTGAAGTAAAGGACATCATTCCATTTGCCTTCCCTATAACCCACTAAACTTGTATGCTAGCCTTTTGTGATTCATGCACAAGACCCCCAAATCCCTCTGTGCTGCAGCTTTCTGCAGTCTTTCTCCACTTAAATAATATTCAGCTCCTCTATTCTTCCTGCCAAAGTGCATAACCTCACATTTTCCCTCATTATATTCCATCTGCCAAGTTTTTGCCCATTCATTTAATCTGTCTACGTCCCTCTGTAGACTCCTAGTGTCATCCTCACCACTTGCCCTCCCACCTATTTTTGTGTCATCTGTAAACTTGATGATAGTACATTCACTTCCCTCACCCAAGTATTGATAAAAAATGTAAATTATTGTGGCCCCAGCACTAAACCCTGCAACACTCCACTAGTTACAGGTTTCCATCCTGAAAATGCCCCCCTTATCCCAACTCTCTGTCTTCTATTAGTTAGCCAATCCTCTATCCTCTATCCATTCTAATACCTTACGCACAACACCATGGGCTCTTACCTTATTAAGTAGCCTTATGTGTGGTACCTTATTAAAAGCCTTTTGGAAATCCAAATATATTACATCTGCTGATTCCCCTTTATCTATCCTGCTTGTTACCTCCTCAAAGAATTTTAATAAATTTGTCAGGCATGATTTCCCCTTAATGAATCCATGCTGACTCTGCTTGATTATATTATGCATTTCTAAATGCTCTGCTATTTATATACATCCTTTATAATAGAGTAACATTTTCCCAATGACAGATGTTAAACTAACTGGCCTATAGTTACCTGTTTTTTTGTCTCCCTCCCTTTTTAAATAAGGGCATTACATTGGCAGTTTTCACATCTTCTGGGACTTTTCCAGAATCTGAGGATTCTTGGAAGATTACTACCAGTGAATCCACTATCTCTGTAGCTACTTCCTTTAATATCCTAGGATGCAGCCCATCAGGTCCAGGGGACTTATCGGCCTTTAGTTCACTTGTATATTACCTCTAGTGATAGTTGTTGTATCTATTTATTCCCCCACTCCCCTTTTGGCCCTTGATTGTTTAGTATTCTTGGAATGCTATTAGTGTCTTGTACCATAAAGACTGGTGCAAAGTATTTATTCAGCTCCTCTGCCATTTCCTAGTTTCCCAATATTATTTCCCTAGCCTCATTCTCTAAGGGGCCTATGTTCACTTTGGCCTCTCTCTTCCTTCTTATATATTTAAAAAAACACTTACTGTCCATTTTTATATTACTTGCTAATTTACCTTCAAAGTTTATTTTCTCCCTCTTTTCTTTTTGGTCATCTTTTGTTGGTTTTTAAAGCTTTCCCAATCCTCTGGCTTACCATTAATCTTTGCCACATTGTATATTTTTTCTTTCAATTTGAAACTATCCTTAACTTGCTTGGTTAACCATGGTTGGTTTATCCCCTTCCTAGAATCCTTCTTCCTCACTGGGATATATCTTTGTTGTGAGTCATGAACTATTTTCTTAAATGTCTGCTATTGTTCATCAACTGTCTTTTCTGCTAAACTCCTTTCCCAGTCCACTCCAGCCAACTCTGCCCTCATTCCTTTGTAATTACCCTTATTTAAGTTTAGCACAAATGTTTCTGACCCAAGTTTCTCATTCACAAACTGAATGCTAAATTCTGCCATGTTATGGTCACTGTTTTCTAGGGGATCTTTTACTCTGAGATCATTTATTAAATCTGTCTCATTACACATTACCAGATCCAAAATAGCCTGATCCCTGGTTGGATCCACAACATATTGTTCTAGGAAATTGTCCCGAATACACTCTATAAATTCTTACTCATGGCTACTTCTGCCAATTTGATTTTCCCAATCTACATGAAGTTAAAATCACCCATGATTAATGTACTGCCTTTTTTTTACAAAACTTGTAATCATGATGCCATAAAACTGCATTCAGAGAGATAGAGAATACAGCATAGAACTCAGTGAGGATAGATTTTAAAAATCCCTCAGAAAATTGCAAAACAACAGAAAAATGACTTTGTTTCCTGAGGCATCAAAACTTCCGGGTTTAAATTTACACCATTTTGCACCAGCATAATTTAAATGGTCCTTTAGCCTAGAGCAGAAGCCATAACATGAGTTGGGATATGTTCAAGGAAGGGATCGATAGACTGGTGCAAAAGAACAAGGAAATTTGGTTGTCTTTTCGATTGTTAAGGTCAGGTACTTCCTTTACACCCCAATTACAAGTGTCTCTGGATGCAAGTACACTGGCCTGAATTTTCGGCTCTGTGAGTGGGGGCAGGGCCCCAGATGTCACCACGCGTCATTTAGATTTTCAGTTCGGCTGTGTGTCCGCCGAACTGTCAAAGGCCTATTAAAGCCATTTAAATATCAATTAAACTAATAAACTGAGCTGCCCGTCTAACCTTAAGGTTGACAGCTCTGTGCCTCAGGGAGATTTCTGCGCTCCTCCATGTGCACGCGCGAAAGAGCACAGGCATCGACTCAAGGAACCCCCCACCTGTCCGCACAGGAAGCGCTCAGCACTTCCAGGTGCATGTCATGCTGGGTGGGCCTTAATTGGCCCGCCCATGTAAAATGGCGGCGTGGACCCGATCGGGGGCACCGATCAGGTCTGCGCCCGCCCCCACCCACCACCGCACAACTCCCCTGACTGGGGGGAAATTCTCCCCACTATTTTCTCCCTTTAATGTCTCCCCCTCATCTGTATCAATCTATGCAGGAATAACTGAAGGAATCTGAGCCATGCTTTGGTGGGTTTTGATTGTCCTTTTGTACCTAGCCTAAATGACAAATTCTTATTTGTAAATCTATTTGGTGAGCATCTCTACAGTCGCCTTTGCATGAGCTACTGAGCAATATTTTTGTGTGCGGGTCAAATTATTGTCATATCGATAATTTTAATTTCAGCTTCGCAATGAGCTTCTTGAAGTATTCAAAGATTTGAATGGATCTGTGCTGAAGAGACTAGGAGCCTATTTAGTAGTGATGAAGAATCCATCATCAAGCCATCTAAAAAAAATCATAAACTATCTACCAAAGATTGAAAATATCCAAGTCAAAAGTTTTGTTTCCACACATCTTGCCAATATTCTCAAATCTCAGGATCCTAATATCCAAGCGTAAGTGAACTACTATGGTACAAATTTTAGCATTAGTATCCACGCCCATGTTTGACTGTAAAGATATTGGTGCGTCCATTGACTTGTAAATCAATAGCATTATC
The DNA here is from genome assembly GCF_017639515.1 of Carcharodon carcharias. Classification (NCBI taxonomy): domain Eukaryota; kingdom Metazoa; phylum Chordata; class Chondrichthyes; order Lamniformes; family Lamnidae; genus Carcharodon; species Carcharodon carcharias. The sequence continues at coordinate 185,290,438 of NC_054471.1, forward strand.
TGTGTCATTTCAGCTTCCATATTCATCTAATATGGACTTAGCTTGCTGATCATAATGGATGATTTTTATCTTTCCCTTGGCCTAATTAATAATTAGGACCTAGAATTGTTGGAATTCATGTATGTCTGTATATGTCTGTTCCATGGGTATTGCTGGTATTTTTAAAGAAACCTGAATGTAACAATGTTAATCATGTGTGGCTCAGCTAAATTCTGTATTTTCTTTTGCACAGACTGAAAACAATGTTATCAGCTGCTCTACAACAAATTAATCTCCCAGAACCCATGGCTTTTAGAAAGTTTTCTAGGAACTATAATGTGTATGAAAAAATTAACCTTCCAGGAAAACAGGGTTCTCTGGCAGCTGGATTGCAAAGCAATATCATTTTTGAGCCAAATGCCTACTTGCCACGATCAGTAATGCTGGAGACTACTTTAAATGTTTTTGGTAAATCCATGGATCTTTTTGAGGTAGGTGTATATATGGTGCCACCCAAACATGATTGCCTCTAATTTATATCAAATTAAAATCCTCCCTAGATAAATGCCAGTGATTATCAGCTACTCAGTGAAGCCTTTGGGCATCCTCCTGCCAATCGTAGCCTCTCCTCATTGCTGTGGATCCTAACGTCTTGTCCTCCCGCTGCCCACTATTCACTCAATTCAGTGGCAGTCTCTTCCTTGAAATTGCTGGGAGTTGACATTTGGCAGAAGCTTTGCATCTCATGCCTCTCCACCTCACTGCTCCCTCATGCCCAGCACAACATCCAACTTGTATTTATACAGTGCTTTTGGCATACTAAAACATTCCAAGGCATTTCACAAGTCCATAATAAAGCAAAATCTGACATGGTGCCGTGCAAGACAATATTAGGGCAGATGGCCAACAATTAGTCAAAGAGGTGGGTTTTGGGAGCATCTTAAAGGGTGAAAGAGAGGTAGAGAGGTGGAGAGATTAAAGGAAGGGATTCCAGTGCTTAGCACCTAGACAGCTGAAGGAATGGCCACCACTGGCAGAACAATATAAATTACAGACGCTCATGCAGCCACAATTGGATGAGTGCAGATACCATGTAGGGTTGTGGGGCTGGAGGAGATTACAGAGATGGAGAAGAGGGAGACCATGGGGATACTTGAAAACAAAAATGAGAATTTTAAAACCAAGGTTTTGCTTGATCAGGAGCCAATGTTAGTCAGCAAGCACAGTGGTAATGGGGGGACATGACTTGGTGTGAGACTCTCAGCCTCCCTGTAAGTATCAGGGTGGGTGTCTCTGGAGAGGAAGATAGAAAATTTCAAGCAGGAAGGGCAGAAAATGGAAAAATAGATAATGGACAATTAATACAAATAAAAATAATAGAATTAAATTAAAACTGGCAATTATTAATGCTAATTTATAATTTAGAAGCAATTCATACAAATTAAATAAGATTATCTTTTTAAACAGTTTGGCCTGGATGGCAATGGATTTGAGCCATCTCTGGAGGCAATTTTTGGACCAAAAGGATTTTTTCCAGACAGTACAATGAAGTCATTATACTGGGCGAATGGTAAAGTTCCAGACACGTTATCACAAATGCTATTCAATTGGTTTGGAATCAGGAGAGATGGTGAAGTTTCAAAAGAAGTACGTATTTGACATATACCCTTAATTAGTTCCAGAATTTATCTTTTAAATTATGCTGTCTCATGTTTTACCTATACTTTGCTTTTCTGCTGTTCACTAGGACCTAATGAAAACGTTCAAATATAACTTCCAAAACATGTTGAAGAAAATGGAAGAGCAAACACCAGAAGCAGAGGCTTTCTTGAGAATATTTGGAAATGAACTAGGATATGTTAAAAGCAGTGATGTCAAACTGCTGGGAGAAATGTTGTCAAAAGGCTTTCAACTATTCCGAAGCCTTCCATCAAAGGTACCACACATCAAGTCACAAGGCACAAAACTGGATGTAAAGATGATCATTTGGTCAAAAATAAATGGCCAAATTTTAAAATTAATTGGCTTTGTGGTACTGTAATATATTTGGTTGAGAAAAAAAAATGTCTGGCTACAATTGGTTAATTTGAATGTGCATTGTAGTCAGTAGACATTACCTGATGATCAATGTGATATGCCTCCTTGAAGATGCAAAGAATGATTCTTAATACCGTGAAACTTATATAGATGTAGTAAACTCACTTGCTATGTTGCTAAAAGAAAGAAGTTTGTCATGAAATACCAATAGGCATATGACTTTTTTAAAGTTTTACTTTTTTTAGAAACTAACCATTGTTTGAATATCTGATTTATGTTATAATACATATTATTCTTTGCATTTGCAGCTCATGCCAGCTTTGCAAAAAGGATTAGGTGGTGACCTGTTTGCTCATTACATCTTCATGGATTCCCAGTTTAATCTCCCCACTGGAGCTGGTCTTCCTCTCAAGCTGTCTGTGTCTGGTACAATTACACCTGGTGCCAAAGCAGGGATAAGATTTGAAGGAAAGAAGGTACTATTTACCTCATTTGCTCAAGATTAGCATCTGATGTTTCATGCGGGAGATCACTGACAGATCATTCTTTCTCAGTCTTCTCTTGACATCTTCAAATATTTAGTTTTTTTTAATGTAAGTATATTTAGGAACAAGGAGAGATATCACTCCTTTTTTCCTGAATTCACATACAACTGGTAAATACATCAGTCAAGAAATCCAAATATATTTATATATTTATATTTATATATATATTAATTAAATTATTACAAAATTGAGTAAAGTTCAAATGGATTTATTAAAACTCTTCATCAAAGTATATACTGGGGACAGCTTTTTCGATTTTGCATGTTGGTATGCGTATCCATTTGGCATGGCTTTCCACTAGAAGCATGAAGTAACAATTACACCTCCTAAGCAATTTATTTATTGCTTGGTGGTACAGAACTTGAATATTGCTGAAAAGAAAGACATATTGCCAAAGCTTTTCATTTTGCACTCATCAGGACAAACACAAGAATGCCAAATTTGAAATGAGCACAACAATTTATACTACAAGTGAAAAGGGTGCTGATTGGTAGGCAAATCAACTCTGATTGGCCGAGGTGTTGCCAGTTAGTAAAGCAACAGGAACTATAGGGTCCCCAAGCTCCCAAGTAATTTAAAAAAGGTGCATATTCATTTATATTGAACATATACATATATCAAACATATTTGCACATCTTCCTTTTGTTTGCAGACAACAGGTTCCTGTGTATGGATGTATGTTGCTTCTAGAAGCGTAAATGAACTATGTTACACGCTTATCTTAAATTGGTTGTGTAGTTATTTGCTAATATTGAATTTCAATATTGAATATATTTCTTTAAAAATAATAAATACTTAACCAATTTTCATGTTGACTTTCAGTGCCGGTGTGTTGCAAGGTACATAAGCCATAAACCACAACTATTGGCTAATCGAATCAAACAGCGTGCTCCTTCGATTGTTCATAATAGGCAGAGCACAGACCATACTGAACCAGTGCGCACTTGCAAAACCCAAAGCAAAATGTTTACTGTTAGATGTGATTCCATGATTGGACAGCATTTGTTGAACAACCCTGAATGGTCGAATAGCTACACAAATAATCAATTTAAGACAATCAGTCAAGCTCATAACATGGCTCATTTCAGTTACTAGAAGCAACATTCATTCAGACACAGGGGCCCGTTCTCTGCAAACAAAAGGATTATGTTCAGGCAGTGTACTTTTATTTGAATAACCCGGGAGTTTGGGAAGCCTACTGATTTCTCCATGGCAATGCCTTGGCCAATCAATCAACGCCCTTTTCTACTGTAGTATAAATTGTTGTGAGCCTTTGAAATTTGCAATTCTTGCATTTGTCCTGATGAGTGCAAGATGAAAAGCTTCGGCAATAAGTCTCTCTTTTCAGCAATGTTAAAATTACTTATTGGTCACTGATTTGGAAAATTATTGTTAATGAAAGCAAATATTCTTTCTATTGCAGATCGAAGGTCTGATCAAGCCAGCAGTTGCAATTGAGTTTGTGACTCAACTCGGGGTTAATGTACCTAATTTTGCCAGAAATGGAATACAGATTAATCAGAATTTGTATCATGAATTTGGGTTTGAAGCCCGGATTAGGAGGAATAATAATCAGATAAAACTCAGCATTCCAGTGCCCAAAGAATCAACCAAACTCTTGAGTATTAGGTTAGTGTAAAGTTAATCCTTCAGCCTTTTAATTTTCATGTAAATCGAAGCATGGCCATACATTTAACAAGACGTTTCTCTGTACTTTTTACAGCAGTGCACAGTCTCTGATATATAGTACAAAAACTGAGGCGATCCCATCCATCATGGAGAACAGACAAGAATGGAAATCATGCAAACCATTGTTTACAGGGCTTGAAATTTGTAGCAGTGCCACATATTCTGATGCAAGTTCAATTGACAATGCGCCCAGTTATCCACTGACTGGAGAATCAAGGTCAGTAATCAATGTGGATATGATGGGCAAGCGTAACCTGGTTTGGGACAGTATATGATGACCATAGTTTTGGGTAAGCTTAGATTTGTGGAAACATGGTTAAGAGAGTAATGGACTAATTGAGTCTCAAAATGAAAAAAAATACAGAAATGATGGTTTCAGCAGCAGGTAGAGTGTAGGAGTGAGATGTTGTGACAGGAGGAAAGATGTAATTTTTTAACATCGACCCAAAATGGGCATAATGTTGGTGCTGCATCCATGGCACTAGGCAAGAAGCCACCATTTGAAGCCAGAACTATTTATCATGGAGCCTGATTTGAATTTGCTTGTTGAGCTGCAGCTGCTAAACTGGCACTCTGCTTCAGCTCACTTATTTTAGAGGTTTGAAAATCATTTTGATTCTTGCAGAAACTGGCAGCCAGTTCAGGCCGCTTGGTGAGGAATCGATCCCAAGTGGGAGGATGAAAATGTTATAGCAGTTCATCCTCCAGCAGTACAAATTGTCCCCCCAAAAATTCTCAAACTGTTTTGTCACAGCAGCTGGTAAAGGCTGAGTTATGTAAAATCCCAACTGTCATAACCTATATTTTCAATTGGTATGTTTTGAGTTGCAGCTCTAAAATCAGGAATAAGATCACCAGTTCTCGAGAGGTTTTTAAATCAAACTAAATGAGACATTTATTAATTTACAACAAATTAAACACAAACATATGGCTGCAAATTATTTTTAACAAATTCCAAAATTAATCCCCACTAAGGCAACAATAACCAATAGACTTAAACAGACACAAGCAAAGCATTTTTCAAGTTACAAATTCAAAATGAGGACCCTTTCAATTTTGTTTCTTTGCAGACAATTGTAGGCTTACAGGCTAGTTAAATCTTACATGCCTCTGACCTGCACACACAAACTCTTTTCTGTTATACCCAGCCTTTCTCTTTGAATGTAAATTCTCATTGTATCACCAGGCCCTTTGAAACCCTTTCATTTTACCAGTTTTATTAGTAATATAAACATTGCTTGGTGTCTCCTAGTTAGGTGTAAGATTTCACTCCCACTCTTCTTTACATTCAACAGTTCAACCCATGGTTCAAGATTGGCACTTTTGCAGGAACCATTGAGGTGCCTTTGCAAGTGTGATTCACCTACCTTGACCAAGTAAATTATCCCACTGCAGCAATTTTTGATGGGGTTCCAAACTTTCAGCATGCGTGGACAGAGGGTTCTGCATTACCACCTTGAACAAATTTGCCATGTCATTTCTATAAACCCAGGGCAATTTGAACAAGCAATTAAACAATTCTCAAAAACTTGAAAGCAGGACCCCCAGGCGTTTTAAAGCCCCTATATCCAATGCCGTGCTCTTCTTAGCTAACTTAGTTGCTCACTAAAAGCAAATTTGTGAGGCACAGATTATTGCTTTTAAGTTTTTTGTTCCAATTCCTTATCATGTCTGCACTCGAATGCATCATTTCTGGCTTTCTATAGAATCGTATAATGCAGAAGAAGGCCATTCAACCTACCATGTTTGTGCCTATTCTTTGAAAGAGCTATCCAATTGGTCCCACTCTCCTATTTTCCCCAACCCCTGCACACACCCCCCCCCCCCCCACCCCCCACCCCGAGTCCTGCAAATTTCATCTTTACAAATCTACATTTGCATATTTATTCAATTTCCTTTTGAAAGTTACTATTGAATGTGCTTGAATTATTCTGGTCTAACTTTCCCACTATGCATTCACAGATTATTTCTGAAGGGTTGTTGTTCTGTGTGATTGTAGTATGCAATCACATTTGTGTACACTGTCTGGTATTTTAGCAAACACATTAATCCATTTCTTTTAATTAAGTTACCATCTTTGTCTAAGTACCAGAGGAAACATTAACTATGTTATTGAGCATCACAATCTCACCTCAATAGAACAAATTATTCTGAGACCGGAATCTAATTATCAATTGTTTGAAATTTTTGAGATACCTGTACTTTTACTAGCTTGTTCAGATATCCTAGGGTTCATACAAATGACTAGGCAAATTTAGAGTTGGATGGTATATATTTCTATTCACACTAGCAGAGGTTATCATTATAAAACTGACAGCCAGTGTTTTTCACATCATTGTTGCACAATAGACATTGATGTTTGTGATATAATCACCAAAGGTTATAAAGAAATAACCTGAATTTTACTACTACCAATGTTATAAATAAGAGCAATTCATTTCTTGCATTGATTCAATTAGGATTCTCGATTGTCACCAATAATTAGAATAAAATTTAAGTGTTATTAAGAAGTACCTTGTGATGATGTAACATCACTTTTTGTATAATTACTTACTCTCTATAGTTGGTACCGGTTATGATTGTGTTGGTTCATTCATTTTTCTTATTAATTTTTTGTATCTTAGGTTTGTGGTTGAAATTCAGCCCACAGGCACTGTAAGAAACTATGCTGCGTTAGTAGATTATCAATCACAGGTAGTTGAAGAGGATCTCGAACGCTCTCTAAAGTTTGCTGTTCAGGTAGAAGGTACGTTGATTTACATTTTCTTTGTAGAATGTCATAGATCTACAACATTCTCTTAGCTAACATAGAGTCATAGTGTTATATAGTACAGAAATGGGCCCTTCGGCCCATTTCATCCATGCTGGCCATCAAGCACCTATCTATTCTAATCCCATTTCCCAGCACTTGGCCCATAACCCTGTATGCTATGGCATTTCAAGTGCTCATCTAAAAACTTCTTAAGCATTGTGACGGTTCCTGCCTCAGGCAGTGTGTTCCAGATTCCAACCACCCTCTGGGTGAAAAAAATGTTCCCTAAAATCCCTGCTAAACCTCCTACCCCTTACTTTAAATTTATGCCCCCTGGTTATTGACACTGCCACTGAAAGGAAAGGTTTCTTCCTATCTACCCTATCTATCCCCCTCATAATTTTGTATTCCACTATCAGGTCCCCCCTCAACCTTCTCTGCTCTAAGGAAAACAACCCTAGCCCATCCAGGCTCTCGTCATAGCTGAAACGCTCCAGCCCAGGCAAAATCCTGGTGAATCTCTTCTGCACCCTCTCCAGTGCAATCACATCCTTCCTATAGTGTGGCGACCAGAACTGCACACAGTACTCCAGCTGTGGCTTAACTAGCATTTTATACAGATCCAACATAACCTCCCTACTCTTATATTCTATACCTCAGCTAATAAAGGCAAGTATCCCATATGCCTTCTTAACCACCCTATCTACCTGTGCTGCTGCCTTCAGGGCTCTATGGACATATACACCAAGGTCCCTCTGATTCTCTGTATTTCCTAGAGCCCTACCATTCATTGTGTGTTCCTTTGCTGTGTTAGTCCTCCCAAAATGCATCAACTCACACTTCTCAGGATTAAATTCCATTTGACACTGCTCTGCGCATCTTACCAGCCCATTTATATCATCCTGTAATCTAAGGCTTTCCTCCTCACTATTTACAACACCACCCATTTTTGTGTCATCTGTGAATTTACTGATCTTATGTCCTATATTCATGCCTGAATCCTTAATGTACACTGCAAACAGCAAGGGCCCCAGCACCGATCACTGTGGTATAGTACTCATCACAGGCTTCCAATTGCAAAAAAAACCTTCGGACATCACCTTCTGCCTCCTGCCATTAAGCCAATTTGGATCCAATTTGTCAAATTGCCCTCGATCCCATGAGCTCTTTCCTTCTTGATCGTTCTCCCATGTGGGACCTTGTCAAAAGCCTTACTGGAGTCCATGTAGACTACATCAACTACACTACCCTCATCTACACAACTAGTCACCTCCTCGGAAAATTCAATCACATTTGTTAAATATGGTCTCCCCCTGAAAAAAGCCATGCTGACTATCCCTGATTAATCCTTGCCTCTCCAAGTGGAGATTTTTTTCCAATAGTTTCCCTACCATTAATCTTAGACTCACTGGCCTGTAATTACCTGGTTTACCCCTACTGCCCTTCTTGAATAATGATACCATATTTGTTGTTGTCTAGTCCTCTCCTGTGGCTAGGGAGGATTTGAAAATTAGGGTCAGAGCCACTGCAATCTCCTCCCTTGCCTCACATAGTAGCCTGGGATACATCTCATCTGGGCCTGGGGATTTATCCACTTTTAAGCCTGTTAAAACCGCCAATACCTTCTCCTTTCAATGCTAATTTGTTCAAGTATATCACAGTGCCCCTCTCTGATTTCTACACCTGCATCATCCTTCTCCAGAGTGAATACAGATGGAAAATAATCATTTAAAACCTCACTTACGTCTTCCAACTCCATGCACAGATTGCCACTTTGGTCCCTAATCGGCCCGACTCTTTCCCTGGTTATCCTCTTGCCCTTAATATATTTATAAAGTGCCTTGGGGTTTTTCTTTATCTTGCCCACCAGCATTTTTTTCATGCCCCATCCATCCATTTGTGTCCATTTGCTTCATCCGTTCAAGTCAAAAGTTCATGGGACCTATTAATACACTCCCAGCAAAACTTCCCTGGGCGTGTAGCAGCGGAAGCAGGGAATTGGCTGTGACCTGGATAAGTTGGGCCAGACTATGAGTTTCTGATGAGACTTGTTTGGACAAAACCCGAATCCATCCCAAATATGCCCCATGGCACTGAAGGGGCAAGATCAAGGACGGAATTCTGACTTTGATAATTTCCCTAGACATTGCCTCCTTTCCACTGAGTATTTTGTATGCCGTGATATAAACATACCAGCACAAATGGGGGTGAGAGGCCAAACTGGGGCCCAGGCCTGGGGCTTGGCTTAGAGGCACCCTGAGATCTTCCTTAAACTTCACTGAGATTGGCGGCCAATTGGTCAATTGGGATGGAGAAGTTACAGAAAGTCAACATAGGTCAGCAGCTGCACTCTTTTCTACTTAGTGCTATTCTCACACTTCTCTGATGGTCACCTTTTTGTCATAACTGACCCTAATCCTGGAGCTCACTGGCAGACATTACCTGGCACATATGCCAATGGAACAGTTTCGCAAATTTTCTTAGTGATCTTGCTCAGTTCTGGGCCAAGGTAGTCTATGAATTAAAGACAGCACTCCTGACCTAAGAAAAATTTGATAATGCCACCCACTGTCTTGGAAAAGAATGAAAAGCAACTTAGATGTCTTACTCAGGAGGGTTAAAGTGCCTCCTGATATTTATGGATCTTATTAAAGATAAAGAAAGTTATTGCTCGTTTTAATGTATGATAGAATGGGCAGTGAGGGACTGCAGAATAAGTGCCACTCAAATCGAAATAATAACTTATGTCACCTTATCACTGATGAAATACATTGTATTTTGGGAATTTTACAAAGGCATTGCTTTGGCACAAAGTTTCGCCCACCAGCAGCCAATGGCAATAATTCAAGTATATTTTACCAAGTTTTTCAATATATTAAAACCAAAGTACAGAAAATGGAGGGAAGTCTCTGCCTGAAATCCAGATAGAATGAGCCTTCATGTTGTCAATGTCTTATCTGAGTGTCTCCCATGTATCTCACATTGGTTAAAAGCTTTTAATCTATATACGTCGCCTATTGAAGTTCCTTTATTGTGAAGGTAGAAGTGTTTTGTGGTAATGATAATTTATTTTGACTAAACAGGCACCGAAAATACAGAGGCTACAGCTGAAATTAAGTACAACGTCAACAAGCAAATATTTACAGGAGATGTCCAGATTCCAAAATTTGATGTGGAATTAGGATTGAAGGTGGGAGTTGAAGATAAATCTGCACTGCAAAGGACCGCATATGTTGTTAAAGTTGATATCACAAACAAAAATGAGCCTGAGGTGACCCTCATAGGCCGTGCAAGGTATGTTTCAAAGGTTGCATTAGCCCAGTCATTTTTAAATAACAGAAAAATACTAATACTAACGCCGAAAAAACAAACAATCCTTATCAGGCAAAATATAGAATCATCTGAGAAGTCAAATAGCAAATTGTGAAAAAAAACAGCTTCTCAGAATATATGAAGGTTGAAAACACGTAAGGCAATGTATTTCTTACCCAATGAAAGACGGGAGGAATTCGTTGGTAATATTTGATTAAGATTTTTAGCTTCATTTTTAAAATTTAAGGAAAAACCAAATACTTGAAATGCATTGCAGTCTTTATCAACATCTGAAAAGATAAAGGGAGCTTTTAATGTTTCAAACATGGACCTTTCACTTCTTTTCAGTCCAGCCCAGGTGACTGAAGGACTCCTTCTAGTTTTCAGCTGCAAGCTCCTATCTGAAATGATTTTGTCACGTCTCAGGCTCTTAATGAACTTAGAGCCACAGCACAAAACTACCCACAGGCCAAGATTTTCCGGTCGGCGGGCAGGGGGCAGGGGGGGGCCCGCTCACTGACGCGTAAAATGACGCAGGATGACATCAGGCAGAACTCCCAACCTCACCCCGCCCCATTTAAATTTTCAGGTAGGCGGGGGTGCAGCAGAATCAGCTGTGTGCCTGCTGACCTGTCAGTGGCCAATTGAGGCAATTAATGGGCCTGCCAATAACCTTAAGGTTGGCGGGCAGGCCGGGAGCCCTGGCGGGCATTAGAAAAAGCATGAAACCTCGTCCACGGGAGGGATGAGATTTCATGTAGGGTTTTAAAAATGTAATTAAAGTGTATTTAAAAGTGATGGACATGTCCCAACTCTTGTAGTGTCACATGAAGGGGCATGTCAGGAAATATATTTTTCTATTTTTAATATTTTTTACTGTAGAGCCGATCTCCCTGAGGCAGCACTTAGCCTCGAGGAGATGAGTGTGCTCTTTCGTGCGCATGCGTGGAAGAGCGCACTTTCGGCTTAGGCATTCCCCCCCCCCCCCCCAAATGGGGCCGCCGATCAGAGGTGCGCCTCCACACACCCGCTCTTAAACTTCCCCCCCTCCACCCCCGATGGGGAGGAAATTCTGCTCACAATTTAACAGAACTTGGCTATAAGGTGTCAATTTCATTCATAAAAATCCACAAGCAAAAAGGTGTTCAGAGAAATTCACAGTGTGCTGTAAGTCCCAGGCATGTTTTTGGCCAGAGCTAAAGGATCTTCAACTTTTGTTCAGCCCCTGTTACATAAGGCTGGAAAGTTCTTAATGCTGGCATTCAGTGCAAAAAACTGATAAATATTTAATTCTACAATACCGCCATCTCACACTTTGATGAACAGTAAAATGTATATTCAAACATTAAAAAAAGTAGAATTAACAATGCAGATACAACACTGATCTTTTGGCTGAAGTCATAGTACCCATGCCTCTGAGCCAGAATGCTCCAGGCTTGAGTACCACACCTGGACCTGTTTTCCACAAAAGACAGGCAATGGTGCAGGCAGTCAGGGCATATCAGGACCAGTCCCCAATCTGGATAAATGGGCAAGGTTAGTGGCAGGAAGAGCATCCGTCCATAAAACCACCTACCAAATCCAGAAAATAATGGTTGACGTGAGTGCAGGTAGAAAAGGGTGACCCATTTAACATGGGAAAGCTGAAAGAAAGAGTGAGCAATGCAGATATAATGGCAATGAAAATATCAATTCTCACCTGTGCTGTTTTCCTTTTAAAGGTATGACAATGAACAGAAAGATCTCTTGCTGCAGGGTCTCTTTTCCATTCCCCAACTAGATATAAAGACAAATGTTGCAACTCAGATTCGGCATTCATCTGATGAATCATTTACTGAATTCAATATAGAAGCTCTGATCCCACATTTTAAGGCTTCACACCAAACTAATTTCAAATATGGTATGTTACTCACAATGTTTATTTTATATCTGCTATTTTATGAAAAAAGCTTTCTGAAGGCTAAGCAAGTAGTGACCTTTTGTGTTTCCTTTTCTCTTGTGCTATGGGAATGTTCTTAATCTTCCAACAATATGGTTGAGGAACCGTCAGCATGAATCTATAACCTAACACTATCAATCCCGCCATATTTTCCCTCAAAATGTTGGTCGTATAATATTTCGTGTAAATCTTTCCCCATGTTGTAAGACATTGGGCTCTGGGCAAAATTTCCAATTATCACATTAACTGAAAGAGTAGAATTCATATCCTTAATAAATGTATATTTTAATAGTATTTAGTGTTATAGAGCATATAGTCAAGAAGTAAATAAACCTGTTGTTTCAGTGTAGAGTACCACAACCCTAATCATTGGAAAATCATTCTGTATCCCACTGCAACCCAGAGTAATGGAACATTTGAGCTGTGCCTACAATTCCCCACACAATAAGGTCCTGGTTTCAATCATTCCATTGTGGGCAGTTGCAAAGTAGAGATCAGGCAGGGGAAGGGAAAGCAAAAGGCAGGACTATATAACTAATTTTTCAAATTCAAAAATACTTGCATCCTTTTGCTGAAGCAAGATGACACGCTAAGGGAAAAGTTTGTAACTGTTGTTACAAACTGTGAAGAGCAATTGAAAATCAGAGGGCGGTGCTGAGGGAGTGTGTGTGATCACCTTGATCGGCTCACTAAAGCTCAAGGTCCGCCTGATTTACTTTCCAGCTCTGTAAATGGGCCTGAAACAAGTGGATGACTTTTAAATGTAAAACTTGGAGCTCCTATGCCAGTTATAGAATCCAACGTGCAGCTTGTAAGTAAAAATGTGTGGGGCATGTGCCATGCACACTCTACCCAATTGAGCAGTTGAATCTGCAGGGCTTAGAGGGACCACTGAAGGCCAATCAAAGATGATCCAGGAAACATGTAATTTTGTTCTGGTGTGCACAAGAAGCAAACTTCTCCTTCTGGACCCCAAAAAAACTCCATGCCCCTTTTGACTGCCCCTTTCGTGACTTCATTCAGGATCACTTATCCACTTTCCCTAGCCTGATCTGTTGCCTACCTCAATATGGGATGGACTAATTACCAACCTCTTGTAGCAACATTCCTGCTTGATGCCTGCAGGTTGCTGGCTGTTTGTTAATGAGGTTTGGGCTTCAAAATGGCTCAAACCAGCAAAAACGGATTGGATAACTTACTGACTTTGCACCCATTTAGACGCTACTATAAAAGCATCCCACATGGCTGACCAGTACCACTGACTTCGGCCCAGATTTTCACCCCTGAGTCAGGTTCGCTGTGTCGGGAGATTTTGGTTGAATTTTTGGCATGCGGTCTGAAACAGGAGTCGGAGTGGGTGACCCTGAAATGAATGTGTAGGCTACCAGATGCAGAGGCGGGCTGGGTGAAAGGCCTGCCTCTATGCCCCAGTACTGTGTTTAACTAAATAAAGAATAATAATAAAACAAAACAAATCCCCCAGCCCTTGCCCCTTTGAGCCCCAATACATTCTCTATCCCCTGTCCATGCCAACCTATGCCATCCCATGCCCCTCACCCAGCCCCATGGTCCCCATACCACCAATGTCGACCTAGTGCCTCTCTACCCACCTCCCATGGTCCCCATATGTCCTATGCCAACTTAATGCCCCCATATCCGCCCCATTGCCTGCATACCCCATGCCAACTTAGTGCTAGCTCATTCCAACCCATGGCCCCACAGACCACTGTTTACCCTTACCCCTTCCATGCCAACTCACCTAGTATCCTTGGACAGTTTCGACAAATCCTGGGTAGCTTTGATAGGTTTGACAGTTCCTGGACAGCTTTGACAGGTCTGACACTTCCTGAATAGCTTTGACAGATTTGACAACTAGTCAGCTGCTTAACATTTCTTTGACAGCTGGACAGTTCCTTGACAGCTGGGTAGTTCTGTGACAGTTCCTTGACAGCTGGGAAGTTCATGGACAACTGGATAGTTCTTTAACAGTTCCTTTATAGCTGGACAGCTCTTTGACAGCTTGACAGTTCCACTGAGTTTGTGCGTAAAAATACATAATCATGTTCACTTTTAACATCCCGAAGGGTGCCTTACCTCTCCCAAAGGGTGCTTTACATCTCCCAAAGGTATCCTAGGACTCTATCCAATGGAGTATCCCGTGTTATCCAAACACATCCACAAAGCTCAGATCCCCTCTTACCCGTTCTAACCTGCACACTCTGGATTCCACACTTCTGTTCTTCCAAATTCCCACTTCAGTTGAGGAGGCTAGTGATTTAATTGGCCAGCTGTCTCTGCAAATAGTGCATGCACGAAGCCTGGCCCAGTCCCACCCCTGCAAAGATGGGAAATGCCAGGTTTGTGGGTGTGCCTCACCGGCATGGCAAAAATCCAGGCCTTAGCATACTGTGATATTGAAATGATCATTCGATGAATTTCATCCATAATTAAACTGAATTTACGGAGTAGTTTAAGAGTCATAAAATGAGAATCTTTTTTTGTGTTTAGATCTGGGACATTACCTTTTTGACTTTATTCCACTCTGTTACACTTTTAGATAACAAGAAGATTCAAGTTGCTTGGAACTCAGATGTAACATCTGATCTCAAACCAATTAATGAGAAAATCACAAACATGGAAATGCCTGACATGTCCGAATACCAAAAGAATGTGAATAATTATCTTAGCAACATCTTAGATCGAAAAGTTCCCCAGACTGATATGACACTAAGGCACATTATTTCCAAATCCATGGAGGTAAGACAGTGTATTTTAACATGGGAAATGTGTGGTATTGTACTCAGTAGCACTCAAAATTGTGATGGTCTTGAAAATGATGTTTAAATACATTCCACTAACAGAAATAATGTAAACAAACGCTGGAAATCTGACACATAAACAAAAGATGTTAAAAATGCAGCAGCCTGGATTTTCATGCTCGAGGTGGGTAGTGGGAGTTGACAAAATTCCTAGTTTAGCCTGTCCGCCTAGGGAGAAAGTACCCGTAAAGCTGAGAACTTCATTGCTGAGAGGTGGGTGCAGGCTGAAGTTGGACCAGCCAAGCTTGAAGAAGTTTGGAGGCAGTCTCTTTCCACTAAGTATGCCTTAGGCCTTCTGACTGTATATTTACTCTCCATAAACACCAAAAAGACACCTGGGGCAGAACTTTACGCGTCAGCGAGCGAGGGCGGGGCCCGCTCACTGTGCGTAAAATGACGCACGGTGACGTCGGGGGGAGCTTCTGATGTCACCGCGCCCCATTTAAATTTTCAGGTAGGCGGGGGCTCAGCAAAATCAGTTGCTTGCCCGCCGACCTGTCAATGGCCAATTGAGGCCATTGATAGGGTCAATTAAGTAATTAAAGGACCTGCCCGTCCAACCTTAAGGCTGGCGGACAGGCCAGGAGCCCTGGCGGCAACTAGAAAAAACATGAAACTTCATCCACCGGTGGGATGAGGTTTCATGTAGGGTTTTTAAAATTTTAATGAAGATTTTGTAAAAATTATGGACATGCCCCAACTCATGTGAAATTGTCACATGAGGGGCTATGTAAGGGAAATTTTATTTTCCTATTTTTATCCTTCTTACATGTACAGCCAATCTCCCTGAGGCTGCACTTAGCCTCAGGGAGATGAGTGCACCCTTTCATGCGCATGCGCAAAAAAGAGCACTCTCGATTTTGGGATTTCCACCCCCCCCCCCCCCCCACCCCCCACCACCACCACCCGCACAGGGAGCGCATAGCGCTTCTGTATGGACATCACGCTGGGCGGGCCTTAAATGGCCCACCCACGTAAAATGATGCCGCGCCTCCAGCTAGGGGTGCCAATCAGAAGTGCCCCCGCACGTGCCCACCCATCAACTCCTCCCCCCTCCTCCCCAACCCCACCCACCGGCCCCCCTCCCAACAGGGGGCAAATTCAGCCCCTGGTATAACTATAACAACACAGAAGACCCACTTAAATAAATAAAAACAGAACATTGTGTCAATTTACAGCAAGTGGGTTGGCATTTTGTACGGGAAATGACATGTTATGATGTACCCTTTGTAACTTCAAAACTTGCCTTTTCACTTTAAAGGTTTTATCTAACATGCTGGCTTGGATTTTCACTGAGTCAGAGTTAAAAATGGTGATTCCGGATTTACAATCTTGTTAGTGGGCTGTCTGATTTTCAGGAGTACTCTCGGACAAGCCTCATTAACTGAGAGCCCAGACATTCATTAAGCTTGTTGAAATAGCTGCATCCCAGGGAAAACATTGCTTATATGACAGCTCAAGCCTCTGATCTCTGCTGTCAATTTCATAATGTTTGTTTGCACAAGTCAAGCCATTTTGGGGCTTGTGGTTTTTGTTGTTGATACTTTAAAGGGTTTGGATGATTGACACTTTTATTAGCTTGTAGTAAAATGACTTTTTTTTAAACATAGGAAGAAGTTAAGAATAAGTTACTTTTTTAAATGCTTTTTTTAATATGTCCAACTCTCACTGTAGGTTTCTTTGGTTCTATACATTGTATAGTGGTCAATGGGCATGGAGGTGCCATAGCTTGGAATGGGGTGCATATAGTTATAGTTATACTGGGTGTCTTTTTGATATTTATGGAGAGTAGTCAGCAGGCCTAAGGTATAATTAGTGGAAGGAGTTAGGAGTTCAGGGCAGGAGGGAAGCCCAGCAGATCACTCTGCTCAGACCTCAGGCAGGAATGGTGTGTGTTGGGGGTGGGAGTGGATGGGTGTGCCTCCCTCAATGGCCTCCTTTCCACATCGGTCATCAATCCTGCCACCCCACCACCACACAAGGTCCCTATCCCAGGAGGTGCTCCTTTTGCCACACCATCCCCCACCCAACTTCTCCACGAAGACCTCCAGCTCCCCAACCCCTCTTTCCCCACCTCCCTGGGCTTCACCCCTCCACCCTGCCATGAGACTGCCCGCATGGACCTGCTCCTGGACTCTTGGGCTTTGAATCTGGGGACTGCTTGCAGCCGCAGTCCTGGCCACGGCTGGGATTACAGAGATGCTGGCGAATCAGCTTGGCTGGCAGCTCTCTGAGGCAAGGTAAGGCGAGTAAGGGGCAGGAGTCCCACCTCCAGTCAATTAACGCTCATGGTTGAGGGGCAGCCAATATCGGTGGGGATGCATTCAAAGCCGACTCCCTAGGTGGCGGGATGAGAAACCCCACCATCCAAAAAATCCTGCCCCACTTTACAGAAGTTGAATTATAACTTTGCCCTCGGTAAACAACTCCCTCCCACACATGGACATCCTCCGGCTTTTAATTCCAGATTTTTATTGGATTCAAATTTCACCATCTGCTGTGGTGGGGTTTGAACCCAGGCCCCCAGAGCATTACCCTGGGTTTCTAAACATGCGAGGCAGTGACAATACCACTACGCCACCACCTCCTCATCCCTCAGTCAGCCAGAAGCCCTGCCTCAGAGAGCTCCCAGCCAATCTGATTGTCTGGCAGCTCTGTAAGTCCCAGCACAGCCACCTGGAACTGTGGTCACTGCCGGGGCTACAAGCAGGCCTCAGAGTCTTAGGCCAGACCTTGTCGGGCGAGCTCGGCAGGAGCGGGCAGGAGTGGTCGGAAAGCTGCCTGTCACCCACGATCGGGACACGACCACGATTTCACACAATGAAGGCCCAGTCAGTGCTGCCTGTATTGGTGGGGGGGGGGGGGGGGGGGGGGGGGAGGGGAAAGGGGGGGGTCACGAGCGCACAAGTTCATGCAGGAAAAGCTCCCTGAGGCACAGAACTGTCTCAGAGAGATGAAGATGTAAAAGAAATCAAACGAAAACATTTTAAGACATTAAAAAACATGTTGAGCAGGGGCACGATAGAAATTAGTATGAACATTATTTTTTTAACAATGGATCAAAACCTCATCCCACCCATGGATGAAGTTTCGCAAAAAATGCCAAGGCCGCTTGGCCTTTTCGCCTGCCTGCCAACTGTAAGGTTGGATGGGCAGCGAAAAATTTAATTCAATTAAGACCTTGCGGGAGGGCATCCATTGCAGAAAGGGAGTCTCTGAGGGTTGCCCCTCCACCTCACTGACCTGTGGCCAACCCGGGTAACCTATCAGGCTTGCCCCCTGCCCCTGACACTCTCTCGCATCTCAAAATTGATAGAACCAACGAGCCATATAATAAGATAAAAGCAAAATACCGCGGATGCTGGAAATCTGAAACAAAAAGAGAAAATGCTGGAAAAGCTCAGCGGGTCTGACAGCATCTGCGGAGAGAGAAACAGGGTTGACGTTTCTAGTCCATAGGACATCTGAAGAAGAGTCACACAGACTCGAAACGTCAACTCTGTTTCTCCCTCTACAAATGCTATCAGACCTGCTGAGCTTTTCCAGCATTTTCTCTTTTTGCGTGAGCCATGTTTTAACACTGGCAAGCCTTTGAAATGTCCCTGAGACTGACAAAATAAGCAAACAGGATTTAAAAAATGCCCCTCTTGCAACCTCACGAAATTGTCGGTCAATCACACCAGACTTCAGCTTGACCCCAACTCCTAGAGACAAAAATCCCATGGGACCTCCCTGACTTTTAGAATCGGGAACGTGTCGAGAACTGACCTGACTTGGGGCTCCTAACTCTTAAGAGGAAAATCTGACCCATTGAATACCAAAGCAGGGAAGTTATGCTGAATCTTTATAAAACTCTTGTTAGGCCACAACTAGAGTCTTGCATCCAGTTCTGGTTGCCACATAGAAAAGATATGAGGATCTCTGAGAGGGTGCAGAGATTTACCAAAATGGTTCCAGGGATGAGGAGATTTAGCTACAAGGTTAGAGAAGCTTAGATTGTTCTCCCTGGAAATTGAAGAGAGATCTGATAGGGTTGCACTAATTATGGCAGGTTTATATAAGGTAGATAAAGAAACCTTTTCCCATTAGCTGATGGTACATGGACCAGGAGACACAGATTTAAGGTTTTGGAAAAGAGATGCAGGGGAAATGTGAGGAAGAAATTTTTTAAACAGTGAGTGTTAATGATCTGAAACTTGTTGCCTGTGAGGGTGGTAGAATCAGAGACAATCAATAATTTCAAGAGGCATTTGGATAGGCATTTGAGGGAAATAAACTTGCGTGGCTACAGAGTTAGAGTGGGAGAATAAGACTGACTGGATTGCTCTACAGGGGGCAAGTGGCTTGATGGGCCAAATGGCCTTCTTCTGTGATTACGTGACCCTGTGAACAGGCAACACAAAGTTTGCATGCCTCAGCAGGACCGGGTGTGAGGTAATCAGGCCTTGTCCAATTTATCTGCTTTTGTATTTTTCACGGATAAGGCACAATAAAAAAAAATACTGATGTTTTTGTTTTTGGCAGGCTAGCAATAGTTGGTTACAACAGGCTGCTGTAACTGTTCCACTTGCTGACACCTTTCAAAGCAAATTGCAGGCTGTGCGGGACATGGATCTGGAGCAAATAAAATCATATCTTACTCCTCCGGAAAGCCTATTTCTGAACAGGTAAGTTGTGTTTTCTTATTTTCAAGGAGCAAAAGGTTGCTTTTAAAGCAATTTCTATCAACGTTAGATAAAGTCTTCTTTTCTCAGCACAGTGTTGAATTACATGAATCCTGTGGGCACTCATTTTTAAAACAATGTTGTCAGAGAAAGGGCTTCTAGAGGCCACATTTCCTGTGCTCTCCAAGTGAGCAGGGATTCGGGACTGGGCTCTTCCTCTTCACTTGCAGTTATTTGGACAATTACTTGGTAATATGCTAAAATTCAGCGTGTTCTTGTCCTTCCACCAATGGGAACAGTTTCTCCCTATCTACCCTGTCCAGACCCCTCATGATTTTTAGTACCTCTTTCAAATCTCCTTTAAATTTTCTCTTCTCCAAGGAGTACAGTCCCGACTTCTCCAATCTATCTACATAACCGAGGTTCCTCATTCCTGGAACCGTTCTTGTGAATCTTTTCTGCACCCTCTTTAAAGCTTTCGCATCTTTCCTAAAGTGTGGTGTCCAGAACAGCTTCAATACCCTAGTTGAGGCCGAACCAGCGTTTTACACAGGAGCAATATAAATTTGTATGTGATAATATGCGAAAGCACCATAATAACTGGTTTTACACACTGACCTATTTTCCTTTTCATCAATACAAATTTTATTCCTCGGATTTCTGTGGAGAGTTGGGGTTACGGAATTTAGCATTTCTTAATTTGTAGAAATTAATTGAAGATTACTCCAAACTCATTGATGTTATACTTTAAGGATAGTAGGGGGGATGGCGTGACAGAAATAGCATGGCAGAAGGAAGTGATTAAGTGTTTCTTAACAAGAAGTGAGTGAATTCACCTGTTCAAAATGTGTCTGTTAACTAAAGATTAGAGGTACATTAAAGTGGTAGAAAAAGACATTTTATTAATGCATTTGTTCTTAATGTGCAATAATTTTAGAAAGTAGACTTTAAATTAGGCAATAATATTAGTGTTATTAAATCCAGACATTTATTTTGCAAAGTTAAAGGTTGTTCCAGCAGCTTTTTAAAATAAATACAATTCTAAATATGCTTCAAGTTGCTCTTTCTTTCATAATTAAATTTCTTATTTAAAGGGGGGGGGGGGGGAATTAAGACTTTAGCATTTTAGTGGGCGGTGTTTGGTTATTACGGGGTGGGGGAGCAGCAGGAAGTCAAGGTCAGTCATGGGTGTGGCCGAGTCTATAGCCACAAAGGAGAGCTGGCGGTGACGAATGGGAGGCATGCAGTGGGGCAAGCAGGTAGCACTGGGAAGCTGTTTTCAATTCCCAATGCTATTCTTTCTGTGTCACTGCCCTCCCCCAATGATTGGTGTTCACCATAGCCTGAATTTTCAGCTTGGCAAGCGGGCGTGATCGACAGGCCTGGGAGCGGTCGGGAAACCGACCACGATCGCCCCCCCCCCCCCCCCCCCACCGCCCCCTCCGACCACAATTTCAGTGTGAAATGCACGTTGAAAAGCTTAGCGCTGCCGGGGTGTGGGGGGGGAGGGAGGGGGGGGGCGGTAGGAGGGCGGGCAGTGACCTTTCCGCGGGCGCGGGCAAGGGCTAAGAGAAAGCTCCCTGAAGGCTAAGAGCTGCCTCGGGGAGCTGCAGGCCCGAAAACCATGAAATAAAGTTTTGAATATCAAGGGAAAAAAAAATATCCAAGCATCACAATCAGACACCTGAACATATAGATGATAAAAATGCTGCCCATTGATTTTTATTTTAATTTTATTTAATAACGGGAACCTCATCCCACCCTTGGACCAGGTTTCGTGAAAAATACAAAGTCGGCCTGGTCGATTCTCCCGCCCGCCAACTGTACGGTTGGATGGACCATGAAAAATCGGTGTCAACTGCACCGTTAATGGGCTTAATTGCCCTCTTAAATGGTTCGTGGGCACACTTCTGACTTTCGCCCGCGCCCGCTGAGCGAAGTGTGGTGCAAGCGCGGGACGGTGTTGGGGCACTCGCCCGATGTCTTCCCGCGCGATTTTACACCCAATCAGGTCGGGCGCGTACCCGCCTACTGGATGTAAAATTCTGCCCGTATCTCTTTATTCCTTACTGCAAAGTGCACACACGACGAATGCATTTTTTTTCTTTTGTTGTGCTTAGATACATTTATGAAAATTCTATGCTTTTCTTCCATTTTATTTATTTGCTTGTTTTTCTCTTACAGTCATGGTTCCATCGCCGGCACATTAAGCAGCAATAAGCTGACCATTAAAATTCCAATTCCTTTCGGTGGAATAATGAATGAAAGAAATCCTTTGTTTTCAAAAATAATGAGTGTACAGCCAATGGTTATGAAAGCACTTGGAATAAATTCACCATCTGCTGAATACACCAAGCCACCAGTATTCATTCCACCTATTGGAGAAAGAACTTCCACACCAACTACTGCTACTCTCCACCTTCCTTTAATTGACAAGCTGGAATTCTCCACACGGATGAACAGTAATTACTACAATTATTCCTCTAACTTCATGATGGAATACAGTAAAAAGAAAAGCAGAAAACAATTTGCTGCTGATGTAGATATCCAAGCAGTCTCAGCACTGGACTATCTGTCCTATCATCTGAAAGGTAAGAGATTTCTTCATGAACTCTGTTGAAATAATTGAATCTTTGTCTTTAAATTCTGTGGATTTCTGAAAATTTACTTGCCCTTTAAGAGCATTAATTTTTCACAGTATGATATATTTTACTAGAGCATGTCTGAAGTTATAAATTTGATAGTAAGACCAGGAGAAGATTTACGCTTAAAATTTGAAATTGACATTGCAAAGCTCATACTATGGCAAATGAAAAGAACAAAATCACAGATGATGCTGGTTAACAGTTCAGTTAAATTTACTTATTTTTGAATGTTATTTTGTACAAATTGCACCTGGTATGGAACCTAATTAGAACTATTAAATATTAAAATATCCATAGCTATAAATATTAAGCTTTGAATACATTACATTATTGCACTCACAATTTAAAATTATGTACCATAGGTTCTGTACTTTCAAAACAACAAAAAGAGGACATGTTTATTCGCAGTATCTCTTCATCATTTCAACATAAACTACTACAGTCTTCCATGAAGCTATCTGAGAAGTATAATTCTTCAGATGAGATGATAGCTGAGGCAAACTATGAATGGGTTGCACTCAGTAACTTAGGAGCAAAAGCCTCTTTGCTTTCATCATATGAGGTTCTGAATAAATCTTTAATCATAGAAATACAAGGACGTGCAAGAGGAACTTTAAATGTAGCTTCATATGACTCTAATTGGAATTACAGGATGACTCAAACAATTGATCCCATCAACAGTGAAGGCAGTGGAAGTTCTATTTTAAACTTTAATTCAGCGCCGCTCCAAGTTACCAACAGAATGAATGGTGATTACAAAAAGGGTGTTTTCACATTCTCATCAAACACTGAAGAATCATGGTCAAATTTGAAAAATCTCATAAAACTAAAAGTAAAAACAGAGAAATTTGAATTGAAATGTGATACTTCAGGCGAATTCAGGAATGGTAACTTCAGCAGTAACATAAAAATGACCAAAAGCCCTGAAATGCTGAAGGTGGTGAATAAACTGCGTGGTGAACTGTTTGGTGCTACCTTTGAAACCAAAGATGAACTGAACTATAATGAAGACCAATTCAGTCTCTCCTCGAACACAACTGGAAAGTACAACAAGATGGCTGCAACAAATGGTCTGAGTCTTATAGTATTAGCAAGACATGTTAAAGTTGAACAGCAATGGGTTGCAGATTATTATGACAAGAAGTTCCACAGCATCTTGTCCGGCACACTTAATGCTGATGCTCTAGAGGTAAAGTCTGTTATTGATTTTGCTGGTGTAACAAACCAAGGTATTCTGAAAATTGGTAACAGTGGTCTGTCAACTGAAATGACCTCAAGTGTAAATATACATCCTTTCAATCTGAAACATGCATTCACAACTGTCATTAATCAACATGGAATCATCATGAGCATTGGTATCAATGATCAAAAAAATGATTTCATTAATTTGAATATGGATGGAAAAGCAAACAGTAGTGGAATATATACCACCAGTTCATATTCAAGTGCTTCTCTTCAAACTAAAGCAACCAATATCATTGAACTTCAATTTACTAAAGAGAAAGAGCTGATGTTTTATGCAATGACCGATGCATTGTTCAAAGAAACTACATTTAACAATGTAAATCACTTTACTGTTGGCTTCTGGACATTAACTGCATCAAATACAATCACAGCTGGCAATCAATTAGATTCTACTATCAAATACCAGCAAAAATTTGAAATGCATATGCAACCTTTCATAGCTTCAATCAATTTTGACAACAGATTCAAATATCACCAGCTAGATGTTTCCCACATTGTGCAACTTTCACTTGAACCTCTCAAGATTGAATTTAAGGGTGAATTGACAGGATCGCAGCAGGACAATCACTTGGTTCATGTTTATATCTTGAAATATGCTGATTGGAAAACTTTGATACAGGCAAACACAACTGGAAAATTAAAAAGTATGAATATTAACCACAAGCTGAACCTGGAAATTAACGGACTTTCTGCAAAATTCTCCAGTGACACGTTGTGCAATTCAAGAGCAGTGAAGTTTCAAAATAATGTACACACTACAGCTATACCATTTGTGTTCACATTTGAAGCTGATACCTCTGCTAAAGGATATATTGATGGTTGGGGCTTGCACAGTGGAGAGCTTAACAATAATCTCCAAATGAAGGCAGAGCCACTAGCCATTGCGCTTCATCATGATTTCAAAGGAACTTCTGAACATAAACTGCCAGATAGAAGATTGACACAGACACTTCTGGAAAACAATTTAAATGTTATGCTCATTCCAACTGAGCAGACAAGCAAATGGACATTAAAGAGTCAGTTAAACGATAATACTTACATGCAAACTGTTAATGCCTACAACATTCCAGAAAAAATTGGCATGGATATTGCATGTGATGCAGAGGTTGATTTTAGTTGTCTAAAGAAAGTTAATTTCCTCCCCTCCAATGTGCTAAATTCTGTTGATCAAGCTGAGCTTCAGAAGTTTCAGATTTCAGGTAGCCTGAAATATGATAAAAACGGGAATGTTCATGTTATTAACATGCCATTCTTGGAACAGCTGCCCATTTACTTTGAGTCATTTAAAGTTGTCATTTTAAATACTTTGGAGGGCATTCAAAATTACTTGAAGGACATTAAAGTTAATCAATTTGTCCAGAGATGCAAGAAGGCTTTAGGCCAGGTGAATGATTCCATTAAGGACATGAATTTAGACATCAAGGTTAATGATGCAAAGGATAAAGTGTTAATGTTTCTAAAAGAGTATCAATCAATACCCGAACACCTTAAGTTTGTTTTAATGCAAGTCCACAACGGTACATTGACCAGACTCCAAGAAGTTATTTTCTATCTGAAAGAAATTGACAAAGCTAAATTAAAGGAAGCCATTGAAAATTTCATTAACCGAATTGTGAATAAACTGATAGAAATTGATCAACAATATGAAATAACTGAAAAATCTGCCAGGATCATCATTCAAATGCAGGAAATTCTCAATAAATTTTACGAGAATGTTGATTGGATTCAAAGTCTCGAGGAAGAATATCAAATTAAAGCTCGGCTTCAAGTTAAGTTAAAAGAACTACAGGTGCAACTCCAGAATTTCAGTCTGCAGGAATTTGCTAATGGATTAATGCAACAAAGTAATTTAAATGCACTTATTGAAAAATTGGAACAATGTCTAAATACATATAATCAAGAGATAAAGAAAATAATTGAGACAATGTATAATGGGCTCTTATGGCTGTTGGAGCACTATGAAATTCATGATAAAATTAACAACATTAATGCCAAGATACAGCAGGTTATCACTACATACAAAATTGACGTATTGGCTCAGAAACTTGTGGCTGAAACAGTAAAACTCATTCAAACATTCAAGGTAGAAGACACAATACAAGGAGCTATAACTACTCTCAAAAAAATAATCGGGAAATCATATAGTGGAGCAATTGAGTACATTGATAGTGCAACTAAACAGATAAAATCATATGATTACCAAAAATTGATTGACAAAATTAATGATTTCCTCAGCAATATTATTATAGAGTTAAGACAGTTTGATTATAATGCTTTCGTTGATAAAATAAATGCTCAGATCCTAAACATAATCAATGTAGTCAAGGATAAAATGGAAGATTTAGAACTATCACAGAAAGTTAAGGCTGTGAAAAAGTTTGTACAGGAAGTTCAGTCAATAATAGTGCATTGCGTTACACAACTGAAACAAAAAAATCTCAATGAATTGATCAACCCGTTGGCAGATGTACTCAGAACTATAGGTACATCATTTCGCAATTTCCTGGAAACTTTATTTGGAGAGACACTCAAGGATCTACAAGTTAGGATCAGTAAAATGGATATCCATGAGGAACTGCAAAGACATTGGCAGGATGCTGTGAACTTTTACAAAATAATTGTTGGTCACCTCTCATCAGGATATGAATACGCAGAAAAGGGAATTATTATTTTGGCAGAAAAGTACAACTTCAAAGAAATATTCGATGAAATCCAAATGTACCTGGAAGAAGGTTTTATTGTTCCAGAACTGCACTTAGGCCTAATATCTGTGCCTGAGTTCGAGATAAGCATTCGTGCTATTAGAAAAGGAGAGTTCAACACACCATCATTTACAGTACCTCTGACGAATCTAACAATTCCATCCTACCATGTCAACTTAAACAACCTGAAAGACATCAGAATTCCTTCCAGAATTGATATTCCATCATTTATTGTCTTGAATTTATTTGTTGTCCCTGCTGTCACAATTGATTTGGAAAAGCTTAAGAATTTTACTATCACAACTATAGATAATATATGCAATTTTGACATTTCCATAGGAGACTTCAATACATTTTCAGATTTAAATTTCCAGGTTATGTCATTGCCAGATGTAAAATTTCCTGAAATAGATTTCAGTGCATTCCACATGCCTGATTTAAAAATTCCAAAGGTGGATTTAGACAACTTCCTGTTAGATGACATTAAGATTCCAGAATTTCAACTTCCTCGTATACCTCACAAAGTGTCAGTTCCTGCATTCGGAAAACTCACTGGCATGTTCACTCTTAAATGTCCTGTCTATGGACTCCATACTAGTGTTGGTATTCATAACATTGACGTTGTTAAAGACAGAACAGAACTTCTAGCTTTTATCACAGCAAATGGTGAGTCAATTGTAAACACCCTATCCTTCAACTTAGAAGCAAATGCCCGTCTGTCAGCTCCTGACCAAACTCACTTGCAACTCAGTGAAAGCATGAAGTTTGACCACACAGCTATAACTTTTGATCACATGGGTAATCTTACTTTTGCAAGACCCTTTGTGAATGGAAAAGCAGAGACTAAGATTGCAATTACCACTGAAGCCTATAATTCAGAAACAATAAATGTAATAACAATGAAAATACAGGAAGCACTTTCCGCAAAAATACGGACCATCTATGAACACAACCTCAATGTTCCACATAAACAGTTATCAAGCCAAGTTTCACTTAATAACATTATTCAAACCTCTTCTAATGAAAAGAGTGCAGCACTATCTATCACAACTATTGGGAATGGAAAATGGTCTTTTAAAGACTTTTCTGATGAAGGAGCACACAAAAGTGAGCTGAAGTTAAACCTGGATGCACCTGCTCTTATAGTTGCATTTTCAGGTGATACCAACACCAAGTATGTAAAGATGAAACAGAATTTCAAGACTGAGATCTTCCCTTCATTTTCTGCCAGATTAACTTTTAATGCAGAAGCAAATATCACTGACTCTGCAGTTTGTGTCATGAATGCAATTGGAAAAGCAGATCTAGCACCTTTAAAAGTCGAACTGACAGGATCTCACAATGCTAAACTTAATGGTGCAGCAATGGGTACAGTGGCAAATTCATTTCACTTTACAGCAGAACCATTTGCGATTGGCTTTGTGGGAAAGAATGGTGCTGATTTAAAGGTTTCTTTCCCTTTGACGCTCATTGGAAAAACAGAATTCCTAAATAACTATGAGTTGACACTAAATCCAAATGAACAACGATTCTCATGGCAAGTAAATTCTACATTCAACCAGTACAAATATATGCATGATATTTATGTAAGTAACAGTGAAGAAAATATCAATATGCATCTTAGAGTGAATGGTGATGCAAACCTTGATTTCCTAACCATACCCGTTTCCATCCCTGAAACTTTGATTCCTTATTCATCATTCAGAATTCCCCCTGTTCATAATTATTCTTTGTGGGAACATGCAGGACTCAAATCCCTTTTGAGAACAACCCGACAATCACTTGGCTTAAGTATAAAGACTGAATACAAAAAGAATAAAGATTTTCATAGCTTCAAAATAGATACGGAGCCAATTTACAATAGGGTCAATGATTTCCTTTCGGCATCAGCTGATAGATTTCAACAGGCAAGAAACAACATGTTCGACTTAATAAGAAAAACACAATATGATATACAGCAAGAAAATCCTGCAACAAGAATGCTTAATGTACCAGGATATACTATACCAGGACTAAAGGCTGAAGTCTCCCCTTATAGGCTAGAAATCCCAGTTTTCAGTTTTGTTACTACTAGAAATATTACTACTCCTACATTTACACTACCCATTATTAATTTCATTATGCCTTCGTACACATTTGCTATACCATCTCCTGGGTTAAAATTAGTACATATACCTGACAGTTTTTATACCTTGTCATTTCCAAAGATCAAAATGCCACGTATACAAGATACCATCAAAGTTCCTGCTATCGGTAACTTGACCTGTGATTTCTCACTCAAATCAAGTTTAGTGGTTCTGACCTCTCATTTTGAACTCTTCAACCAGTCAGACATAATTGCCCGTTATAGTGCTTCATCTTCATCTATCTTTACATCAGACTTCAAAGCAAAAGGAACAACAAGTCTGGCAAGACGGCGAGGACTGAAATTAGCAACAGCCATTTCTGTTAAGCATGATATCATTCAAGGAAAACATGAGAGCACCATAAGTTTAACAAGGAGGAACATGGAGGCTTCAGTTTCTACTGGAGTAATGATTCAACTTTTCAACCTTGCTCTTAATTTCGAACATGACCTGAATGGAAAAACAAAGCCCAAGCCTAATGTGCAATCAAAGATGTCCCTTAACTTTGGAGTGCCTTCAACTGACAACTTGCATTTAGTTCAAGGAAGTGTCACCCATTCTCTGAACTTGGGAGACTTTGCATCCTACTTAAATGTGGAAACTTCAACCAATGCTCACATTGAAGGAAATATGCAATACAAATTTTCTGGCAGCATGAGCAATGAAGCAAGTATTTATCTGAGTTCAAACAATACGCGTTCCAATGTAAAACTTGAGCTAAGTTCATCGGTTGATTCAGCTTCTGGCAATGTTTGGAAGATCACAACGAATGAAAACCTTGCTGTAGCGGTATCCACAGAACGTTTTTTTGCCGTCTGGGATCATTCTGCTGATAACATTCTTACACTTCCATCAACATTTGAAACACTTCCATCAACATTTGAAACAAAAGGTAATCAAAAATCTAAAGCAACTTTAGAATTAGCATTCTGGAGTTTGACTGCACAGTTACAATCTGAGATTTCTCAACCCAGTAGCTTATGGAATGAGGCAGATTTACAACATTATGTGACTGTAGCCATCAAACCAAAGGTCCAAGAAGTGAAATGGAATAATAATGGTCACCTCCTGTCAGCAGTTTTCAGTGATGAGATGGAGCTAGTAAACAATGGATCAGGAATACATCTTGACATGGCTGGTTCCCTGCAGGGACATGTGCATTTTCTGAAAACTATTTCATTATATGAAAGAAGTTTGTGGGACATTTTGAAATTTGACTTGACTACTAGTGAAGAGAAGCAACAATACTTAAATGTATCTACATCAATAGTGTTCACAAAGAATGGAAACAGTTTATTTAATACTTTATCAGTGCCACTATTAGCTAATGGTCTGAAGATAAATATTCCTGAGATTACCCTTCATGTTCCTGAATGGATCAAAAATGTACCGGAAATGATTCCTAACAACCTGTCTTCACAGATTGGAAAAGTTCACATTCCTGATGAAATTGAGTTTCCAACGACCATAATACCTCTGATAAACATTGTTGTGCCATCATATAAATTCAAGTTTTCAGAAATAAAGCTCCCCAGGATAATCATCACTCCTGAATTTAGAGTTCCATATACTACCCTTCAGGTACCATCATACGCCATTAATTTTACAGATATTGCTATACCATCAAACATAAATACTCTTCCATTTGATGTATCTTTGCCAAATTTTCCTACAGTTAGCTTTCCTAAAGTGAACATTAATTCTACTTACTTTGAGGATTACAAGATCCCTTACCTTGAAATTGCAATACCAAAATTCAAAATCATGATTTCTCAGTTTGCTCTGCCAAAATCCTTCAGAATAGCTGGAAATTATCTGCAGCTGGACAACATTGCAAAGCAAATTGCAGACTTTGAGCTACCAACGATAACAATCCCAGCAAAGACAGTGGAGATCCCACCACTGAAAGCAAGCTTACCTCTAGCACTTGTTCTGCCAGCATTTAACTCTTTTACTGGAAATGTCAAAGTTTCGTCACCGATATACAATACTACATGGATTACAAGTGTGAAATCGGATCAAAATGGAGCAGATATCTTCACTGCAGCAGTCGATGCAACATCCAGTTCTACACTGCGGTTTCTGGAATATGAATTAGATGGTAAGTTGAAAATACAGCAATTTGTTTCTTTAAAAACTGCCACATTTACTTATTGACCTATTAAACTATACTTTTGCCTTTGTGCCTTTTTCTGTCTAGTCTATTCCTTTTAACAGTCACTTCAATTAGACAATCTAATTCAGTAATTTTTTTTACAATTATTTAAATGTCTTATATTTAAAACCATACGCTATTGTATCTGATATGGAAGATGTCTGAAATATTTTTGCAATATTGTCTAGATAATTTATTTTGTTTATTTAACATAATTAATATAATTATGATTAAAGCATCTTGGAGGGTTCAATATATTTCTTGTAGAGGAATTCAACATACAAATTAATAGATTTTTATGTGTATTTTTGAAAGGTGATTTATTTTCTCCCTTTTTTAAAGCAAGCACAACTTTAAGCACCACCACTGATACCTACAATCTTATTGGAAAATATACATTTGCCCATCCTGATTTAAGTGTCGACTGGCAGCAGAATTGCACTTTTCAGCATTCAGGGTAAGTTGTACATTTTCGTTAACTTTTTAGGTGATAAGTTATCTGATGGAGTTTTTAAGTTTGCGTCATTACCAAAAAGCATCCTCAATTGCTTAATAAACAAGTTTTCTGGTAGAGCTTAAAAGTTAAGCCTTATATAGAGATGCTGGTTTGAATGGCAACCAATAATAGATCAAAGTCTCAGTCACATATATGGGACCCAGCTGTGTAGAAAAGGGTTGCACCTGACTAATTAATATAAAATAAGAGGAGTTTTTTCATGTTTGGAGCAGAACTAACAGCTGTAGCAGGAGCATAAATGGATAGTTAATTAATTAGTTGCCGATTATACAGCCGTTCCTGGTTGACTGCTTTATAAAGGAAAATCAAAGGGCTATATTACAAGGGTGTTTCCTGCAGGAAGTTCTGCTGATTTACAACAATTGCCAACTTAGATTGAACCAATATAGTAAGATTTTCTTTAGATGGAATTGGATAGTTTTGTATCAGAGACAGAAGTTTAGGGTATGAGAAATAAAGTAGTGTACATTTTTCTTAGTTTAGGATGGGTTATATAGGCTATAAATCCTTCTCAAATTCTGTATATCCTATATTTATTCCCATCCTCTATTTAAGGTTTCTTTTGGTTCTGATAAGGCATTTGTCCCCCACTAAATTTAGTTGTGATTTATTCTCTGAATTTTGCCTGCAGTTCATGGACAAGTTTTGATCTTCACCACTCCGGTGATAATTTGGTGCAGTAGATCACACACCCTTTACAGAACCCAGGTTCTGCAAGTGGTGATCTGCTCATAAATAAACAAAAAATAGTAATGGTTTTTTATTGCTGTAAATATGAATTATGATATTGTACTAATAGAAAATGTCATTTTCTTATTACAGTAAATAGCTATTCCTTTTTAACATTTTCTCTGTTAGAATAACAAGTCATCTGGGAGTAGATGTCATCAGTCCAACTTTCACAGACCTTAGTATTCGTTGGCAGCAGAGTAATGATAGAATTTCTTCATCAGTCTCCTCTCCAGCTGCTGGATTCCTAGGAATGGTAATCAAAAAGAAAAGGCCAAATGTTCTGTATGCAAAACTATATATCCATGAGCCAGTAAGTAACTTTATTCTTGTGTATGAGAAATATGAACTGAATGCAACAAAACAAAAAATGTTTATGTAATTTATTGGACTAGAAATAATGATGCTTCCATCCACAGCCCTTGCATGTATAATGTAAAACAGCAAATATTAAGGATGAACTGCCAAATTTTCTGGATCTGTCACTTCTAAGCTATTTCAATGATTCATATCTCATTCTTTGCATGAAACATAAATGTACATAATTTTTATTTCCACAGACATCCTCTGAAATAATTATTTTGGGTAGTAAAATTTCATTGGAGAACCCTGACAACATTCAAGTGCAGTTCAACTGGACAAATGGCGTTATTACAGACATGGCAAATGGCCTGAAGGAAAGAATACCCAAGATGATTCAAGCCATCTATAATTGTGTAAACAAGTATCACACTGAACATCTTGGAATAGAGTTGAGCGTTGTACCCTCAAAAGCCAAAGAGTCGATGAAACATATTGTTGATAAAGCACACAGAAAAGCAATCAATGGCCTTAAGGAAGCTGACAGTCGTCTCCAGTCTGCAGTTGATAATATCGCTTCAAACTATCAACAGGTGAAAGAAACAACAAAGAAATTGTATAAGAGAGCAGCAGCTGAAGTAGAAAATGTAGACTTTGAGAAAAAGATCACCACATTATTAAATGTCATTTCAAATTTGATACAAGAATATCAAAGTAAGTTGAAGGACTTAATTGATGCAGCAATCAGATTTTTAAAAGACACCAAATTTCAGCTACCTGGACTTGACGACGAGTATACAGGGCAAGAGCTATACATGATGTCCATAAATCAGGCAACACAATTTATTGTGAATCTTGATAATATTGTAGAAAGAAATCTTAGAGATGCAGTTGAATACTTCAATGCATTGGAATTTAAGATGATTCCTGGTGATGATACAATCATTAAAGGCTCAGAAATACTCCCTCTATTAAGAGAGTCTCTGAAGCAAGTTCTAACAAAGGTACTTGAAGTTTTAAGGAGCATGCATAGTCTTGATGCTGAACAATATCTAAATTCCTTCAAAATAAATATACAGGCCGGGTCTGAAGAATTTATTAAAGCCAGTGTTGCAAGTGTCAATAATCTGAAGGATGGAGTAAAGATATTCATTACAAATTCTACAGAACTTTTTAATAAACATTTTGAAGGCTTACGCACTCACTTTCAAGAAATTGGAGAAGAAACAATTCCTGAATATCTTGAAACGGCCAAAGAAAAATTGAGTGTTGCAATTTCAGACATTAAGAAGCATACAACTACATATAAACGGACAATTAAAACTAAGTTGGATGAAGCTATTTTTCAACTAAATGAAACCTATGAAAATTTAATTGCTCAAGGAGAATATTCAGTTAATCGATTTGTTGAAAACTTAAGCAAATTTGCTGAACAACTATTTAGATTCTTGGAACAGATTGTAAACAAACTAACTGAAGGAATGGGACTATATGTGGAAAGACGACCTGGGCAGCTTATAATTAATGTTCCTCACCCCCTTGAGTGGAAATCATTTGATGATGTACCTCAATTGAAAGAAGGAACTTTGAGCCAGTTAAACATCAAGGGACAGCAGATCCTTCAAAGAAGCACAGCTCTAGCATGGGACAGGATTGTGGAGAGCTATCAAAAAGATAAAAAGTTCCTGAATGAGAAAAGAACAAAGAACGTCAAATCAAAATTTTAAAATTCATCTGAATATTTAAAATTGTTATGAATCAAACTATGTAGTGTGCATAATATACTATGCTTGTGAATGAAAAAGAAACAATCACATGTTATTTCAGCATTTGTAATGAGATTAAATATAAACTTGTTAATAACTTGGCAAGCTTTTCATGTATCATTTCATTTTCATATTTGCTAATAGAAAACAAATGAATGTTTACAAATATTCTGGTTATGGTAGATAAATAGAGGGATTCAAGTCAAAATATGAAGCCCTTTTGGATAATTTTAGCTGGGTAGCATTCTCTTTAACTTAGACAAGTACATAAGAGAGACAAACTTGCTCAGCTTTTTCTGCAATACAGCATCATGTAGTGGCAGATGGGTGGGACTTGATTACATTGGGTTCTGTTCTTTTTTCCCCAATCATCTAAATCTTAAATCCTTTGTAGGTAAGTGCATGTTAAACCTGCTTATTAATCAGCAAATGAAACCCAACGTAAAATAATGTTACAAAGTGTCAGTGCTGGACTTATGCCCTCGGCAGCAGTAGGTGCAGGGAAAATGATCATGTTCAGCATTGCGAAAGGAATACGAGACTGCGAAACTGCTGAAGGCCATGGTTTCCCAGAAGGCTTGATTGCAGAGGGAAAAAAAAATACCCTAATAAAGGGCCTTCCCAGTAATACAGCAACCAACCCTGCTCCTGAGGCTGGGTGTGCCACAAAGACAGCAGGCTCCCACCCGCTTCATGTACATACCCTGACCCGAGGAATTCTAATTGGATCTGGAACACCTGGAGTCAGCTGCCAGAAACCCTGCTCCATCGCAAATATTATGGCCCCCAAAACCTGAAAGAAATTTGGGGCCAAGAATTTCAACCATTGGCTGCGTGCAATCTGAATCATGTTCCCGTGTAACTTGTTACAAATCCACGTCTGCAAAATGTGCTTGAGGGTGAGCCCAGACGCTTCAATCATAAGTAAACAAGTTTGTGGTTGAGTTTATATTCTAGCAGCTCCTTTTGAATTGCACTTGCAAGTTATTTAAATTCAACTAGTCCCAGCAACTGTTTTATGTGTATTCAATTAGGTTGAACTGTCCAAATTATTGAATTATTTTCCGGTGGCTTTTTACTGCATTGACTGGGAGCCCAGTGGCCTTCTTGATAGCATTAGTTCACACATTTTCAAGTTGGTAAACGTAAGTTAACAGGGGCACCTTGTGAAGATTGCTGTCTCCCTCCCAAAAGACTAAACAGACTAAGTCCTACCCTGGAAGCAGCGATCCCCCCCACCCCCCTCCAACCACTGTCCCCAACAGGCAGCTCTTCATACAGGCCACAGGCCACAACTGCTCTGAGCAGGTCCTGACATGGACCTCACATGCTGGTTTACAAAAAGGCCTGAAGACAGGAAGCACCTTGTTGACTTATCCTGTGCACATGGCACGATGTGGAGCACAAATATACTGCTGAAACACTCCAAAATCAATCAGTGCGTGAAAACCGTACAACTAATTAACTCCATGATCAGCATATGACAATTCCATGTACACCTTGGAGATCAAGTCAGCCGCTCACACATAACCAGCAACGGGCTCCCACAGGGATCAGTCCTTGTACCAGCTCTCTTCAACATGCACCAGTGATCTCCCTCTTACAGAGTCATGGCTCTTAGATATGCTGACAAATTGGCCCTGGCTTTCCAGACTCAAGAGCTTCAGGACATTGAGAAAACATTAACTGAAGATCTATGTTCTCTGGAAGCTTACTTTTAGAAAGTGGGGCTGATGACTTGGACAAAGTGAAAGAGAAAGAGAAAGAGGACTCAAATCCCCGATCTCTTCCAAAGGAGAAGAGACCTGTTCTGGTCGATTTGTGAAACCACCACAGCGGTTGTCCCGAAAAAAGGTTGGAAGGAAAAAAGAGAAAAGGAAACAAGACTAAGGACTGCAAAACACCAGGTTTAAAGCTGTGGTTCATTTGATCTTCATAAGAGTAGCTAAATAATAGAGCTAGCGAACGTACTTAAGGTAATCTAAAACTCAGAAGACAATGTTCATAGAATAGACTTAGGATTTTCCCGTCGGCGGGGCCCACTCGCTGATGGGAAAATGACACGGGATGGAGTCATCCCGGTCCCTTTAAATTTTCAGGAAGGCGGGCGGACAGCGAAATCAGCTGTCCGCCCACCGACCTGTCAATGGCCAATTGAGCCCATTGACAGGATAATTGAAGTAATTAAAGACCTGCCTGTCCTACCTTAAGGCTGATGGGCAGGCCAGGAGCCCCCAGCAGGCTTCTGATAATACATGAAACCTCATCTGCTGGTGAGATGAGGTTTCATGTTCCTTTTTAAAAACTTTAATAAATGTAATGTGATATTTATTAACATGTCCCATCTCATCTGACATTGTCACATGAGGGGGCCATGTTAATACTATTTTTATTTCTCTATTTTTTACATTTTTGACAGTGTCACTAATCTCCCTGAGACAGCACTTAGTCCCAGGGAGCAGTGCGCTCTTTCACCCCCATGCGTGAAAGAGCGCACTTTGATAGCTGGGGATCCCCCCCCCAACACTTTGATAGCTGGGGATTCCACCCCCCCCCCCCACCCCCCCGTACAGGAAGCCCATAGCGCTTCCTATCGGGAAGGCCGCTGGGTGGGCCTTAATTGGCCCGCCCACTCAAAAGAGCGGCAGGCCCCATTTTGGTGGTGGGGGTTGGCTGTCCACCTGTTGCCCAGCTGGTGGGGCCCGCACGCCCACCAAGGGCAAAATTCTGCCCAGAGACTTTCCAGCATCTAGTGGTACACGAGGCAGACAAAACATTAGCTTATGCCTGTTTCCATAGCTAGTTTTTCCTCAAACAGGCCAGTGGCCTGTCACCAGAGGCTGCAGTTTGAGGGGTACCACTCCACATCAAGCATGGCTGACCAGGAGACTCTGCCACTCTTACCAGCACAAACTGTAGAATTGCAGCTTCTGGTGCTAGGTGCTTTGAGTTGGCATGCCAACAGGCGGACAGAGGGCTCCTATACTTGGGTCAGCTTGGGCCCAGATGATAGGAAAATGGCCTTCTGAAATGGGCCTCTCCCACATCCATACCAGTGAGGATTACAGTACTATGGCCTGGTGGGTTGCTATGGATCATTTTAAATATGGTGGTTAACCCTGTCCCGTCACCTTGCAATTCTGCATTAAGGTGGGTGAGCATGGGGTCCAATCTAATTGGGGTCCCTCCACTGGTCAGTTGCGTAGGTAGGTTCTGTATCTTTTGGGACACTACTGCCCTGTTGTGGAAGGTCAGCTCTTGCTGTACCTCTTGGTGGCTTTTCAACTAAATGAGTCATCACCCTCACTGTTTCTGGGCCAATTTGAGAACCTTCCTAGTCCACCTTTAAATATGCCAGAAAGCTACCAGCCAGGCCAATCAATGACTTCCTAGCTGTGGCCTTTGGCTTTGGACGGGGTGCTCTCTCAACTTGTTCCACATCCCCTTTAACACTGCTGCCCTCAAGTGGAGGTGTGCAGCTCCAGCTACACCACCTAATGGCTTTTCAAATAGGGGAGGCATCTCACTCCCTATCTGCTCACCTGTTTGGGGATTCCAGTTGTCTCTATTTAATGTTGGAAATAAAGTTTCTGCAGGCCATAATTCAGGCAAATCCTTAACCATTTCCTTTCCTGGTTTAAAAGCTTGCCTTCCTTTAGGCTCTTTGACTATGTGGGGCATCTCCCTTACTATTTATTTCCCTGCTTTAGGACTTCTCTGGTCCCTATTTCATTCTGGGATACTTGGTGAATCTATTTTAGATGCTAGGGGCCTTTCCAGGGCCTCTTTTAATTTTACTGGCTTGTCTTCAGCTTTGCTACGTTCAAACAACACTTGCTCAATATTTATGGGGGTTATTTCACCTTTGTGGGCCTCTTTTCTTTCTCTGGCTAACTCCTTACTGCTAGCCAAACCATTCCAGAAGAGGTAATTGATTCCTGCTACTGGTAGTTCAGGGACAATTCCCACTGTAACAGGACCTGAAACATGATCACACTCTGGGTGGACCTGAGGGAGGGGTACAAAAACATATCCTCCACCCACTCCGCTGATCAGTGCTTTGGCCTTCAAGGGCAACTTGGAAGGGGGTGAAGGGGAGTTAGGTTTAGGTTTTCCTCTAACATTAAGGATTGAGTGGCCCCTGTGTCCCAGAGCAGTACAACGGACTTGCTCACATTTTGGGACAGGTAGAGGGACTCTGCTCCTGGCAGGACAAAACTCGAGAAGCTCTCTGGGATTTTGTCTGGCTCAGACATGTAGTGCCATGTCCTCCAGGGGTAAGTTTCTGTCACGAAAGTCTCTGCCTGCTCTGCTGCACAACCCATTGGGGCGTCCTTCAGAGGGCTACTCAAGTGAAGCTCCATTAGGCCAATGGGCTTGCCTTGTAATCTCCAGTACTCATAGCTGGAACGGCCTATTTTATTGCAATGAGAACACACTGGCCTACAGTAGGGGATTCTCCTTTCCAGCTGCAGCTGGGCTTCTCACACCCCCTTTTATGTTTTCTGCGTGGGAGGCCTTCCCTATCCACATGGCCCTGGTTATCTTTCCAATGCTCATGGCAACGGTTTGGAAAGGGTCTGCCTGAGTTTCCAGGCCTATGGCCAGAATTTTCCATCACCTTTGGCATCGGGATTCATGGCGGGCCTGAGCGAACAATATGGAGAGAAGGCCGAAAATCCGATTCACGATGTCATGAAGCCAATTTGTAACCATTCGCTCCGCCCCTCAACGGTGAGTCACGTTTCCCACCCCCCGCACATCGGGAACATCATTTTAATGCATTTTCATCTAAGCCCTGCTCGCGGAAATCATCCCCCACGTCAAATGTACAGCCCACGTCGGCAGGGAAACACACTGGCCCAGCACACGTCTTGACAAGTGTTCCATGTAGAAATCGGGAGTTATCATTAGGGCCTTGCTCAGATCACGGCCATCTGAGGAGCAGAAGATTGCTGGGACTCCTACAGCTACTGGAGCCTGGGGGAACACGTGCATCATAAGCTGGGTGGGTTCCACCGCAAGGCTGCTCACTGAAGGTGGGAGGTGTCGGTCGATGTTTCAGGTCCGCTTCGGGACATCACGGTCTTGGCCATGGGCTGCTCTAGGTGACCTTCGAGGTGGAGGACTGGATAGTCTAGCTGGGAGTGGGAGAGGAAGGTAGACTGGTGGGGTGGGAGAGGAAGCTCTAAGTTTGACTGGGATTGGGGGTTAGTGAGGTAGGGAAGCAGGGAGGGAGTACGGGGGGGTGGGTGCGGAGAGTGTAATGGGGGAGAATATGGCAACTAGAGAGGTAGGTGTAAGTGGGGAGTAAGGTGTGAAGGACGGAGTTCGGAGTGGGAAGGAATTTGGGGAGAGGAAGGAGTTCATGAAGAGGAAGGAGTTCGGAGGGAGGAAGGAGTCCAGGCGAAGAAGGAATCCAGAGGGGAGGAGGGAGTAAGGATGGAGGAGGGTTTTCGGAGGGGATGAGGGTGTAAGGATGGAGAAGGGAATAAGGGTGAAGAAGGGAGTAAGGGGGGGGTGGATGTCCAAGTGAAGGTGCAAGGGGTGTGTGAAGTCAGTAACTGCCTCCTGGGGCGCTGTATGCCTGAGGTCAGCAGCTACTAATTTTTGCAATTTTGTATTTCTGCTGCTTTGCTCTCAATTTCAAGCCTATAGCAAATGTGTATTTTGTATTAAATCTTACTTGGTAGACGTGGATCTTAACCTGCTATGATTGTGCTTTGATTACTTAATCAATAATAACCAGTAGTGACATGTTTTCCCAGACCTTGTTTTTTCTTGCTGACTACGCACAGCTGGTATTTTGATATCCGATTTTCAAGCTAGAACATTAAAATAAACTGTCTCTTGTTTATCAGACGTCCTTTTTCATACTGCATTCAGGGGTCACGTGATAGGGTTCATTCGTCAGTGCAAAGGGTGGGTAATCTTAGGGGCAGAGCTTTCTTGTCATGGACCTGGTTCAAGCATGTAGCTTCTACATGAGCTCTGTAATAAAGTTAGCTGTTTCAAGTAAGGAACTGCCCAGTACATCAAGTTTATTACAATTGGCGACGAGGATAAGTAGGTCCAACGCTGCACCTCGCCCTTGTGAATGTGAGTACGTTAATTCTTGAGGAAACAAAGAAAAGTATACTCACCGGTCATGTCGTTTTTTGGCAGAATCGACCCTTATAATTCATCCCTGGAAGGCTGGAGTCAGTGCGTAGAGACCTTAGGTTTTTATTTATTTCGTGGCAAATGAAATAACAGTGGAGGAGAAGCAGAAAGCAATTCCTTTAAGTGTCTGTGGGAGCAAGACATATAACCTCATTCATAGCCTGATAGCCCAGAGCGCACTCAATTCTAAACCTTTTAACAAGCTGGTGGACCTCGTGAAGACATATTTTCAGCTGAAGCCATCAGTAATTATGCAGAGATTTAAGTTCAACTCCAGAGTAAGGGCCTCGGGTGAGTCAATCACAACTTATATTGCAAAGTTAAAACAGTTGACTTTGGAGATACACTCAATGACACGTTGCCGGACCGTTTGGTTTGTGGCATTCATGGTGACGCTATTCAGCGCCGTTTACTTGCACAAGTTAATATTGATTTGAAGCGCACCATAGAAATAGCACTAGCAATGGGGAGAGCTGAGAGAGACTCACAGGCTTTGCAGAGTGTGCAACATTTTGCCGCTCATCAGTTGGGACAGAAACCTACTGCTGGGCATGCTGCAAAAACCAGAGAGACATCCGTGAAGCGGGAAACAGTATCTACTGCTCGAAAAATGAAAAGCCCTACTGGAAGCATCTCACCAGCGATTCAGAAATTAATTTGTTACTGATGTGGGGGTAACCAAGTACCGGAAACCTGCAGGTTTAAAGAGGCAGAATGCCACTACTGCCACAATTAAGGGCATGTAATAAAGCAATGCAGGGTGAAATTGAGGCAGTCAATCAGACTGCAGATCAAGATAATTGAAGTGCGCAATAAAAGTTGAGCCAGAAGCTGCCGATACTGAAATCTATTCCCTATACAAAGCAGCAAAAACCGAAACAATAACCATCACCCTTCAAGTGAATGGGAAGCCTCTACTCATGGAGGTAGACACAGGAGCATCAACCACAGTGGTGAGGGAACATTTAAATACCTAAATGAAGGTGCCCAGCTACTGAATCTGGGACAAACCATGGCTCAGCTGAAGGCATACACTGGAAAGTCAATTGCCACAGCACCTGTGTCCTACAGGTAATAGACACTTTAGCTTCCAGTGATCATTGTAACAGGCGACCTAGTCTTCTGGGCTACGATTGGTTAAAAGAAATTAAGCTCAACTGGTTAGAAATATTTCAAGTGAGGATAGGTGGAATTCCTGAACTGTTAAGGAAAGGCGACAGCGTATTTCATGACAAATTGGGAAAGATAAAAGGCCTACAAGCAAAAATATACATCGATTCGGAGGCAACACCCCAGTTCTTTAAGTCCAGATTTTTGCCTTATGCCCTAAAGGAGAAGGTGGGTGCAGAATTGTGCTGCTTAGAGATGCAACCAATCCAATTTTCAGAATGGGTAGTGGCCATGGTCCCAGTGATGAAACCAGATCAAACTATTCACATTTGCGGATACCACAAAGTAACTGTGAGCAAAGCTGCTAAATTAGATAAATGTCCTATCCCGAAGTTTGAAGATTTATACGCTAAGCTAGCTAGAGGAAAATCCTACACCAGACTGGACATGAGCCACACATACCAACAGCTAGAGCTAGACAGCATGTCGAGAGGGTGTGTAGCCATCAACACACACAAGGCCCTGTAACAATATACACATCTATCATTTGGTGTAACATCTGCCTGTGCGATTTTTCAAAGAACCATGGACTGCCTACTGCAAGGACTTCCCCGAGTTGTAGTGTACCTGGATGACGTGCTGTTCACAGGATCAATGGAAGACGAACATTTGGCCAACCCAGGAGAGGTTTTAAGAGGATTTTTGAAAGCTGGTATATGATTGAAGAAAAAGTATACTTTCTAAGCGACTGATATCTCTTACTTGGGTCATCAAGTGGATGCCCAGGGAGAGGTTGCATCCAGTAGAGGAGAAGGTCATGAGGTCACACAATCAAGGAGGCACCCTCTCCTGCCAGTGTCACTGAACTCAAGTCTTTTTTGGGCATGGTAAACCATTATAGTTGCTTCTTGCCAAACTTGTCAACAGTGTTAGCCCCTTTACAGTTATTATTGAAAAGGACCATCGTTGGTCATGGAAGGCACAACAAGAAGAAGCCTTCATAGCAGTCAAGAAGCTATTGCACTCATCATGTCTACTAGTACATTATGACCCATCAAAAGAATTAATATTAACCTGTGATGCATCCCGCTACAGTGTGGGAGCGGTGTTGCCGAAAGGCTAATAGACTATGTCTCCAGAACCCTCTCTGTAGCCAAGAAGAGTTATTCACAACTTGAAAGGGAAGGTTTATCCATAATGGTTAGAGTAAAGAAATTCCATCAATATCTGCATGGTCGACATTTCACCACGGTGTCAGATTATAAGCCACTAATGGGTTTATTTAGTGAAGATAAAGCAATTCCGCCAATAGCCTCAAACAGAATTAAACGTTGGGCTTTGATATTATCAGTGTATCAGTACCTTTATGCACCGTCCAGATGTGCATATTGCAAATGCAGATGCACTCAATTGAAACTAGGGTCCTAAATCGTAACAAAGGAAACTACGAAGATATGAGGTGTAGTTGGCTAAGATAGATTGGAGAACATCATTGAAAGGCATGACTGTGGATAAACAATGGCTAATATTTAAGAACGAACGTATACATTGCAACGGTTGTACATTCCTTCTGGTGTAAAAAAAACAACAGGAAAAGCGTCCCAACCATGGCTAATATAAGAAATTAAAGATAGTGTTAGAGTCCAGGATTGGAGTCCTCTTTGGGACTCCAAAGAGGAGTCCATATAAAGTTTCTAGAAAAAGTAGTAAGCCTGAGGTTTGGGAGCAGTTTAGAGTTCAGCAAAGGAGAGCCAAGAGATTGATTAAGAAGGGAAATATAGAATATGAGAGTAAACTTGCAAGGAACATAAAAGCGGACTGTAAAAGCTTCTATAACTATATAAAAAGAAAAAATTACTGAAGACTACTGAAATGTAGGTCCCTTACAATCTGAACAGGAGAATTTATAGTAGAAAACAAGGAAATGGTAGAGCAATTAAACAACAATTTTAGTTCTGTCTTCATGGAGGAAGACACAAATAACTTCTCAGGAATACTAGGGAACCAAGAATCTAGTGAGAAGGAGGAAATGAAGGAAATTAGTATTACTAAAACAATAGTGCTGGAGAAATTAATGGGACTGAAAGCTAATAAATCCCCAGGGCCTGATAATCTCCACCCAGGATACAGGTTAATGAGTGGGCAGACACATGGCAGACGCAATATAATGTGG
Source organism: Carcharodon carcharias (assembly GCF_017639515.1). Lineage (NCBI taxonomy): Eukaryota > Metazoa > Chordata > Chondrichthyes > Lamniformes > Lamnidae > Carcharodon > Carcharodon carcharias. The sequence goes on from NC_054471.1 coordinate 185,333,804, forward strand.
AAGTGTGAAGTTATCCATTCCAGTAGGAAAAACAGAATGGCAGAGTATTATTGAAATGGTGATAGATTGGGAAATGTTGATGTACAAAGGAATCTGGTTGTCCTTGTACACCAATCACTGAAAGCAAGCATGCAGGTGCAGCAAGCAGTTAAGAAAGCAAATGGTATCTTGGCCTTCATTTCAAGATAACTTGAATACAGGAGCAAGGATGTCTTACTGCAGCTGTACAGGGCCTTGGTGGGACCACACCTGGAATATTGTGTGCAGCTTTGGTCTCCTTAACTAAGAAAGTATATACTTGCCATAGAAGGAGTGCAGCAAAGGTTCACCAGACTGATTCTTGGCGTGGCAAGATTGTCATATGAGGAGAGATTGGGCTGGCTAGGCCTGTATTCACTGGAGTTTAGAAGAATGAGAGGAGATCTTACTGAAACTTATAAAACTCTGATAGGGATGGACAGGTTGGATGCAGGGAGGATATTTCCTCTGGCTGGGGGGTCTAGGACAAGGGATGAAATTCTCAGGATACAGGGCAGACCATTTAGGACTGAGATGAGGAGAAACTTCTTCACTCGAGGGTGGTGAACCTATGGAATTTTCTACCACAAAAGGCCGTGGAGGCCAAGTCATATTTAAGAAAGAAGTAGTTAGATTTATGGATTCTAAAGTCATCAAGGGATATGGGGAGAGCACAGGAGTACGGCATTGAAATAGAGAATCAACCATGATCATATTAAATGGTGGAGCAGGCTCAAAGCGCCAAATGACCTACTCCTGCTCCTATTTTCTATGTTTCTATGTCTTTTGTTACCAGATAGCATTGTACATGTTCCACTGCCACAAGAAGTTGCACTTGTGTTGAATTTCTTGGGCTCTTCACCACTCTGTACGAAGCAAACAAGGAACAGGACAAACCGATATCCAATTTTGTCAAAAGTCAGAGACCAGGTATTGCAAGGATGGTCGAATGCACCAGTCTCTGGAGAGATAAGACCATTCCATGCCCGTAAAACTGAGTTAAGCTGTCGAGATGGAGTCTTGTTGGGGGGGGTCAATAGTCATCAATTCTTCGCAAGGAAGAGAACCACTAGTGACAGAGCTTCATAGTGCTCATCCTCAAAAATGAAGATGCTCGCACAAAGTTATATCTGGTGGCCAGGTATAGGCAGTGATGTAGAAAAAATGGCTAAACACTTTCTCCAAAGTCAGCAACAAAAGAAGTTGCCCTTTAGGTTGGACAGGCAGCAAAAAATTTAGCTTAATTGATTATTTAATGGCCTTTTAATTATCAGTGGGCGTGCTGCCAACTCCGGCGTGTGCCCGCCAACTGAACTATCGCGTGACTGTGCATTGACATTGGCACGTTCAGCCAACGTCAACGCACCTAATTTCACGCTTGAGTGGCTTGGGCATTAGAAATGCAAGTTTCACACTTTCTTCTCAATTATCACATGACTCCTCATGCAACTACGGGTTCAACACCATCTGAATTACTGAGGAAATGCTGCCTTCATACAAGGTTAAGTCTGGTATTTCCAAAATTAGAGGGTAAGGTAGAGAAGAACCAGAGTAGTCAGAAATTGTATCATGATATTCATAATAAAGCTTGAAGATTTACTGTGGGAGAGGCCGTTTTCATGCGAAATTTTGGAAACGGACCTAGTTGGGTCCCTGGTTTAATTGTCTCTGAAACTGGACGCTTGTCATACGAAGTGGAAGTGAAAGACCAGATTGTTTGAAAACATGTGGATCATCTAAGGAGTAGAGAAACATTCCAACAGACAATTATTCCAACTGTAACTGATGTTGAAATTTTAATCGCTGAGGTGACAGATCGACCTAGGATAAACATACCTGATGTCTCTGGTGAATGAAATAATTCTGAATTACCATTGTCTAAGGATGTCCCTGATGCTGCAGTCCCTGGTCATGCTGACTCAATGGGAGAATCTCAAGTTGTAGAGCTATGTCACTCTAAATTAATTAGAAAAACATCTCAGAGATTTAATCTTTAATCACATGACCTATATGTGTGTGTATATATATATATATATATATATATATGTTGTGCATTAATATGTTCTTGTAAATAAGAAAAGTAAAAAAGCTAAAGGGGGAGTAGTATAGTGATTGCAGGTATAACCTTTCCTACTGCTTTTAGGGGGGTCACTTGATTGTACTGACAAATCAGCCCGAAGCACGGGTAATCTTAGGGCTGGAGCTTTATAGTCATGCAAAAACAGAATTACCTGGAAAAACTCAGCAGGTCTGGCAGCATTGGCGGAGAAGAAAAGAGTTGACGTTTCGAGTCCTCATGATCCTTCGACAGAACTGAATATAGTCATGGACCTAGTTCAAGCGTGTAGCTTTACGTGAGCTCTGTAAATAAAGTCATCTGTTTCAAATAAGAAACCTGTCCGGTACATCAAGTTTATTGCAGGAACACACCTTCAAAAGATGCATAAACAACTTGGATATTGCGACGTCTGCATGGCCTTACAGTGCCTGTGAGGAGAATTGCTAAGAACTGAGACTTGTTTGAAAGGGCTCTACCAGACCTCAGAAGGCTGAAATAGAGGCAGAAATTTGGCTTAAAGGGACACTGCTTCAAAGACTCACTGCTGTAGCCATAGTGAAATAGTTACCACTGAAGACTGGAGGAAGGCCCAGGAACAGAGTGACTAATTGTAATGTTCATCCATAAGGTTACTCAGCAACTTGGTAATGTACGTACCAAGGAGACAGTGACGCATGTACCAATTTAGGGTGCTTTCATGGAACAGAGTAAGGTGGGGTTATACACTTTGGGGAGCTGTTATGGAACAGACCAAATTGGGGTTATTGTTTCTGCTTTAAAAAAGTCTGTCTTTCTTCTGATATATATATATATATATATAAAATGCTTTCACCTTTCAATAAAGTTATCTTTTTTCTTTTTACTCTTTTTTATATATTATCAATTATAATTGTTTTATCATTATGATTGTTATTGTTATTATTATTATCATAAATTAATATTCAATAGTATTGTTGTTTCAACACATTGCTTGTCATAGTTGTTCATTCCTGTCACGTCCAGAGGCTCCGAAAGGGACTCTCAAGGCCAACTCCCCACAGAGCGAACTGAGGGGGGGCATAGGAGGTGGGAATGGTGAGTATGAGAGGGGGCAGAGTGAACCAGAAGGAGGGTGAGGAATCAATGGGAACAGTTGAAGCGAGGGTGGTTGATGGGGACTTGAAGGAAGACACGGACCCTGGGTGAGAAGGAGGAGGTCGGGAGGTCAATGTGGAGGAGGTGAGATTCTCAAGGAAGTCGGGAATGTGCACGTTCACCTGAATACCTCGGAAAGCAAAGGTCTCAGGTTGGTAAGTGACCATGGGAGGTAGAAAGCGATGCCAATGGGGTCAAAAGTGATAGGGGCAAGGACATAGGTGACTGTTGGGGGGAGGGAGTGAATGGGGGAGCTGAGAAGAAGCCTTATTGCAAACACGTTCTTGAAATCAAAAGTGAAAGGAGCCTCCTGTTGGGCAGGAACAGGTGCTGCATGGGAGTGTGATCAGTGGGTGGGCGGAGATGCAGGTCAGTCAGATGGACAACTGAAAGAGAACCTCAGCAGGCAGCATTGAAAATGCTCGGGACATTGAGATGAGTGTGATGTAGGAAGGATCTGCGTGGGCTGAGAGTGCTTGCACGAGGCTCCAGAAGGCCCTGCCACATATGCACCTCTCCCTCCAGAATCACTCGTGGTCCAGCTGTGTGCAGCTGAACTGCTAGTGAGGAGGATGCAGGGGGAGGACTCGTGAGGCCTGTAAATGAAGCTGAAAGACAACATTACACATTACTCAGCAAAAGTGTGTATTTTCAGATTAAAAAGTCACAAAATTGTTCACCCATGCAACCACTTGTAATCAGGAATTCTTAAATTTTTCAGGCCTACCTCATTTTCTAAGAGCTGCCCTGACATCCACAGGAGAGGTGGAGACAGCCTGTGCCATGGTTGACCCTGTTGCCTCTGATGACTTTGGCTTGGGTCCTCTGGAGAGCTGAGGCCTTGAAGGCCCTGGCTTGCTTTAGCTGTCCTGTGGGCCAGCTGCTCCCTCTATGGTGACAGACAAGGTTGAGGGTGGTCACAGGCAAAGAGGACACAGAGGGAGAGGACAGACAGACTCTGACATTCCTGAGTGGAAGACCCTGACGTGTCCAGCTGCCACTACTCCTCCCTGTGGGGGCCTGAGGGCCCCGGCCTGACTCCTTGAGGGGAAGAAACACTTGGAGGGGCATCGAGCTGCCCCGTTTCCCTCTTGCATTGCCACGTCAAGAACTCACCCATGGCTCCCGCGATGGAGTGCAGGTTTGCGCACATCTCCGCATTCTGCTGGACCGGGGTCTCCATGGCGTCCGCCATCTTCCCCATAGAGACCTCAATGAGTGCTCATGTGGGCACCACTTCATCAGAGAGCAGGTGGACATGCTCTTCCGACTCATGTGCCACTCTGTTAAGAGCTTCCAACAGCTCTGCCTGACATTCCCCCACCTTCTGCTGACTTTTCATGATGAGTTGGAATGCTGAATCCAGAGGGTCATCATCTGACTCAGACCTCACAGATGCCTCTTCCCAGCAGTCCCCCGAGTGCCAGAGAGCTCGGCTGAACCTGCCTCTTGCTGCTGCAGACACGTGTCCATACGGTGACCAGCAGATTGTGAACCCGAGCCTGCTCTAGATCTAGGTCCCATCGAGGTGTGTCTCTCTGTGCTGCTGGAGGGTGTGGGTAAGCACTGTGATGGGTCTTACAGGCTGCCTATTTCCAACTCTTCAATGGAGGAGGTGTCCTCTTGGCTGGAGGTGAGGACATGGATGGAGCTGAGGGGCTGGCTGGTTGAGGGTGTCAGTCGCTTGGCAGAGCTCCCTGTGAACTAAAGTAGAAATGATTAGTGCATAGCAGCAGAGTCAAAAGCAGGAGAGAGAGCACCCACATTTGTGTTGAGAGAGGGATGATGTGGTGCAGGATCCTCACGTGGGTGTTCGCCGCCAACCTTACTGTTGCCACAGGCACGATCCATGTCCTCGCCAGTCAGCGCGATGGCATAGTCTTCAAAGTGGGTGAGAGGCCTAATGTGGGCCACTCCACACCCCGGTCTGGAACCTCTTCCTGCTGTTATCAGCCAGCTTCTCCTGCATGAAGACAGGTGGAAAGAGTGTGAGGAGTGCACATGGCACTGCGTGGAATGCTTGTGTGGTGAGCGGAGCCATGGACAGGGGGTTGAGGACGTGAGCTCCAGAGGGTATGAGCCTAATGGAGATATGAGGGTGTGTGTGAGAGTTAGTGGTGTTGTCCCTTGAGGTGTAAGATCCCTATGGATGTGTGACAGATTTATGAGTGTGAGAATTGATCGTGATGCCTGAATGGGTGAGAACATTCATCTACATCCTGCACTGAATGAAAGTCCTCTTTTGCAAAGGGTTGGCACTGACCAGCGCTGACATGGCCTCCCATGTGGTGACCTTGGTGACCTTGCTTGCTGGTCTTCAGCCTGAATGGGCGTAGAGCACATTGCGGTGGGCCTCCATTGCATCCAGTAGGTGCTCAAGGGAGGCGTCACTAAATTTGGGACCAGCATGGTTCCTCTCTTTGGTAGCTATCAGTTCCCAGCAGCTTCATATCCCCTGAAGAGTCCTACTCTATGCAGGGTCAGCTTTTAAATATGGTACCTGATTTACTAAAGGCCTGAGGTGATGGTGGGATGGGCAAATCAGAGGTCACCTCAACAGTGACCTGGCATGTTTCCCATGAATGCATAATTAATGAAGCCGGATGCGCCGGGAATGGAATGATATGCTGTGAAAAGCTACCATTGCGGCCGGCAGTTAAAACATTCTTTTACCCACCCGCTACCGCAGTTAATGCAAATCCGGGACAATTCTGCCCTCTGGGTGAGATCATGGTTGTCTGCTTTGATGGCTGTGAGGATTCTCTGCTCCTCTAACTGCATTCGCAGGTTGGAGGCTAGGCAATTTTTGAATTCCTCCAATAGTACCAACTCATGCCATCCCTCATAGGTGCGTGGGATTCTTAGGGATCTTACCTATCGGTTGAACTTGATTGGTCTTAGCCTTTCAAATTCAACGTAGGTATGGGTTGGCTTCTTTTAAGCATTCTGGAATTGCTGCCGGTATGCCTCTAGGGCTAATTCATAGGCAGTTAAGATGACAGCCTTGGTCTGCTCATAATTCAGGGACACATCAGAAGTCAGCATGGAGTAGATCTCTTGGGCTCTCCCTGACAGCTGCCCTTAAATTTAAAAAGTTCAGATATCTGATGGCCATTTTAACTGTCCTGTTGTTTTCTTAAAACTGGGGAAAAATGACTCCACACCACTTTCTTCAAATTTGGAAATAAATCTACCATACATGAGGGCGTCAGGGAGTGATCCTGGGGGAGAGGGATAGGGGGTGCTACTGCGTAGAGGTAGATTTTCCCTGGTAGCCTCCAGCTGTTTGGTTTCTCCATCTCTTTGAACTGCTAGCTCCATTCCCAATTATCAGAGCTGGAATTCTCTTTCTCTTTCTCCGTCTTATTCTCTTTCCTGAGCCTCTCTTTCCCTGTCCTGAAATTACAGTTGCAACCTGAGCTTTCCTAGCTCAAAATTGCCTAGGGAGGAGATTCAGAGTCATGGTTGGGCTCTACATCTAGCTGCTCTACAAGTAACGTGAGATTCAAATGTTCCACCAACAACTGGATCAGTTCACTTTTTTTCATTTTACTGGGCAATTTTGACTCTACGTCCCGAGCTACAGCTTTCAGTTGCTCTGTGCCAAGAGGCTCTAGAGTTCCACTGTTCAAATTCCCTTGCTGAACAAACATCTGGGCATCAAACTTTACCATTTTATTAGTGTTAGGGGAAAGGAGTTTGCTGTGGTAACTTACTTGTGTTTCAAAATCAAAAACCTTTCTGTTTATCGATGGATGTTGAGAGGAGAAATCAGGACTTTCTGTAATAGAAATTGGGAGCTCAAGCCTGGGATACCCACTTGAATTTCACCAGAGTCCAAGTTAAGAGACAAGCCAAATCTGATAGAAAACAGTCAGTTGGAAGCCAAAAGTGGAAAACTCGGTGCCTACTCTCTGGGTGTGATTTTCCGGCTCTGTCGCTACTGGGATTGTCCGGTCCCTCTGAAAGTCAATGGGCTTTTGGTTGGGTTGCTGAATATCCTGCGGCAGGGTCAGCCACAACGGGGCTGGAAAATCCCGGCCGGTTTCCTGTTAGCGAACCAATCCTCTGTCCATGCTCATATGTTACTTCCTACACCATAAGCCGTTATTTTGTATAGTAACCTTTGATGTGGCATCCTGTCAAACGCCTTCTGGAAATCCAAGTACACCACATCCACAGGTTCGTCTATGTTCACGTTGCTTGCTGCTTCCTCAAAAGGCGCTAATAATTTTGTCAAACATGACAAAATCATGGGTGGAATTTTCTGTGCCCACTCGTGCCAGGTCATGACGGGCTTGAGCAGACAATATGGGGGAAGGCCAAAAATCGGTTTCATGACGTCGTGAAACCAGTTTGCAATCATCCACTCCACCAGTCAATGGCGGGTCGTGTTTCCCACTATCACACGTCGGGAACTTCATTGTAGTACATCTGCATATCGTTAAAAGTCCAGCTTGCTGGAGTCATTCCCCCCATGCTGGATCATCCAGGCACATTGCACACAGACATGTTTCACAGCTGTACATAAGCGACATGCGCCTTCGCTCAAGGCTCCGAGGTTTGTTTGCCTACCTTGCTTCAGGCAGCACTTACAGTCATCAGCTCCAGGCTTCACAGGCAGCACCACATTACGTTTGGGGCTTCACGGGCACATCTCTATCAGGCCAGCCATGAGGCGAGGGTTGCTTGTCAATGGCTGCAGGCCTAGGACTTGCTCGGGAAAGGGGGAGAAGTGGCCTCAGGCAAGGGAAGAGGCTGCAGGGCAAGAGCTATACTGGGAAAGGGGGGTATCCTTGGTGTGTGTGGGGGGGGCACATGTTGATCTGTGCAAGTGACCTCAAAATGGAAAAGGCTGAGGAGGCAGTCTCCAGAGGAGATGAGGCTAGATGGAGATGTGAGGATGTGTGTGAGAGAGTGAGTGGTGATGTCCCTTGAGCTGGCAGTGAGTGAGATGCCAGTGAATGTGTGGTGGGCTTATGAGTTTGTGAGTTTAGAGTGATGAGATGGTTGCCTTACCCTGGCGGCACGGTTGAGATTCTGACTGCTATGGGGATGGGTCATTGAGGTTTTCTCCAGAAAGTGAACTCAAGCCTAATCTACACTTCTGCCCCACCGGCATGTGTGTCTCTGAGCTGGTGGAGGATGTGTGTGAGCGCCATGACGGTTCTTCCAGAGCTTCCTCTTCAGACGTGGTCTGGGGGCTCGCACTGGTGCTGGACTGGCTTGGGGGGCACTCAATCTGCTGAGAAGGGATGGGGAAGAGGCTGGGTGAGATCTCAGCCATCTCAGCCTCCTCTGGAGGTCCCCAGTATCACAGATACCAGTCTTCATCCAATTCGATTCACTCCATGTGATGTCAAGAAATGGCTGAAGGCACTGGATAGTACAAAGGCTATTGGCCCTGACAATATTCCAGCAATAGTGCTGAAAACCTATGTTCCAGAACTTGCCACGCCCCTAGCCAAGCTGCTCCAGTACAGCTACAACATGGGTATCTACCCGGCTATGTAGAAGAGTGCCCAGGTATGTCCTGCACACAAAAAGCAGGATAAATTCAAGCCGGCCAATTGTCGTCCCATCAGTCTATTCTCCATCATCAGTAAAGCGATGTAAGGGGTCATCAGCAGTGCTATCAAGTGGCACTTGCTTAGCAATAACCTGCTCACTGATGTCAGCTCCTGACCTCATTACAGCCTTGGTTCAAACATGGACAAAAGAGCTGAACTCTTGAGTTGAGCTGAGAGTGACCGCCCTTGACATCAAGAATGCAATTGACTGAGTGTGGCATCAAGGAGCCCGAGCAAAACTGGAGTCAATGGGAAACAGGGGGAAACCTGTCCACTGGCTGGAGTCATACCTAGCACAAAGGAAGATGGTTGTGGTTGTTGGATGTCAGTCATCTCAGCTCCAGGACATCACTGCAGGAATTCCCCAGGGTGCTGTCCTCGGCCCAACTTCAGAACTCCATCTTCAGCTGCTTCATCAATGACCTTCCTTCCATCATAAGGTAAGAAGTGGGGATGTTCACTGATGATTGCACAATGTTCAGCACCATTCGCGACTCCTCAGATACTGAATCAGTCCATGCCCAAATGCAGCAAGATCTGGACAATATCCAGGCTTGTGCTGACAAGTGGCAAGTAATATTCGGGCCACACAAGTGTCAGGCAATGATCATCTCCATCATAAGAGAATCTAACCATCACCCCTTAAGGTTCAATGGCATTACCATCACTGAATCCCCCACTATCAACATCCTGGGAGTTACCATTGACCAGAAACTGAACTAGACTAGCCATATAAATACTGTGGCTACAAGAGCAGGTCAGAGGCTAGGAATCCTGTGATGAGTAACTCAACTCCTGACTCCCCAAAGCCTGTCCACCATCTACAAGGCACATGTAAGGAGTGTGATGGAATGCTCCTCAGTTGCCTGGATGAGTGCAGCTTCTACAACACTCAAGAAGCTGGACACTGTCCAGGACAAAGCAGCCTGCTTGATTGGCACCACATCCACAAACATTCACTCCCTCCACTGCCGACACAGAGTAGCAGCAGTATGTATCATCTACAAGATACACTGCAGGAATTCACCAAGGCTCCTTCGGCAGCACCTTCCAAGCTCAAGACTACTACCACCTAGAAGGACAAGGGCAGCAGATAGATGGGAACACCCACCAGCTGGAAGTTCCCCTCCAGGTAACTCACCATCCTGACTTGGAAATACACCGCCGTTCCTTCACTGTTGCTGCGTCAAAACCCTGGAACTCCCTTCCTAACAGCACTGTGGATGTACCTACACCACATGGACTGCAGCAATTCAAGAAGACAGCTCACCAACACCTTCTTAAGGGCAACTAGGGATGGGCGGTAAATGCTGGCCCAGTCAGCAAAGCCCACATCCCGAGAATGAATTAAAAAAAAAAGATGCATGTCCCCTGTGTGTGATGAGCCCTCCCCAGAAGGGCCAGAGGATGGAGTGTGAGCAACATGATAGATGGGCTGGCGGTGATGTGAAGGTCTCGGTGAGAGAATGAGTGTTGATATGCGTCCGCCGCTAATGGTTGCATGAGATCCCTGAAGAGAGAAGCCATTTGAATGCATGGTGCCATGATGAGAGTTTGATATTGGAGGGAGTTGAAGGAAAACTTACCCTGGGAGAGCGGATGAGATCATTCATCCTCTTCTCGTACTGGGCGTTATTTCAGGCTCGGTTACCCGCCATGCTGACCTGCTCTGCGATGCCCCCCCCCCACCCCCCAGGCCAGAGAGGTGAGGCTGCTGTGCTTCCTGCAGCCATCCCTGGGATGCAGGACTTGCCTGTGCGCTGCACTCCTCTGATCAAGGCCTGGAGAGCCTGATGGGGGAGGCAGGGCGCTGCCTTCTTCTTGAGGCTCTCGGCCTTCTTCTTCCAGCTGCCAGACATCTCTGTCCATGTCCAGAAGACAGGTTGGCTGGAGAGAGGGGGATTATGTGTTGGACTGGACTTTAAATATGGCGCCTGGACCTTCAACTGCACCAGCTGACGGCGGGCTGGAGCGAGTGAGCTTATGGGTGGAATTTAACCGCAGCGGGATTTTACCTGCCCTCCGAAGTCACTGCAGTTTAGAATAGCTCGCCACATTTTACGGACCCATCCCCATCCCCACTGCGATGGGGCCATAAAATTCTGGCCTATGTGTTGGACTGGCCTTTAAAGGTGGCGCCCGGACCTACGACCTCACCAGCTGACGATGGGCTGATGAATCAGCTCCCAACCCGTCAGGCGATTCAGCCCGATACTCACCTGGGTATAATTACTGACCCTCCAAGCCCAGAATTGGCCATGAGTTCCCGCCATTCTGGCCAGTGGGTTGGGCATGGTCGAAACTGCCCACCACCGCACTTAGTCTCATAAATGGAAAATTCCACCCTCAGTGTGGAAGAGTCACTATCTTCGACAGAATAAACTGAATGACGACAGGGTGTTCTGGAGAACATAGCAACTCTTGAGGATCAGGTGCAGTGGAGCTAGCTCTCAATAATAAAGGTCCTCAAACCAATCACAATATTTCTTTTGAATTCTCAGATATTTGGTAGAAAAATATTGTGGCTCTAACTTTGGAGAGACTACCTTGTCCAATTTCAACATTCCTGCATGATTAGATAACAGCAGCAATAGGGAGGACTTCACTGCTCTCATTGCTGTAAGATGGTCTTTTCCCACTGACCCTGGATAGGCAGAGCCCAGCAGCTGTCATGAGTGTGACTACACCCACGTTTCTCAGATGAGAATCAAAAAGAACCTGTGGAAAGCAGCCACTGCAGCAGTGGGGCCCATTGCAGGGTTATTTCATGATCCAACCCAAGAAGTCAGAGGACCACTGCAGTCTCAGGACCACCTTATTAACACCCAATAGCTCGCCACCTCGCTTACTCCTATCACTGGAAATCACCTAGATGGAGCACTAGAGTAGAAACATAAACATTATTACAAGGGAAAGCACTGGGTCAAGAAATACTAAGCATCCATACAATAATCACTTATGTATTGCCGAAAAAACAGACTTTTTTTGTCGAAGCTTTCCCTCATGCACTCATCAAGATAATTTGCAAGAAATGTCTCTTTTTTCAGCAATCCTCAAGTTCTGTACTACCAAAACTACCAAATGACTAATCTCGTATGTGCTACTAAATCTTGTTGTACTTTATTTCAATGGTGCAGCGGACAGTCTTGTTGGGATGGTGCAGCATAAGTCATACATCTTGTCAAAAGAATGGGCTGATAATGTAGAGACCAATCCTGGTGAAAGCGCACTTGGCCACTGCAATGCACACATGTGGAGAGGGCTGTATTCAGCAGATAAGGCACGTGCATGACAACTTCATCAATCGTTATTTGCTACATGGTGCTTATTGTCAAATGATAGTTTAGCAGGGACCTCTTCTGGCTTCAAGCGTCCTCTTTCTCTAGCTATTCCAGGCTTATATCTTTTTGGATGGAATAATTGTGAGACACACAAGAGGAGATCATGGGAAGGTTGTGTTGCAGATGCTCCACATCAGGCCAGGCATACGGTATGTGTGTAGTGTGTTTGACAATGATCCATTGGCTACGAGGCTTGATATATCTATGCTTATTTGGTGCTTGCAGCTTATCTCAATGGTATCATGAGCTAGAATTAAAGTGGCAAATTTAGTCTCCTGGAAGCTAACATAGGTTCCTCCTTTCTCTTTCATATATGCCCTGACAATGTATTTCCCTAAAATGTAAGTGTAATAACAACTACCGTCATGATTCCTATTCTGATGGTCAGAGAAGAGAGGAATGCTGATTGAATGGCTTATGGAATTATGTGCAGGGCACATGGGTGACAACAATTTTATCCTGGATATTTTGTGTCCAAATATTATTCATGATTAATACAAAGATTTGTGCCATATGAAAAAAAATATTTAGCGCCCTCTCATTTTGCTGTTGGTTGTCCATGAGGAAAGCAGTAAAACTGCTTGCTTTGGGCAATAATGCATCTTGCTTAATGCATCCATGAATTGTGGATTGTCTGATGTTGCTGATGTCTTCTGTGACATCATAGAATGAAGCAGAAGCATAGGTTCAGGGATGTGGTGGCCTCGATGCCTGTTGTGGAGTCGGTTGTAACTCAAATTTCAAGTGAATGTGCAACTCTATCACTGGCTCCCTAATAAAGCAGAGTCTACGAGACCAGTTGTTCACTAATATTTGTATGTCTCTGCCTATAGATAAGATACATCTTTGTTGGTAAGGATGGGTTCAGGCAACCTGCTTCTAATACAGTTTGACCTTCCTCACATCCCTTATTTCACCTGCTCCATGACCCTCCAAATACACTGAAAGCAGAGGAATCCCCATTCTCAGTATTATAATTGAGGCAACTCAAAATATTGTGGACAAAATTTTTAAGAAATTTTTTCCAAAATAACTTGCCAAAAAAAAGCATTAAAATAACACAGCATAGATCAAAAGATTAATTCCACTTTGTGAATTAGATACAATTCCAGTAGAGTATTATTACAAACCTTTCAGATAACCTAAGGTTATAATTGAAATAAAATACAATTATTACCTTCTTTCTTAAAATTTTATAAAAGCATCTCACTTAAATTGATCTATTTTTGCTGTTTGCTTTCAGGTTTGTAAGCATACTGATTCAGATATGTACATGGGCTCAGATTTAAAGTTTTAGCCTAAAGGGATCCATTTTTACTGTAATCAATTAACCTCCATCGCATAACTGCTTAACTTAGGAACTAGAATTTAATTTTCTCAACCCTAATATAACCACAGTATTAGAATTAGTAATTTAAAAACAAAGCTGTGGCAGATGAAAATATCCAACATGTTTTCCATTAAAATATGTGTATATTTTATGACCCTACAGAGTGAGCATTTAGTCTTGGGGAGATTGGATTCTTCAGAGAAAGCTATGCATACCGCAGGATTTTGTTTTATTGCTAAGAGCAGATTAAAATGGTCTCCTCAATGCTGGAATTACTGTTGGAATTTCCCATAATTGGCCTGTAAGAGGTCCTGAGCAATTTTTTTTTGGCTAATTTTTCTAAACGCATTTTAGGATAGGAGCAAGGCTCAGATATACAATTAACAATTAACACTTTCTACCAACTTTATCCTTGTTAACCCACATTTACTTTAAATTACGTTTAATATCCAGAGAAAATTATGGTCTGACTACCATAAACAATAGGAGAAACAATTTTTACATTCCTGAATGTCTTCTTCCTAAGTCTTTATTCAGCTGCTTTATTTTATGAAGGTCATAAGGTGGCGCTGCAGATAACAACAAATCATTTTAAACCTGGTATCCTCTGAGCTGTAGATCTCTCCAAGTTCATAAACTGACAGCAGCTGCATGTATTTATGTTGATTATGCCTTCTTACATTCTCTTTACTTATTTCCCCTGGATACCTGGTAGGAAACTGTGCCCCCTGATATTTCCAATATAGTCAACATTGGGATTCTGTAACAAATGTTGCTAAGTGAAAGACTGCCACCTGTTAGGAATCTATGACTTGGGTCTGCAGTGAAGTGTTCTGCTTTCCCACAGTAGTATTTTAAAAGGTTATAGATCATGTGCACATAATAGGCAGAACATTAGGTCGCTGTAGAAACAGTTGTCTCACTTGCAACAATAATCTAATTAGATATGGGTCAAATTGACAAAAAGCCCACCAATATCAAGCTATTGATAAAATGTCTCCTTTTATTTCTTTCTAACTAATGAAATTTTTTAACTGCTGGGTACTTTCAGTTATTAAAGCGTGTTTGACATCTGCTGAAGGAATGGTTACGAAAGAAAGAACTGAAGTTTCACTTTGGGATCATCGGAGAAACTTTGAGCTAATCATGCTGTGTCACAGTGTGGAGTCACATTAAGTAAAGCTACACAAAGAGTGGGTAAGGATGGACATTAATAAACAGCAAGTGAGAACCACACTTTCTTTGTATGTTTACAGTTTCACATTAGCCCTGTAGACAGAGTGAATTGCTTTTAAAGGAAATTAGCAGTGACAGTTAATATAAAAGCTATTACTTCTCAATCATTCTTGGAATATAAGATTTTCAATTATATGTGTTAATGATGGGGCTCAATAAAGAATTTCTTTAGCTCTGTATAATTATTCAAAGTTTAACACTTTACTGAATCATGCTATTAAAAGCTAAACCATGTGCCAAAACATGTCTTAAGTGAATGAAATAGAGAAGCAAAGTGTAGCTGACAACATCTGAAAGAGAAGTGTAGATTAAAGCTTTTGGTAGATCCTCTGGTTTTTGAGACAATTGATAAACAGCCATCACAAGCATTGCTTGCCAGGCTTTAAAACTAAGACGATCATTAGCAATTAGTGTTATGGTACACACAAGTGCGCACTTAAGATGGAATTTTCCATTTTTGAAACTAAGTGCAGTGGTGGGTGGGTTCCATGGCATGTTTCCGATGGTTAGAGTGATGGGAAATTGTACCTGATTCTGTGCCCAGAATCTTATTAATTATGCACAGACGAGTATCTCTGAATCACATGGTGGGCCAGGAACCGATTTGCCCGCCCCACCGTTTACCTAATGGGGTCGAAGGTCTAGGTGTCATATTTAAGCGCCACCCGAGCACACATGTTTCACTGGCTCCAGCCCAGCTGTCTTCAGCAGGCATATCGAGATGGCTGCACACAAGAAGAAGAAGGCTGAAGCTAGGTTTAGCCATGATTCCCTCGTGATTTTAACAGAGGAGTGCGCAAACACCGGGAAGTCCTCTAACTCAGGGATGGCTCTAGGGAGCACACCAGCTTCACCTCTCTGGCCTGAGAGGTGATAGCAGAGTGGGTCAGCTTGGCTGGCAGCTGCCCCCATCCCCCCCCCCACCTATGCAACCCAGAGTAGGAAGAGCAGGAATGAATCCACTCCACCAGTGTAAGTTAATCTTCAGCTCTCTCCAATATCAAACTTTCACCATGGATCATGCACACAAAGGGCTACACTGCTCAGGAATCTCACACAGTATTAGCGGGGTCACATATCAGCACTGATTGTTTCACAAATGCTTTTCCATCACCACCATCTCATCTATCATGTTGCACAAACTCCATCCGCAGCCCTTTCTGGGGAGGGCTCACCACACACAGGAGGCATACGTGTTTCCCGACATTTGCTCCATCTCCATCTTCTCATTACATACCATACCTTTGTCCTCATGCAGGGCAAGCTTGCTCACAACAGAAGGGAGAGGTCCTAGAAGGGAGGAGAGACAGCCAGCATCACCGAACTCCCCAGGTTCATGGAGGATGCACACTGAGACGGCTGAGGTGGACAGGGATTGCTCCTGTGGGGAAGGTGAGATTGGCTTCTCCCAGCAACCTAATGTGGATGAGACCTCCATGAGCTGATCACATCCTGACATTGACAGCGGGTGACACGCAATCCTATATTCTTCCTGCTCATGAACTAAACCCGTCTTCTCTCTCTTACAGGCACCAGCAGGTCCAGGCACACTAGGAGGGCCAAAATAAGCCCCAGACCCCAGCCCACCTCAAAGAAGGACGCTGAGGCGTGAAGCCAGGAAGATCTGTCGCTGCATTCACCACATCCTTCAGACAAGCTAGGCCAGACACCTTGGTGAATTCTAGCTCTGGATTAGGGTCGGGGTCACTTTCTGGAGAACACCTCACTGACATGTCTCCACAGCATTCGGAGGTAGTGACAGCCCAGGTCTGTGGAACTCGGAGGACCGCTGGAGATCAGGCATCCGCCGATTCGGATGATGATCCTCTGCGAGCAGCTGCCGAGACAACACTGGAGGGGCAATGACAGGCAGCGGAAAATCTGGTTGAGATGCAGGAGTTACTCAGAAGACGAGAGCGAAGATTTGGAGGAGTTCATTCGCGTTCTGTCTGATGTCACGGATCCAAAATGCGACGTCTCGAGGTCACCATGAGAAGGGTGACTGCCGCCTTGGACACCTTGGTCCTTCGGGTTTCGCCAGATCTGCGCTCAAACCTACCCACCATGGCAAAAGGCATCGGTGGGATCCATCAGTGGCTAGGCGAGAGCGAGTGGAACACCTTGACCTCCCTCCAGGTGCCCCTTTTCCTCTACAGTCAGGGACGGGCCCTCAGGTACCACAGGATGGAGGAGCGTCAATCAGATATTCGGGAGACCTCCACACAGGGTGCTCCAAATCCCCTCTGCCTGTGACCCCATCAACTCCAGCTGGTCAGGCCAAGGAGGGTGCATCTGCCCCTCAGCAGGAGACCATTATCAGGCTGGGTCCCTCCAGGCCTCAGGCCACCAGAGGGCATCTGCCATGGTCATCACAGGCAACAGGATGTAGCAGTCAGCAGCCTGCCTCCACCTCTGCTGCGGATGTCAGGGCAGCGCCCAGGAGTAGTGGTAGGGTTAGGAAAATTAATAAATATTAACATCATTTCTAGGTCACAGGTGTTCAATCATTGTACTTAACGTGGACTTTTGTAAATGCATTTGATGTCAGTGAGAGTGCTTTGATCATTTGAAGGCAATTTGAAGGTTTCTGATTGTTGGCCTCATTCCAAAGCTGAGCCCGCCAAGAAATCCGGCCTGGGCTGGAGGAGAAAATTCCGCCCTTAGTGTTTCATTTTCATGTGACTGCCTTTTTGTCATTGCAAAACATTATTGAACAGAAGTTTTGTGACAACTTTTTAAAATATACTGGACTTCAAATCAGTTTGTGAAAATAAAATGTTCAAATATTAGTATTTCTTAAGGATTGACATAAAAAGTGAAATAGACAATCCTGTCTGTTGAAAGTCAATTAACGGTTGTCTTTTGTGAATGTGAAGTGATTTTATCCACAAATGCCATGTAAATAAAAGATATTCTGGAGCCTACAATCATTGATGTTGAGTTATAACTACCAATGACCCAAAATGGATGAGGCTTGAAACGGTTCTGAAGCACTTATTGCACAGTCTGTAATCAATACACAAGAATCAATACAAAATACATAAATGCAAAAGGTACACATAGTAAACAGAAGACAGACATTTACATAAATGGATAAAACAAGCAGATTTTTTACTTAGCAACAGTGTTGCCCTGCTTTTCGAATGGGTTTGCCTGATTGCAAAGAAAAAGTCAATTTTGAACCTGGAGTATACTTTCCAAGTCTTTGCCTCTGGAATAGTGCCTGGTCCACTGTTCATGCATATCAAAAAGTTGACATGCCAGTGAATCCATGCTTACAATGGACAAGGTACATCTCCATGGGTAAGGTCACAGAAGGTCTTATAACAGTATTACCTTACCATGGTTTGGGTACAATATGCTGGTGGAAGGATCAACAGTTCAACTTTCTACACCTGATCTTGCCCTTTGGAACTGTTGTAACATGGTTCTTTAAATGTCTCGATGGTGAGATCTTGAGACTTGTATATTTAAACATGAACCCTTTATTGTTAACCTTTAGCTATTTACAGATCGCAGGTTACTGTCATGTATGCTGCTGTTCATTGTTGTAGGCTGCTTCCAGAGTGTTCTCTCTAGACTGTTCTCTCTGAGCCTATTATAATGTGATTCTATACATCATACCGTGGGTGGTGCTATTCTCCAGTCACATGTTAACCCTTGCTCTGCCAAGCATGTTTACATTACAATGGCATGCAGACATCTACAGCAGGAATCTAGAAACTGTTCTGATAGGACAGTCAGTAAAGGAATTTTCAAAGCTGAGCCCAAAGACCAGCTAAGTGGCAGGTTTGATCTGTGGTCTAAGTTGAATTGTCTGATCTCAGTAGGACAATTGGCCTTTAAACCACTGGCCAGGACTTTTCTTCTTTCTTCACTTTGGTGTCACAAGTGGAATTGTGGAATAATCAACACAGCAGTCATCTATGCCCATGATTTTAAACTCACAGAACCTTAAACATCTTCTCCTCTATTTCAAGGTTTTCCACAGTACTGTTTTATACACAGTGCACTCGTTTTTTTTCTGGGTTAAGAATGTAATGTTAAATTGATGGACTTTTAAGTAATATTCTTGATAAGTTTTTTTTTGCTGGAGATGCTTTTTTTAAATCGACTAGGCATACAAGCGCAAATTTATGTACCTAATAGATCACAATTCACTTACATGTGACATTCTGTGTGCAGAATCGTCCCAGATTTGCACTAAGTGCTTGGCGGGTGGGTACAATGCTGTTTTACTTGCCAGCCATTACATCCCAAACCCATCGCATTAATTATGCGCTCGCGGGAAACACGCTGTTTCCATGGCAGGAGGGCTCTCATTCGCCCACCATGCTGTCACCTCGCCGCCTCATCATGCCAGACGCCATGTTTAAAGTGCAGCCACACACACCCTTCTCAATGTTTCCAGCCCATGACTGTTGCAAAGAAGACATGGCCCTGAAAGGCAAAAGACTGCGGTCCCCACACTCATTGACACGTCCCTTGGGCGCAGCGGAGGTTCACCAAGATGCCCTCTACCCAGCTCTGGCCACGGGATGGGTGGCAAAATCACCAATCAGGCTTAGGAAGCAGTGGCAGCAGTGGTCAGCACCAATGTCCTGAAAAAGAGTACAGCCATCCGGGGCTACAAGAGGATGAATGATCTTCTCCGTTCTGGCAGGGCAAGTCATTTTTCTCATCACTCTCAACTCACACTCACAAACCTATCACACATCCACAGGGCCCTCACTCACTGCCAATTCGAGGGACATCACCATTCATTCGCTCACACACACCTTCATTGTCCTCATCCTGTCCATGGGACCACTCACCGCCCACACATGCCAGGCATACTTATCATCTGGCCTGGCAGGCGTCCTGCATACACTCTCCATCTCTATTATTGCAGGACTAGCTGGCACACAACAAGAGGGAGAGGTTGCATCACAGACTTTGAAAGCAGAGCCATCCAGCTGGCCGGCATTGACCAGGACCAGTCCTGTGCTGATAGTGAAGTCGCCGGTGCTCAACCAAGTGAGGATCCAGGTGTGCAACATCCATCAGACAACCATGGCGTGAGTGATGTGTCCTGTTTCACAGGACACTGCCATGCACTAATTATCTCTCCTTGCTTTCACAGGCACATCTGGGAAGCTGCCAAGGGAGTCCACAACCCAGGGCCTCCAATCAAGCCTCGAGGGAAGCTCAGGAGAGGGATCTGCTGAAACCCTCCCTGAAGTCCCATCACAGCCTCACCCACACCCTCCACCAGCGCAGAGACACGCACCTCAGTGGGACTTAGTTTTAGAGTAGCCTTGGGATCACAAACTGGTGAGTACATCGCACTTTCTGATCCACAGCAGGTGGAGGCAGGGACTTCCCAGGTTTCCGGCACTCGGAGGACTGCTGGAGGCCAGAACGTTGCTGAGTCCGAGTCAGATGACGAGCCTGTGGACTCAGTCATGTCGCAGTTACTGAAGCTGCAAAGGCAAGCTCAGGAACATCAGGAAGGGGTGTCTGCTGCACTCCTCAGTTGCAAGGCTCGATGGAAGAGTCCATCCGCCTTCAGGCTGAGGTGATAGCGCCAGCATGCCAACAAATCAAGGTCAACGCTGGTAGGATGGGGGCCACCTCGGAGACCCTGGTCCAGGACTTTGCCCCTGCACTGCTGCGTTGGCTGAGCTCCATCGCTGATGTCATAGTTGGCCTCCAAAAAGTGTCAACACGAGAGGGGTGCACAGCAGCCTGATCTCACTCCAGTTACCCCTTCTCCTCAAGGTGTCAGCCAGGGTGCCTTGGGTGCCCACAGGGAGGAGGATCAGCAGGTGCACGCCCCCCCCTTGCCATCCATCCAGGTGACTCCGGGAGGGTCTGGCCCATCCGAATCCCCTAACTTGTGACCTCAGCAGCTCCAGCTCCACAGGCCGAGGAGGCTGCCACTGCCACACAGCAGGACCACAAAAGCAGGCCAGGGCCCTCCAGGTCTTAGCCCTCCAGAGGCCGCTGGCCAAGGTCATCACAGGCAGGGGGTCACAGTCAGCAGGCTGCCTCCATCATTGCTGTGGATGTCCAGGGAGCACCAAGATGTAGCAGCAGGGTTAGGAAAGTTAAAAAGATGCAGTTGCACAGCCTGAGCATGGGTGTTAATCACTTGTACATACATAATGTTCACTATTGTAAATAAACTCCCACAAATATCTCCCTGCCTACGACTCCTTGTTCTGATGAGCAGTGTTCATGTCACTCAGATGTGAAACCTTTCTGCACAAGATAAAGGCAGGTGTCTCAGTCCAGGGCCTCTTCCCTGTGCTCTGTGCAGCCTTCAGACCAAAGTGATGGTCCAGCCTCACACACCCTGGACACATTACTGATGACGGCGGTGCTCGTCATGGCTGCCAGAATGTAGTGGGCAGGTGCCACAGAGTTCCATCATTCTTTCTGTGTGCTCCAGTACCTTTAAGGTGGGATGGCCCCCATCTCATCAGCACCTGTAACCAAAGGATTAGATGCTTTTAAGGTTTCATGGCTGCATTTCTATGATGTGACCCTGATCACAGAGTACAAGTGAGCTGCCCTCAGCCAGATAGGAGTCAGACATTTACAGAGGCTATGTGAAGATCTATAGAGTGTCCTCACTGCATGTCATCATCCTCCTGCAATAGAGGGACTATTAGGCCCTCCACTGCATCTCCATGACAGGATCATTATCACAGATGGTATGTGTACTGCCATGAGCCATATTGGAGTAAAACATTCATAGATGCAACATGAGGATCTTATGGTGTCTCCTCACTGCATGTTGTCATCATCCTCCACAAATCTAGCTGCTATGAAAGCATCCTGAATGCGCCTGCCTCATCTGGCCAGTGCGGCGGCCTCATAAGTGTCATCGTCACCTTCGAGAACCTCCTCACCCTTATCACCATTGAAGTCCCCATCGGAGGAGACTTCCAGCTCCTGCATCTCCTCCTCAACCAGCTTCTCTCCCCATTGCAGTGCCAGATTATATAGGGCGCAGCAGGCGACAACAATGCGTGACACCCTCTGTGCACTGTATTGCAGGGCTCTACCAGACCGGTCCAGGCACTGAAACCTCATTTTCAGCATCCTGATGGTTTACTCCACCAAGTTGCAAATGGCAGCATGTTATACCTTCACTCTGCTGCAGTCCGAGGCCACCACATAGGTGTCATCAGCCATGTCCTCTGTGGGTAGCACTTGTCCCTGAGGAGCCAGCCCTGCAGCCTCTGTGGACCCTGGAAGACTCCAGGGATCTGTGACTGATTGAGAATGTAGGAGTCATGGACAATCCCTGGAAACCATGCACAGACCGACAGGATGAGTTTGTGCAGGTTGCACACCAGCTGCACATTCAGTGAATGCAAGACCTTGCAGTTGACATAGTTGACCCCTTGCTGGGACGGAGATCTGAGTGCCATGAGTGCAGTCGATCACATCCTGTACCTGTGGGAAACCTGAGATGTGGGCAAATCCAATCGCTCTTGCATCCTGTCTCTCTTGGTCCCGGATGAAATGCACAAACTTGTGTGCCCTTGCGAAGATGGCATCCATGACCTCAAGGTGCATTTGTGAGGGGAGGCTTGTGATATCCCACAGGGATCAGAGCCCTGCCAGGAGCCACTGGCATAAAAATTGATCGCTGTGGTCACTTTCACAGCCACTGGCAGTGGATGCCCTCCATATCCCTGTGGCGCCAAATGCTGCAGCAGCTGGCAGATGTGACCAAGCAGTTCCCTAGATATGTGCAGTCTTCGATGGCACTGGTTCTCAGTCATTTACAGGAATGAAAGGCAGCATCTATAGACCCTGGGCCTAACTAAGCGCCGACCAATGATAACTCGCTGCCTCTTCTTCTGAGGGTGCTGCTCCTCCCTTTGCACAGCCAGCTGCCTCCATCGCTCTCTCCTCCATCGACTTTGATCGCTGTACACCAGGTGGCATATAGCTAGTTCACCAGGCTCCATACTCCTGATCTTCTCCTCCTGCAGGATGAAAGAGATACACATGCGTTAACATGGGTGTACTAAGAACCTCTCTTGGTTAAGTCTGGAAGCCCCTTAATGCATCCCGGAGAGTGCTGGCCACCTCTTGGATGGCCAGAGTTTAGTGAGCTGCATGGCTGCCCGGAACCCCATCCACCTCCGCCCCACTCCACCTGACCGATTGGCAGCAGCTTTGCCCACTGGACTGCATGCTGTGCTCTCAGCTCAGGCACAGGCATTCTCCTAACCCACTCTGCAAGGCTGCACTGTTAGCTTGAACCATGGAGGGGGACTGGTCCAAACCGGGATGATGACATTGAAAGGAGCTGTGTGCACTTCCAGCAGTGACTGCTCCATGGCCAGCTTTAGCAAGGAGATTGTACAACGTGCCCAGTCATCCAACTGTTCTGCAGTCCACTAAAACACTCATTAGTTTGCAGTCTGTGCCCGAGGGGGGAAAAGCTCTGGTGCACTTGGTGCCCCTTCCATGCCTCTGTGTTGCCTGGGTGGGCAGATGAGCTAGAGGCCTGACTCCACACATGTCAATGTGGCTGTGTCTGAACTGTTTCAGCTGCAGAGGAATGTTCAATTTATACAAGATTTCCCTAATGCACAGTCGCTTCCTTTCCCCCCACCCCGCACCTGCTTGTGCACTATCTTCAACCGCAGGGCTGCCCTTGCCACCCCCTCCCCCAATGCACCCAACCACAAGGCAGACCCTGTCCCCAAGCCTCCAACATGCCTCAATCTTGAAGCCCGAGTGAGCACTGCGCAACGTTACTGTGCACTCACCTCAAAGTTCCCCTCAAAGTGCAGCCCACCAAGTGCATGCCTTATACATGCTGCTGTGACACACGTCGGTGTGATGGGCAGATGATCCACCGGTGGTGGGGATGGGGGCGGGGGGGGGGGGGGGGGTGTGTGCGTGGGGGGAGTGGGTGGGGCTTCATTCCGGCGGGCTGGCTTTACAATGATATGCAGATGTATTACAGTGAGGTTCTCGACATCCGTTGGTGGGAAACGTGGTCCACCATCGATGTGCTGATCGGACGATCACAAACCGGTTTCATGAGGGTGTGAAACCATCTTTTGGCCTTCTTGCCATATTGTCCTCTCACACCGCTGAACACGCCTGACAGCAGTAGGCACAGAAAATTCCACCATAACTTTCAGCTTTTTAAAAGCAAACATAGATATTGGAAGGAAATAAATCTTGGAAATAAATCTGGTGATCCCTCTTCCACTAACATACAGTGCCCATGCTGTGTTCAGTTGTTTCAGTTAGTTTTGGTGGAAACCCTGCCATGGTGAGGTAGCTGGCCTGTTGTGAGCGTAACTTGGAAAATCACAAGCCTGTTGTTTTCAATTTCCTGACTTGCACTCATGGTACCTCATCAGAGGCAATGATTTAGAAAATCTATCACCGGTTCAGCTGGCTTTATCAGTTGAAACCCAGGTAAATATATTATAAAACGTTATTGCCATGTTGAAAATCTGCTGGCTTTACTTATATTATCACGTCACAGTGTTGGAGTGAGGCTTTGCCTTAGCGGGAGCCTCTGAACTAGAAGGTATGGGGTTTGAGCCCTAGTCCAACCAGTCCTAGCGAATGGAACGTGGAGATCTGGCTCTGTGTTTGAGTTCACATGCAATGTGATACTCATGCCCAGTGGATGCTGGCAGTGCCCCCTCCCAATGTCTAGGTTATGGCTTATATAGGATGCACTACGTACCCTATATTGGGGATTAAGATTATTGCAGCCATGGAAGGAGCATTCAGACTGTTACTTAGTCTGAGAATCCTTCATACTCTTTTCATATGAAAACAACAATGCATGACAAAGTTTCATAGAACAGAGTTTATCTCTTCTGAGAGCCAACGTCAAATCTGGGATATAATTGTCGGAATGTATCAGTGAACAATATCCAGCTACACGACCCCAGTCTTGATTTGGATCTTACATCTTCTGTGTGGCATCTGACCAATTCAAGCTCTGTTTATGTCCTTTTCCTAGTAAAGAACAAACATAGCAACTTCTCTAAACATATCACTTGTTATAACAATAATATTTTTAACAAATACCAAAAAAGGGGTGCCTGTTCTATTCGATTTATTTTATGGAAGTGACAATTTTAGAATGTTATGTGTGATGAGGATAAATGAAGTAATGTAGAACCAGAGATGCGGCACCAGCTAATTCAAGTAAGTGAAAGCTCATCAGACCTGAGTTTTAATTGTCTGTTTTTCTCCTCTATTTCTTTCCAAATCTGCAATCTTCCGAATCCTTATGGTCAAAGTTAAGGCAAGCCAAAGAAGTATCAACCTTTACTTTATATCCCCTAACATCTCACTACCTAATCAAATTCCAACTCTAATGGTTAAAAAGAGTAGCAGACCTACTTATGCATCTGCCTGAAGACTTCTCTCCTGCTGCATGCTCCTCCCACAAATGCTGCCAGATCTAAGTTAACAGCTTCAGGATAAAAGTAAAAAACTGCGGATGCTGGAAATCCAAAACAAAAATAAAAATACCTGGAAAATCTCAGCAGGTCTGACAGCATCTGCGAAGAGGAACACAGTTAACATTTCGAGTCCATATGACTCTTCAACAGAACTAAGGAAAAATAGAAGAGAGGTGAAATATAAGCTGGTTTAAGGGGTAGGGGTGGGACAAGTCGAGCTGGATAGAGGGCCAGTGATAGGTGGAGATAACCAAAACATGTCATAGACAAAAGGACAAAGAGGTGTTGAAGGTGGTGATATTATCTAAGGAACGTGGTAATAGGTGACATTAAGGATAGAAAGCAGGACGAGCAAGGTACAGATAGCCCTTGTGGGGTGGGGTGGGGTGAAGGGATCGAAATAGGCTAACAGGTAGAGATAAAGCAATGGATGGAAATACATTTAAAAATAATGGAAATGGGAAAAGAAAAATCTATATAAATTATTGGAAAAAAGGGGGATCGGAAAGTGGGTGGGGATGGAGGAGAGAGTTCATGATCTAAAATTGTTGAACTCAATATTCAGTCTGGAAGGCTTCAGGAAATCCTTGTAACTATCTTCAGACTGCCAGATCATTGTTTTGTGATTATGCCTTTAGATGCACCAAGTGTTTGATGTTTATTTCCCCATCAAGTACTCCAGGCTTCTAGGCAATGCTTGTCATACGCCATCTGATTAACACTCCCCAGTTCCCCTTCAGGTGCTACATGTATAAATTGTTTGGAATTTAATTTGTTTTAAAATACTTGCCAACGCATAATGTTAAAGCCCTGGCTAAAATGAATAGAAGGTTGTTTTCTAAATATTATAGCATTGTATTAAACTTTGCTCATCCATGCTAGGTATCAGGACTTAAGGGTACCAAGGATTGTGGACCAAAGGTGCACAAGAGCAAATGAGGCACAGAGCAAACAAGATCTGACTGAAAGGTGGAACAAGTTCAAGGGGCTGAATGAACAACTTTTGTCCCTCTAGTCTAGGTCCTTATCAACCCAATACATTAACTTCAAACCCCCTTCTTTGTCCCTTCCTGACATCAATTCCACCCTTCTGACTCTGAATATCAGGCTTCATCTCCCCCCCCCACCGTTACTCAATTACTAATGATGAGACTTCAACCATCAGCCACCACTGCCCTACTCTTTACCCCAAACCCTTTACCTTACTGAATCTCTCCCCGCCTTCAAGAGTTTTCCTACAATTTACTCCATAAGCCATCTCCCAAATTTGCTCAGTAGTTAAACTCCCCTCCCCCGTGAAACATTTTGTGAAGTTTCACCAAGTTAAAGGCTCTGAGCAACTATAAGTTGCTGAGTATCATGTTTTACCAATAGCAATTATGTGGTGACACCATGGTATGAAATGAGCCTTGCACTGGTGACATGTGATATTGGAAAGATTTGTACTTTACTGATGCACAGTGCGGCTGAAAATTGTATTTTCAGAGCTAGATCAATTAGACTCAATGGATAAGTTTATCCTCACCATGACAAATTTAATTTCACTTAAGCCCCACTTATCTGGGCAGATTTTACAAATTCACATTCCAAGTGTAGAGCCATGCACAGTGGGAGCACATACTTGGAATTCATTCACAGAGTTCAGTTTCAACAGGATTTTCAGTTCGTTCAAATTAATAGATGGAAAAGACTGCAAGCTGAGCCACGCATCCAAACTCCTGATATGTGCTCCTCCACTCAAAGCTCCGAAAGGTGTGGGGGGGTTTGTTTAATCTATACTATACCGTCGTCATAATTTTGTTAACAACATTGTCACCAATTGTGCCGTATGGTGCTTACAATTTTGGAACCGTTAGCAGCATCAATTGAAATAGTTTGACTTGGACTTTTAATCCTCTTGCCTGAAGTACAAGTGCAGTCCAAATTTATTTTATTTCGGACCCTTACAGACAGAGGAGACCTTCAGTTAATCAGTCCAGGCTGAACTCAAGCCAAATCTCAGAAAAAGGCTGGATTTTCGGCTCCCTTTGGGGCTGGTATCTAAGGCAACCAGGATGTCAGTTCCCTGGCTCAACACACCTCTAGGCCATTTTTGTGGAGGTGGGACTGATGACCAGCAGAGTTACCTGCCCGTACATGGCGAGTAGCTGATCAGGCTCATTAAAAGCCTTACTCAATTTAATTAAAGGAGAGTGACTCCCTCCCACTCTGGCAGGGGCCAGTTGAGGTGTTTGGAGGTGGACCCCTGAGGGCAGACTAGGGGTCCAGCCAGGCAGGCCTAGAGGCTCTCTCTGCCTGCCTGAGTACTGGAGGAGCCACAGGTCACAATGTAGAGGGATTACCATTCCCACAGTGGTGGCCTGGCTGCTGAAGCTAATTTTTAAAATGATTTATTCAAAACTGTTGCCAAAAAATTGCCATTGACATAATGAAAATGTCACTGGGCTACTAATCCAGAGGCCCAGGCACATGCTCTGGGCACAGTGGTTGTTGTTGAGTTCCTTTTGTAAATAAACAGCAATTGTTTATTCTGACAATGATCTACTGAGGTTCTCTGTCTTGGTACCAACTTGATCACCCCAAAACAAGTGTGTAACCCGGATCCTTTAGTCCCAACAAACCAGGGCACTGGATCCAACACACCCACTCTCTTACCTTCCATAACAGCCCAATGTTTCTCTCAAGCTGGAAAACCTGATTGGCTCTCTAATTTCGAGAGATGGTCCACAATTCTTAATTGGACAGGTCATCTCTTGCTATGCCAATTAAGGGGCCCTACTCTTGAAAATTCCAGTTTGTGACTCTTCACTTGGAGACGGGTTCAAACACAGAAAGAGTCCCAACTTCTGTATCGCAACCCCAGGGGGGGACATCCAGCCTAAAGGGAGAGCTCATACACCACAACATGCTATCCACTCAAAAACAAAAACAGAATTACCTGGAAAAACTCAGCAGGTCCGGCAGCATCGGCGGAGAAGAAAAGAGTTGACGTTTCGAGTCCTCATGACCCTTCGACAGAACTTGAGTTCGAGTCCAGGAAAGAGCTGAAATATAAGCTGGTTTAAGGTGTGTGTGTGGGGGGCGGAGAGATAGAGAGACAGAGAGGTGGAGGGGGTTGGTGTGGTTGTAGCGACAAACAAGCAGTGATAGAAGCAGATCATCAAAAGATGTCAACAACAATAGTACAATAGAACACATAGGTGTTAAAGTTAAAGTTGGTGATATTATCTAAACGAATGTGCTAATTAAGAATGGATGGTAGGGCACTCAAGGTATAGCTCTAGTGGGTTTTTTTTTATTTTATATAATGGAAATAGGTGGGAAAAGGAAAATCTTTATAATTTATTGGGAAAAAAAAGAAGGGGGAAACAGAAAGGGGGTGGGGATGGGGGAGGGGACTCACGACCTAAAGTTGTTGAATTCAATATTCAGTCCGGAAGGCTGTAAAGTCCCTAGTCGGAAGATGAGGTGTTGTTCCTCCAGTTTGCGTTGGGCTTCACTGGAACAATGCAGCAAGCCAAGGACAGACATGTGGGCAAGAGAGCAGGGTGGAGTGTTAAAATGGCAAGCGACAGGGAGGTTTGGGTCATTCTTGCGGACAGACCGCAGGTGTTCTGCAAAGCGGTCGCCCAGTTTACGTTTGGTCTCTCCAATGTAGAGGAGACCACATTGGGAGCAACGAATGCAGTAGACTAAGTTGGGGGAAATGCAAGTGAAATGCTGCTTCACTTGAAAGGAGTGTTTGGGTCCTTGGACGGTGAGGAGAGAGGAAGTGAAGGGGCAGGTGTTGCATCTTTTGCGTGGGCAAGGGGTTGTGCCATAGGAGGGGGTTGAGGAGTAGGGGGTGATGGAGGAGTGGACCAGGGTGTCCCGGAGGGAGCGATCCCTACGGAATGCCGATAAGGGGGGTGAAGGGAAGATGTGTTTGGTAGTGGCATCATGCTGGAGTTGGCGGAAATGGCGGAGGATGATCCTTTGAATGCGGAGGCTGGTGGGGTGATAAGTGAGGACAAGGGGGACCCTATCATGTTTCTGGGAGGGAGGAGAAGGAGTGAGGGCGGATGCGCGGGAGATGGGCCGGACACGGTTGAGGGCCCTGTCAACGACCGTGGGTGGAAAACCTCGGTTAAGGAAGAAGGAGGACATGTCAGAGGAACTGTTTTTGAATGTAGCATCATCGGAACAGATGCGACGGAGGCGAAGGAACTGAGAGAATGGGATGGAGTCCTTACAGGAAGTGGGGTGTGAGGAGCTGTAGTCGAGATAGCTGTGGGTGTCGGTGGGTTTGTAATGGATATTGGTGGACAGTCTATCACCAGAGATTGAGACAGAGAGGTCAAGGAAGGGAAGGGAAGTGTCAGAGATGGACCACGTGAAAATGATGGAGGGGTGGAGATTGGAAGCAAAATTAATAAATTTTTCCAATTCCTGACGAGATCATGAAGCAGCACCAAAGTAATCATCGATGTACCGGAGAAAGAGTTGTGGAAGGGGGCCGGAGTAGGACTGCAACAAGGAATGTTCCACATACCCCATAAAGAGACAGGCATAGCTGGGGCCCATGCGGGTACCCATAGCCACACCTTTTATTTGGAGGAAGTGAGAGGAGTTGAAGGAGAAATTGTTCAGCGTGAGAACAAGTTCAGCCAGACGGAGGAGAGTAGTGGTGGATGGGGATTGTTCGGGCCTCTGTTCGAGGAAGAAGCTAAGGGCCCTCAGACCATCCTGGTGGGGGATGGAGGTGTAGAGGGATTGGACGTCCATGGTGAAGAGGAAGCGGTAGGGGCCAGGGAACTGGAAATTGTTGATGTGACGTAAGGTGTCAGAGGAATCACGGATGTAGGTGGGAAGGGACTGGACAAGGGGAGAGAGAAGGGAGTCAAGATAACGAGAAATGAGTTCTGTGGGGCAGGAGCAAGCTGAGACGATCGGTCTACCGGGGCAGTTCTGTTTGTGGATTTTGGGTAGGAGATAGAAGCGGGCCGTCCGAGGTTGGGCAACTATCAGGTTGGAAGCTGTGGGAGGGAGATCCCCAGAGGAGATGAGGTCAGTGACAGTCCTGGAAACAGTGGCTTGATGTTCAGTGGTGGGGTCATGGTCCAGGGAGAGGTAGGAGGAAGTGTCTGCGAGTTGACGCTCAGCCTCCGCGTGGTAGAGGTCAGTGCGCCAGACAACAACAGCACCACCCTTGTCAGCAGGTTTGATGACAATGTCAGGGTTGGACCTGAGAGAATGGAGTGCAGTAAGTTCAGAGAGAGACAGGTTAGAATGGGTGAGAGGAGCAGAGAAATTGAGACGACTAATGTCGCGCCGACAGTTCTCAATGAAAAGATCGAGAGAAGGTAAGAATCCAGAGGGAGGGGTCCAGGTGGAGGGAGAATATTGAAGATGGGTAAAAGGATCCGTTGAACTGGGAGAGGACTCCTGCCCAAAGAAGTGAGCCCGGAGACGAAGACGGCGGAAGAAGAGTTCAGTATCATGCCGAGCCCGAAATTCATTGAGGTGAGGGTGTAAGGGTATGAAACTAAGTCCTTTGCTGAGCACTGAACGTTCAGCATCGGAGAGGGGAAGGTCAGGGGGTATAGTGAATACACGGCTGGGGTTGGGATTGGAAGATGGGGTGGGGATGGAGGGACAGGCAGGGGTGGAGGGTCCTAGATGGGTGTTGGTGTCGATGAGTTGTTGGAGCTTGCGTTCCTTAGCACTTGAGAGAAACAGAAAAAGTTTCTTGTTGAGGCGTCGGATGAGCCGAAGAATAAAATGAAACTGGGGGCACGCGCAGCTTTGAAAAAGGGTACGGCGGTGCTGCTGGAGGGAGAGGTCGAGTGTGTTCATATGGCGGCGCATGGCACTGAGAGTGGATTTCAGAATGTGACGGGAACAGCAGTCCGAGAAACGTTTTATGTCCCGGAGATACCTGTAATCCTGGGTGGGTTCGAAACATGAGGGGTGGAATTTCAGTTGAAATCCATGTGGGGTAAGTCGGAGACGGAGACAGTCACTGAGAAAGGAGATATGGCTGTGAAAGCGGGTTTTAGTAAACACCTTGTCAAACACTAGGAGAGAAATGGAAAGCAATGAAGGTGAACAAGGCAACAGAGAAATCCGGAAATCTTGTCGCAGAGAGGAACAGAACTTCTTCAAGGAGGTAGGCATTTCTTGAAGAGCAGTGGCAGTCAATTAAACACAGAGATAAAAACAAAAAAACTGCGGATGCTGGAAATCCAAAACAAAAACAGAATTACCTGGAAAAACTCAGCAGTTCTGGCAGCATCGGCGGAGAAGAAAAGAGTTGACGTTTCGAGTCCTCATGACCCTTCGACAGAACTTGAGTTCGAGTCCAGGAAAGAGCTGAAATATAAGCTGGTTTAAGGTGTGTGTGTGGGGGGCGGAGAGATAGAGAGACAGAGAGGTGGAAGGGGTTGGTGTGGTTGTAGCGACAAACAAGCAGTGATAGAAGCAGATCATCAAAAGATGTCAACAACAATAGTACAATAGAACACATAGATGTTAAAGTTAAAGTTGGTGATATCCAGCAGCACCGCCGTACCCTTTTTCAAAGCTGCGCGTGCCCCCAGTTTCATTTTATTCTTCGGCTCATCCGACGCCTCAACAAGAAACTTTTTCTGTTTCTCTCAAGTGCTAAGGAACGCAAGCTCCAACAACTCATCGACACCAACACCCATCTAGGACCCTCCACCCCTGCCTGTCCCTCCGTCCCCACCCCATCTTCCAATCCCAGCCCCAGCCGTTTATTCACTATACCCCCTGACCTTCCCCTCTCCGATGCTGAACGTTCAGTGCTCAGCAAAGGACTTAGTTTCATACCCTTACGCCCTCACCTCAATGAATTTCGGGCTCGGCATGATACTGAACTCTTCTTCCGCCGTCTTCGTCTCCGGGCTCACTTCTTTGGGCAGGAGTCCTCTCCCAGTTCAACGGATCCTTTTACCCATCTTCAATATTCTCCCTCCACCTGGACCCCTCCCTCTGGATTCTTACCTTCTCTCGATCTTTTCATTGAGAACTGTCGGCGCGACATTAGTCGTCTCAATTTCTCTGCTCCTCTCACCCATTCTAACCTGTCTCTCTCTGAACTTACTGCACTCCATTCTCTCAGGTCCAACCCTGACATTGTCATCAAACCTGCTGACAAGGGTGGTGCTGTTGTTGTCTGGCGCACTGACCTCTACCACGCGGAGGCTGAGCGTCAACTCGCAGACACTTCCTCCTACCTCTCCCTGGACCATGACCCCACCACTGAACATCAAGCCACTGTTTCCAGGACTGTCACTGACCTCATCTCCTCTGGGGATCTCCCTCCCACAGCTTCCAACCTGATAGTTGCCCAACCTCGGACGGCCCGCTTCTATCTCCTACCCAAAATCCACAAACAGAACTGCCCCGGTAGACCGATCGTCTCAGCTTGCTCCTGCCCCACAGAACTCATTTCTCGTTATCTTGACTCCCTTCTCTCTCCCCTTGTCCAGTCCCTTCCCACCTACATCCGTGATTCCTCTGACACCTTACGTCACATCAACAATTTCCAGTTCCCTGGCCCCTACCGCTTCCTCTTCACCATGGACGTCCAATCCCTCTACACCTCCATCCCCCACCAGGATGGTCTGAGGGCCCTTAGCTTCTTCCTCGAACAGAGGCCCGAACAATCCCCATCCACCACTACTCTCCTCCGTCTGGCTGAACTTGTTCTCACGCTGAACAATTTCTCCTTCAACTCCTCTCACTTCCTCCAAATAAAAGGTGTGGCTATGGGTACCCGCATGGGCCCCAGCTATGCCTGTCTCTTTATGGGGTATGTGGAACATTCCTTGTTGCAGTCCTACTCCGGCCCCCTTCCACAACTCTTTCTCCGGTACATCGATGATTACTTTGGTGCTGCTTCATGCTCTCGTCAGGAATTGGAAAAATTTATTAATTTTGCTTCCAATCTCCACCCCTCCATCATTTTCACGTGGTCCATCTCTGACACTTCCCTTCCCTTCCTTGACCTCTCTGTCTCAATCTCTGGTGATAGACTGTCCACCAATATCCATTACAAACCCACCGACACCCACAGCTATCTCGACTACAGCTCCTCACACCCCACTTCCTGTAAGGACTCCATCCCATTCTCTCAGTTCCTTCGCCTCCGTCGCATCTGTTCCGATGATGCTACATTCAAAAACAGTTCCTCTGACATGTCCTCCTTCTTCCTTAACCGAGGTTTTCCACCCACGGTCGTTGACAGGGCCCTCAACCGTGTCCGGCCCATCTCCCGCGCATCCGCCCTCACTCCTTCTCCTCCCTCCCAGAAATATGATAGGGTCCCCCTTGTCCTCACTTATCACCCCACCAGCCTCCGCATTCAAAGGATCATCCTCCGCCATTTCCGCCAACTCCAGCATGATGCCACTACCAAACACATCTTCCCTTCACCCCCCTTATCGGCATTCCGTAGGGATCGCTCCCTCCGGGACACCCTGGTCCACTCCTCCATCACCCCCTACTCCTCAACCCCCTCCTATGGCACAACCCCTTGCCCACGCAAAAGATGCAACACCTGCCCCTTCACTTCCTCTCTCCTCACCGTCCAAGGACCCAAACACTCCTTTCAAGTGAAGCAGCATTTCACTTGCATTTCCCCCAACTTAGTCTACTGCATTCGTTGCTCCCAATGTGGTCTCCTCTACATTGGAGAGACCAAACGTAAACTGGGCGACCGCTTTGCAGAACACCTGCGGTCTGTCCGCAAGAATGACCCAAACCTCCCTGTCGCTTGCCATTTTAACACTCCACCCTGCTCTCTTGCCCACATGTCTGTCCTTGGTTTGCTGCATTGTTCCAGTGAAGCCCAACGCAAACTGGAGGAACAACACCTCATCTTCCGACTAGGGACTTTACAGCCTTCCGGACTGAATATTGAATTCAACAACTTTAGGTCGTGAGTCCCCTCCCCCATCCCCACCCCCTTTCTGTTTCCCCCTTCTTTTTTTTCCCAATAAATTATAAAGATTTTCCTTTTCCCACCTATTTCCATTATATAAAATAAAAAAAAACCCACTAGAGCTATACCTTGAGTGCCCTACCATCCATTCTTAATTAGCACATTCGTTTAGATAATATCACCAACTTTAACTTTAACACCTATGTGTTCTATTGTACTATTGTTGTTGACATCTTTTGATGATCTGCTTCTATCACTGCTTGTTTGTCGCTACAACCACACCAACCCCCTCCACCTCTCTGTCTCTCTATCTCTCCGCCCCCCACACACACACCTTAAACCAGCTTATATTTCAGCTCTTTCCTGGACTCGAACTCAAGTTCTGTCGAAGGGTCATGAGGACTCGAAACGTCAACTCTTTTCTTCTCCGCCGATGCTGCCAGACCTGCTGAGTTTTTCCAGGTAATTCTGTTTTTGTTTTGGATTTCCAGCATCCGCAGTTTTTTTGTTTTTATGCTATCCACTCATTTGTTTTGCTTTTTGAAATGATTCAATATTAAATGTCTTTGGGTCAGTGGTAGCATTTATACTTGAGTCAAAAGGTGTAGTACTTGAATCCACTCCTGATGGTCCCAACTAATGCAGACCTGAGCTCAGGCATTAAATTCTGAGTTAACATTCAAAGAATTCTCCTATATGTTGGATGTAGGTGCCCCTCCACCCAACCCACTAACCCCCAACCCACCCATTGTATGTGTTGGGAGATTATCAAACCCTCTTACTATTAGGAACAACTAACTAGGCCCTTTTTCCTCACAATATTTTTTTCCTCCCCAAGGAGATCACATGTTTGAGGGTAGGGAGTTGTGGGAAGTGTCTAATTATAATGCTCCTGCCATCATGAATGTGGGGCAGGCTCGAAGGTCCAGTTATCTTTTCTGCCTGGCAATTTTGTAGGTTCATTGAATACAGTAAAGGAACATCCTGTCAGACTGTTAATCAGCTCAGAAATCCATTCACTACTTCACGCTCTTCTCCAAGGGAAGAGTGTGAGGTTGCAAAAAACAAAGCCAACCTAAGAAAAAACAACAATCTGCAAATCTGACATTGTGCAGGTAACCAGACCTCTACATGGGTTCCAATGTTATGATGCAATTTTTCAATTAGCATTAAAAAAGAAGCCAGATAGTCATAAAAAATATATTTTTCTATTCATTTGTGGAATTTGAGCATCGTGGGCAAGGTCATTTATTACCCATCCCTATTTGCTCTTAAGAAGATGATGGTGAATCACCTTCTTGAACCACTGCAATCCATGTGGTGTAGGTGATCCCAAAGTGCTGTTAGAGAGGGAGTCCCAGGATTTTGACCCAACTGGTGTTTCAGCTCCTGTTTTTCACAATAAACAATGTGACTTTAGCTCATTCAGAATATAGAAAAAACACATTTTGTTAGTTACGATTTACTCCAAACAGATTAAATATGGAACCTCTGCAAGTGTAATTGTGTGTGGATTCTAGCTACTGAATACAGAGCTGTGGATGCAAACTGTTGCCATTAAACAATTTGCTACTCATTCTCTTGCAATTGTCCTGTCCTCCCTCTTAGCAATTTTTAGTATTGTTTTTACCTTAAATCATCTTTCATTTGTGGCTATCTTAAGAACAAGTGTGATGATATTTGCTGTTTGTGAGACCAAGAGGGGGAAACGTGTGTGAGCAGTTGTCTGCACTACCTTTGGTTTCAAAGCCTTATTTTTTTGAGTCAGTAGTTGACTAATTGACTGAAAGGGCTAGATTTTACAATTTTTGGCAGCATAAGGGAGGCACGCTTGGTAGTGTGAGGCTCACCAGTTCCCGCTCCTGCCATTTCTAACACCAAGTAAAGTGTGTTGTGGCCAATTAGTGGCCGCCAGGTAAGAAGTCAGCCAGCCAGGTGAGGGAAGGGTGGGCCAATCGGCCTTTAGGAAGAGACGTCCAGCAGGAGAGGGGTCAGCTGATGAGCTGGAAGTCGATAACAGCCACCCATTTAAAGGCACACTGGCACAGGTTGTTGGCAGCTGCACAAGATTTGGATGAAGAAAATACATTATATCCATTGAACTATTGGAACAGCAACAGGTAAGAGCATGTCTTTCCATTGTAGGTGACACTTGTGCCAGCAGCGTCTCATTCAGGACCTTTGTCAGGGAGGAAAGAACATCTGAGCACACTTGCCCATTCCCCTTCTGAATCGAAGTATTCAGAAAAAGACACAAATCCTACCCTTTAACTGTTTGTCTCTCCGCAGAGGACGAAACTCAATTGGACCATTGTCAAACAGTCTAACATCCTCAGTGCAAACAGGAATAGAGGAAGGGCTCAGATCAAGGATGGCCCCATGGTTTGATGATGCCTCACTGCGAGTCCTCTCCCAGGCTGAGGATGATCGGTGAGAGGGTTCTCAGGCTAAGTGCTAGGTAGAGGAGACCGCCCTGCAAGACCAAAGTAGTCTGGATGGAGGTTACAGCGGAGGTCAGCAGCTATGGAGTCATTCAATGGACAGAGCTGCCATGCTGCAAGAGGCTCAATGATCTCGTATGATCTACTAGGGTGAGCGTGCAACCATTTTGGACCTATATGGGAGGATATGAGGGTGCGATGTGTGACAAGTGAGATTGTCTAGTGACTGGGCAAAAGGTGGCATGAAGCAGACATGCCACACTGCCTAGCATTGGGGGATTCTGGGAGTGGGATGGGGTGGACGGGATTGTATCTGAAGTGCAGGACCATTTAGTTTGCAAGGATCATTGAGAAGTGTTGGCCGCCGACAAAGGATATGTTGGGCACGCAAATGAAAGCATGTCTCTTCCACAGAAGATTCATTACAATGTCCCTTTTTCTATGCAGGAGAAGAAACACCGAAACATAGAAAATAGGAGCAGGAGTAGGTCATTCAGCCCTTCAAGCCTGCTCCGCCATTCAATGTGATCAAGCTGATCATCTATCTCAATGCCATATTCCTGCACTCACCCCAATCCCCTTGATACCTTTAGAGTCCAGAAATCTATTTCCTTCTTAAGCGTATTAAGTGACTTGGCCTCCACAGTCCTCTGTAGTAGTGAATTCTGTAGGTTCATCACCCTCTAAGTAAATCTCATCTCAGTCTTAAATTGCCTACCCCGTATTCTGAAACTGTGAGATTGTGACCCCTTGTTCTAGACCCGCCAGCCAGAGGAAATATCAGCCCTGCATCCAGTATGTCCATCCCTGTCAGAATTTTATATGTTTCAATGAGATCCCCTCTCATTCTTCTAAACTCCAGTGAATACAGGCCTAGTTGGCCCAATCTCTTTTCATAAACAATCCTGCCATCCCAGAAATCAGTCTGGTGAACATCCGCTGCACTCCCTCTATGGCAAGTATATCCTTCCTTAGGTAAGGAGACCAAAACTGCACACAATACTCCAGGTGTGGTCTCACCAAGGCCCTGTACAGCTGCAGTAAGACATACTTGCTCCTGTATGCAAGTCCTCTGGCAATGAAGGCCAACATATCATTTGCCTTCTCAACTGCTTGCTGCACCTGCATTCTTGCTTTCAGTGATTGGTATAGAAGGACACCTAGATCTCTTTGTATACCAACATTTCCCAATCTATCACCATTTAAATAATACTCTGCCATTCTGTTTTTCCTACCAAAGTGCATAACTTCACACTTAGCTTGTACCTTTGAAGTCATCGCAAATAGAGATAGTGCCCTTTATATTCCTTGCTTATTTCCCCCACAGGTAAAACCTTCTGCGGCCACCAGCCCTGAGGAGGAATCAACGTTAACCTCTGAGGATGAGGAAGAAGCCTCAGAGGACGCATTGTCACATCCTGGCCCTGCACCTAGTACCAGTGTAGATGCATGCACCACGGTGCGTATGTACGATTCGGCTGAAAGGGATCCACACACTGGTGCGAGCATATCACAGTTATCAGACCAACTGCCAGAGACTAAGCTAGTGCAGGCCTCTGATACTCGGAGGCTTGTTGGAGGTGACCTAGATGCTGTGCCCCAGATGGATGACAAGCCTCTAGAGTGATCTATCTGGAGGCAGATGGTGAATATACAGGGAAAGGTACGTAGAAATGTGACATGGAGAATGGAGGAGTCCATCCAGGCCATGAGCACTGTGATCACCCACTCTTCAGAATGCCTGGCTTCCTCCATTGAGAGACTGGTGAATGTCATGGAGGACTAAACCCAGCAGCTCACTGACGAGATACTGGATATGCATCAGACCTGCACTCCATTACCTTGTATCTGAGATTCAGTGCCCAGAGCCAAAGCAAGAGGGGGACGAGGTGGCCAGTATTGCACCCAGGTGCTGATTCCAAATGAACCTCACGAAGGCAGATATTGAACAGGATTGGGGGAGCACTGAACCCTGTGGTAGTCCATTGGCCTGTCCTCTCCATGCACTTCTCCCTTGCCCAAAGTGGACAATCATCTGTTGTGAAGGAGTGTTTCAACAATGTCCTCAACCAGGTTGGAAGCATTCTGGACAGTTTTAGGAGTAGGTTGTGGTATCATAGGCAGTAGTGAGGTCCAGTAGCACTACGCCTGTCCTCAGGTACTTTTGGAAGCCATTTTTGACGTAGGTGGCAAGCGCCGGAACTTGATTGCATGTGATGCGCTCCCTCACCGAAACCAGATTGATCGATATTAAGGTTGGTCTCTACCT
Organism: Carcharodon carcharias; assembly: GCF_017639515.1. Lineage (NCBI taxonomy): Eukaryota > Metazoa > Chordata > Chondrichthyes > Lamniformes > Lamnidae > Carcharodon > Carcharodon carcharias. The sequence goes on from NC_054471.1 coordinate 185,372,594, forward strand.
CTGGAAGCATGCATCTTACGATAAGATGCTCAAAGATCATAAAGGATACAGAAAGTGGTGAAATCGGTCAGTAGCCGTCCACCTAGGTGAAATCTTTTCTAGGGTTTGAAATGGCAATGATTTTTGCCGTATGTCACGTCTTTGGGAATGAGATGGAGCTGATGATTCTTTTGTAGAGCTGAGTCAGCAAGGCACAAGTGGGACGGCCAAGTTTTTTCAGGAATTCTGGTGCAATGTTGTCATATCCTGCTGCTTTGCCATTGCTGCACTATTTTCCGGGGAAGGGAATTGCACATACTAATGACCACTTGAGAGAAAGAATTTTTCCTCTTCTCTGTCTTAAAAGGGAGGCCTTGTATTCTTAAACTGTGTCCCCTAGTTCTAGTGCCCCCACAAGTGGAAACATCTTCCCAGTCTCTACCCAGTCAAGTCCCCTCAGGATCTTATATGTTTCAATAAGATCACCTCTCTTTCTTCTGGGCCAGAATCTTCGGGTCGGCGAGCGGGGGTGGGCCCCACTGGCTGACAAGTAAAATTACACGTGGTGACGTAGGACGTGTGTCCCGACATCACCCCGCGCCATTCTGAGCTTAGGTTTGGCAGGTGCGCACCGAAGTCGGCTACTTGCCCGCTGAACTGTCAAAGGCCTATTAAGACCATTTACATATCTACCAAAATAGTTAACAGAGCTGCCTTAAGGCTGGCGGGCAGGTAAAAACACCCAGGCGGCCTTTGCATTTATCAAAAAATCTCATCCATGGTCAGGATGAGGTTTCATGAAGGTTTTTAAAGTTTAATAAGAATTTTAAATAATATTCATTGACATGTCCCAGTTCATGTGAGACTGTCACATGAGGAGACATGTCTTAAAATTTTTTATTTTTTGTTAAAATTTTTCAAAATCAAACTAATCTTCCTGAGGCAGCTCTGTGCATCAGGGAGGTTTCTGCACACTTTCGTGCGCATGCGTGAAAGAGCGCAGGCCCTGACTCAGCCTACTCCCCCCGCCCGCGCAGGGAGCACATAGCCTTAATTGGCCCGCCCACATAAAATGGCAGCGTGTAGCCAATCATGGGTGGCGATCGGCTGCATGCCCACTCATGCCCGCTTCAACCCAACCCCCCCACTCCCCCACCCCAACGGGGAGAAAATTCTCCCCCTAAACTCCAAAGGGTAGAAGCCAAATCTGTTCAACCTTTCTTCATAAAATAAGCCCTTCCTTCCAGGAATGAGTCAAATGAACCTTCTTTGAACTGCTTCTAAAGCAATTATATCTTCTTTCAAATAAGGAGACCAAAACTGTACATAGCATTCCAGATGACTGGCTTTGTCTGCGCTGAATGTGATGAATTAATGTTCACACCTAAAGACGACATGTGTGATAACCTTGATACAATGGTGTGCTGCTGGTTGTGAGGTCCTGCAAAGATCTCTGGCAAAGGGAGTATAATGTGGACAAATGTGAAGTTGTCCATTTTGGCAGGAAGAATGAAAAAGATGCTTATTATCTAAATGGTGAGAGATTGCAGAGCTCTGAGATGCAGCAGTATCTGGGTGTCCTAGTGCATGAATCACAAAAGGCTAGTATGCAGGTACAGCAAGTAATTAGGAAAGCTAATAGAATGTTCTGATTTATTGCAAGGGAAATTTAATTTAAGAGTAGGGAGGTTATGCCTCAGTTGTACAGGATATTGGTGAGACTGCAACTGGAGTACTATGTACAGTATTGGTCTCCTTATTTAAGGAAGGATGTAACTACATTAGAAGCAGTTCAGAGAAGGTTTATGAGACTAATACCTGGATTGAGCATGTTGTCTTATGAGGAAAGGTTGGACATCAAGGCTTGTATCTACTGGAGTTTAGAAGAATAAGAGGAAGCTAGATTGAAACATCTAAGATGCTGAGGGATCTTGACAGGGTCGATATGGAGAAGATTTTTCCTCTTGGAGGAGAATCTAGGACTAGGGCTCACTGTTTAAAAATAAAAGCTCACCCATATGAGGAGAAATATTTTCTTTCAGAGGGTAGCGAGTCATTGGAACTCCCTTCCTCAAAAGGCAATGAAAGCAGAATCTTTGAATATTTTTAAGGCCAAGGTAGATAGATTCTTGAAAGATAAGGGGGTGAAAGGTTATTGGGGATAGGTGGGAGGTTACAATCAGATCAGCCATAATCTTATTGAATGGCAGAGCAGGTTCGAGGGGCTGAGTGGTCTACCCATGCTCTTAATTTGTATGTTTGTATGGCTGATGCCTGGAAGGACTGAATGCAAAAACATTCAAGATCACTATAACCTTCAAAACAACAGGCATTGGTGGCCACCAACACAATTCGAAGCTATCTCCCCAGCCAACATATCACACAGTGATGTGGCTGCTAGAGGGATTCAGGACAGAATCGACCCAGATTTGCACAGTGCGGTAGTGGATGGGAAAAAGGATGTTTTACACATAGGCCGCAGTGATGGCTTTTCACGCCGTTTCATCCCAATCCCAACTCATTAAGCTTGCATTCCTGGGAAACATGCCATTTCACCGGTGGGTAGCCTCTGATTTGTCTGCCATGCCTTCATCTCACTGCTTCCTCATGCCAGACGCCATATTTAAAGTACAGCTGCGCACACACCTCGCAGTGTTTCCAGCCCAGGACTGCCGCACAGAAGACATGGCCCCAAAAGGCAAGAAGTCTGCAGCTCTCAATTCAGTGATGCATCCCTGGATTGCCTTTTGGATGTTGTGGAAGCTCGCTGTAATGTCCTCCATACCCGCAGTGACCACAGGAGAGACAGCAACATCACTAATCCGGCTTGGGAGGCGGTGGCAGTGGTGGTCAGAGTAAATGCTGCCCAGAAGAGGTTGGCCATCCAGTGCAGAAAGTTATAGAGTCATAGAGGTCTACAGCACAGAAAAAGGCCCTTTGGCCCATCGAGTCAGTGCCAGTCAAACAACTACCTAACTATACTAATCCCATTTTCCAGCACTAGGCCCATAGCCTTGTATGCCATGACAGCGCAAGTGCACATCCAAATACTTCTTAAATGTTATGAGGGTATCTGCCTCTACCATCCTTTCAGGCAGTGAGTTTTAGATTCCCACCACCCTCTGGGTGAAAAAATTCTTCCTCACATCCCTTCTGAACCTCCTGCCCCTTACCTTGAATCTATGCCGCCTGGTTATTGATCTCTCCACCAAGGGGAAAAGTTCCTTCCTGTCTACCCTACCTATGCCCCTCATAATTTTATACACCTCAGTCATGTTCCCCCTCAATCTCCTCTGCTCCAGGGAAAATAACCCCAGCGTATCCAATCCTTCCTCATAACTAAAACTCTCCAGCCCAGGCAACATCCTGGTAAATCTCCTCTGCACTCTCTCTAGTGCAATCACATTCTTCCTATAATATGGATTCCAGAACTGCATGTAATACTCTAGCTGTGGCCTAACCAGTGTTTTATACAGTTCCAGCATAACCTCCCTGCTCTTATATTCTATGCCTCAGCTAATAAAGACAAGTATCCCATATGCCTTCTTAACCACCTTATCTACCTGTCCCACTACATTAAGGGACCGGTGGACTTGTAAACCAAGGTCCCCCTGATCCTTGGTACTTCCCAGGGTCCTACCATTCACCGTGTATTCCCGTGCCTTGCTTGTGCTGCTCAAGTGCATCACCTCACACTTATCCGGATTAAATTCCATTTGCCACTGATCAGCCCATCTGACCAGCCTATCTATATCCTCCTGTAATCTAAGGCTATCCTCCTCACTATTTACCACCCCACCAATTTTTGTGTCATCAGCAAACTTACTGATCGACCCTCCTACATTCAAGTCTAAATCATTTATATATATCACAAACAGCAAGGGACCCAGCACCAATCCCTGCGGAACCCCACTGGACACAGGCATCCAGTCACAAAAACACCCCTTGACCATCACCCTCTGCTTCCTGCCACTCAGCCAATTCTAGATCCAATTTGCCAAACTGCCTTGGGTCCCATGGGCCCTTACCTTCGTTATCAGCCTCCCATGAGGGACCTTATCAAAAGCCTTGCTGAAGTCCAAGTAGACTACGTCAAATGCGTGGCGCACATCTACACACCTGGTCACCTCTTCAAAAAATTCAATCAAATTGGTCAGACATGACCTCCCCTTCACAAAACCATGCTGACTGTCCTTGATTAATCCCTGCCTCTCCAAGTGTAGATTAATTCTGTCCCTCAGAATTACTTCCAATAGTTTCCCCACCACTGGCCTGTAGTTCCCTGGTTTATCCCTTCCTCCCTTCTTGAATAACGATACCACATTGGCTGTCCTCCTGTCCTCTGGCACCTCTCCTGTGGCCAAAGAGGTATTGAAAATTATTGCCGGCGCCCCTGCTATCTCCTCCCTTGCCTCATTCAGCAGCCTGGGATACATTTTACCTGGACCTGGAGACTTATCTGCTTTTAAACCTGCCAGAACACTTAGAACCGACTCTCTTTCTATGCTCATTTCATTAATTATATCACAGTCCTTCTGCCTGATTTCCATACGTATGTCATCACTCTCACTTGTGAACACTGACACAAAGTATTCATTTAGAACCCTACCTATGACTTCTGGCTCCACACACAAATTACCACGATGGTCCATAATGGGCCCTACTCTTTCCCTAGTTATCCTCTTACTCTTAACGTACTTGTAAAATAACTTTGGATTTTCCTTTATTTTTGCTCTCCTAGTTTCTTTTTTAAGTTTCTCCCTGCATATTCTATACTCCTTTAGGGCTTCCACCATGTTGAGCCCTTGGTATTTGCCATAAGCCTCCCTTTTTGTCTTTATCCAATCCTGTATACCCTTGAAATCCACAGTTCCCTGGATTTGTTGGTCCCACCCTTTGTCTTTACTGGAATATGTTGGCCCTGTACTCTCCCTATTTCCTTCTTGAACGAGTCCCTCTGCTCTGACGCAGATTTACCTAAAAGTAACTGCTCCTAGTCCATTCTGGTCAAATTATATCTGATCTTATTAAAATTGGCCTTCCCCCAATTTAGAACTCTGATTTCTGGCACATCCTTGTCCTTATCCATAATAACCTTGAATCTAACGGAGTTATGATCACTATCTGCAAAATACTCCCCCACTGATACCTCTACTACTTACCCGGCTTCATTCCCTAAAATTAAGTCCAGAACCACCCCATCTCTTGTAAGACCTTCTACATACTGGCTTAAAAAGCTCTCCTGGATGCCTTTTAAGAATTCTGCTCCCTATAAACCTATCACACTATGACTAACCCAATTAATGTTGGGGAAGTTGAAATCCTCCTCTATTACTACCCTATTATTTTTACACTTCTCTGAAATTTGCCTACATATCCGCTCTTCTATTTCCCTCTGACTGTTTGGGGGCCTATAGTGCACTCCCAGCAATGTGATTGCTCCTTTTTTGTTTTTAAGTTCCACCCATATGGCTTCATTTAAGGAGCCTTCTAAGATGTCATCCCTTCCTACTGCTGTAATTGATTCCTTGATCAATATTGCGATACCACCTTCTCTTTTATCTCCTTCCCTGTCTCACCTGAAGACCCTATATCCTGGAATATTGAGATGCCAATCCTGCCCCTCTCTCAACCACGTCTCTGTGATAGCAATGACATCATACTTCCATGTGTTAATTTGTGCCCTCAACTCATCTGCCTCAGACTCTTTGCATCAAAATAAATACCATCCAACCTTGCCAAACTCCCTTGGGCCTTAATTGGCCTATAATTTCTATGTCTTCCACTCACTTGATCTCTCCTCTAACTTTGGCTGTGCATCTCCCCCTGCTGAACCTCCTCTCAGGATTCCATCCCCCTGCCAAGTTAGTTTAAACCCTCCCCAACAGCACTAGCAAACCTCCCCGCAAGGATGTTGGTCCCATTCTGTTTCAGGTGCAATCCGCCCCGCCACCCCCAGAAACGGTCCCAATGTCCCAGAAATCTAAAGTCTCCTGCACCATCTCTCCAGCCATGCATTCATCTGGACTAACCTCCTATTTCTATACTCACTAGCGCGTGGCACTGTAAATAATCCAGAGATTACTACCTTTGAGGTCCTGCTTTTTAATCTGTTTCCTAGCTCACTAAATTCTGCTTGCAGGACTTCATCCCTCTTTCTACTTATGTCGTTGGTACCAATATGTACCACGATCTCTGTTTGTTTGCCCCTCCCCCTTTAGAATGTCCTGCAGCCGTTCAGTGACATCCTTGACCCTGGCACCAGGAAGGCAACATACCATCCTGGAGTCACATCTACAGCCGCAGAAACGCCTGTCTGCTCCCCTTACTATTGAGTCTCCTACCACTATTGCACTTCCCCTCTTTATCCTCCTCCCTTGTGCAGCAGAGCCACTCACATGGCCATGAGCGTGGCTGCATTCCCCAGAGGAACCATCACTCTCACAGTTTCCCAACGCAGAAAAACGGTTCTCGAGCACGATGCATCCTGGGGATTTCCTGACTGCCTGCCTGACTCCTTTCTTCTGACTGATGGTCACCCATTCCCTCTCTGTCTGCACTTCCGTAAGCTTTGGGGTGACCATGTCTAAAAACGTGCTATCCATGAAAATCTCAGCCTCGCGGATGCACCTCAGAGCCTCTAGCTTCCGCTCAATCTCCAAAACTCGGAGCTCAGATAGCTGTAGCTGGTGGCACTTCCTGCACACATGGTCAGTCAGAGCGCAAGGAGCGTCTAGGACTTCCCACATGTTGCAGGTGGTACATAACATGGGACTGAGCTGCCCTGTAATGGGAAAAAAACCCTTCACTTTAAGTTAAATACAGTAAAAAAAGTTAAATTGTTTATGTACTTTAAATAAAAACTAGAATCCTTACCTTTCCTTAGCTTAATCTATTTTAAACTGGAGAAAAAAACTGGAGAAAAATACTTACCCACTACTCACCAATCAGCTCTCCCCTTTGCTGACGTCACTTTTTGAAGTGACTGCTTCACCGCAATGCTGACAGCGGGATGCTCTTCCCAGACTGCTTCACCGCAATGCTGACAGCGGGACGCTCTTCCCAGAAAGAGGATGAATGACCTCATCCATGCTGCTAGGGTAAGCCAACCACCATCCATCTCATCAAACTAAACACACACACACTCACAAGCACAACACACAGTCACTAGCATCTCAGTGCCAGCTCAAGGGACATCACCACTCATTCTTTTACACACCCTCACATCTCCATCTGGACTCATCTCCTCTGGAGATCCCCTCTATATCCTATTGCTGGCTCCACTGAGCATACACACACACGCACACCTGACATCAGTCTTATTTGGCCTGGCATGCGCCCTGCTCACACTTTCGCCATCTGTCTTTATTCAGGTCAAGAGGGAGAGGTCCCAGACTGGAAATGGAGTGCCGGAAATCAAGTTCCTCACTTCCTTCAAAGGCCATGCATTAGAGCTGGTTGCAAAGGACGTGGACCATTCCTGCAGCGATGGCAAGGTTAGTGCCAAGCATCCAAGTGGGGATAATATGCCAGATCATCCCTCTGGCAATTCAACTGTGAATCCACTGTTCTGTGTACCATGGTGGCCATGCACTAATAATCTCCACTTTCTCTCATAGGCACTTCTACAACATCACCCTCAGGCAATCTTGGGCCCGACTCCAGCACCAACAGCACCTCAGATGAGGTCCCTGAGGACAGCACCCTCAAAGACCCATCACAACCCTCATCCACACCATCCACCAGCATGCCTGCCTCATCTGGCCAGGTCAATGGTCTCATGACCATCATCCTCGCCCTCAAGGACCTCCTCATCCTCATCCCCATCAATGACTCCTCATTGGAGGACATGGCAGCTCCTCCAAGTCCTCCTCAGCCAGCTCATCTCCTTGTTGCAGCATCAGGTTGTGAAGGCCACAGCAGGTGACAATGATGCATGACACCCTCTGCAATCTATATTGCAGGGCTCCACCATACCGGTCCAGGCACCAGAAGCTCATTTTCAACATCCCGATGGTCTGCTCCACCAAGTTTCAAGCTGCAGCATGAGCCTCATTATATCTTCTCTCTGCTGCAGTCTGAGGCCGCTGCACGGGTGTCATCAGCTACATACTCTGCGGGTAGCCCTTGTCCCCAAGGAGCCATCCCTGAAGCCTTTGTAGACCTGGGAAGACGTCAGGGATCTGTAAACTGGGAATGTAGGAGCCATGGACACATCCTGGAATGTGCACAGACCTGCAGGAAGCATTTGTGGTGGTCGCTCACCAGCTGCACATTCAGCAAATGGAAGCCCTCATGGTTGACATAGTTGATCGCGTGTTGCAGCAGAGATTTGAGCGCCACATGAGTGCAATCAATGGCACCCTACACCTGTGGGAAACCTGAGATCTGGGCAAATCCAATCGCTCTTGCATCCTGGCTGCCCTGGTCCTGGGCAAAATGCATAAGGTTGTGTGCCCTCATGAAGATGGCATCCGTGACCTCATGGATGCATTTGTGGGTGGCGGTTTGTGAAATCCCACAGAGGTCACCTGTGGGTCCTGAAAGGAGCCACTGGTGTAAAAATTGGTTGCCACGGGCATTTTCACGGCCACTGGTGCCAAATCCTGCAGTAGCTGGCAGATGTGACCGACCAGTTTCCTGACTGAGAATGTAGGATTCATGGACACTACTTGGGAACCGTGCACAGACCTACAGGCTGCATTTGTGTTGGTCGCAGAGCAGCTGAACATTCAGCGAGTGGAAGCCCTTGCAGTTGACATAGTTGACCGCTTGTTGCAACTGAGATCTAAGCGCCATGCGAGTGCAGTCACTAGCACCCTGTACCTGTGGGAAATCTGAGATCTGGGCGAATCCCAGTACTCTTGCTTCCTGGCTTTTCTGATCCTGGGCAAAATGCACAAAGTTGTGTGCCTTTGCGAATACGGCATCCATGACCTCCTGGATGTTTATGTGTCTGGAGGCTTCTGATATGCCACAGAGGTTACCTGTACAGCCCTGAAAGGATCCACTGACGGAAAAATTGAGCGCCACGGTCACTTTCACGGTCACTGGCCGTGGATGTCCCCGTGGCACCAAATCCTGCAGCAGGCAGCAGATGTGGCCGACCAGTTTCCTGGATATGCGAAACCTTTGGTGACACTGGTTCTCAAACATCTGCAGGACTGACAAATGCTATTTATAGACCCTGAGGTCTAGCTAGGCACCAATCAACGACGGCTTGCTGTGGCTCTTCAGCACTGTGCACAGGAGCCCCAGCCACCCCTTCTTCCTGAAGGTGCTGCTCCTCCCTCTGTGCAGCCAGGCACCTCCATTGCTCTCTTGTCCTTCGTCTTCGCTCTCTGTAAGCCACAAGTTATACAGCCAGGTCACCAGGCTCCATGCTCCTGATGTACTCCACCTGCAGGATGAAAGTGGGTTAGCTTGGGCCTTTCTTGGTTAAGCCTGAAGGCCCCTTAACGCATTGTGGAGAGTGCTGGTCACTGCTTGGATGGACAGGGTTTAGTGCGCTGCATGGCTGCCTGAATCCTCACCCACCTCTGCCCCACTTCACCTGACCAATTGATGGCATCTTTGCCCATTGGACTGCAAGCTGTGCTCTCAGCTCAAGCGCAGGCATTCTCCTAACCCACACTGCAAGGCTGCGCTATTAGCTTGAACCATAGGGAGACTGGTCCAAACAGGAATGCTGACATTGCAAGGGGCTGTGAGTGCCTCCACCAGTCACTGCTCCACAGCCAGCTTTAGCAAGGAGATTGTACAACGTGCCCAGTCATCCAACTATTGTGCAGTCCACTAAAATGCTCATTAGTTTGCAGTCCATGCCTGAGGGGTGAAAAGCTCTGGAGCACTTACTGGCACTTTCATGCACCTGTGTTTGAATGGGAAAATAAACTAGAGATCCAACTCCACGCATGCCAATGTGGCGGCGCCTGAACTGTTTCAGCTGAGGAGGAACAGTTACTTTATGCAAGGTTTTCCTAATGTGTGGCTGCTTCCCTCTCCCATCCCTCTGCCCAACACAGCCCGTGCTTGTGCACTACCTTCAACCGCAGGGCAGCACTTGCCCCAGCTCTGCACCATCAGCCATCCGGGAAAATGTGACTTGCCTGTGCCCTCACCTGAATGCATGGTGTGTCAACCTTGAAGCTCAACAAGCGACCCTCGTGAGCACTGCGCTACCCTACTCTGCACTTACCTCAGAGTTCCCCTCAAAGTGTAGCTCACCAGAGGCATGCCTTGCAAATGCTGTTGTGAAACACATTGCACACCAACGTGCCCAGATGATCCAGCGTGGGGGGGAGGATTGTGACAAGCAGGGCTTATAATGATATGCAGACGTATTAAAATGAAGTTCTGACATTCTGCGGTGGGAGAGGCAGCCCACCATTGATGGGCGGGGAAGACGATCGCAAACTGATTTCACAACATCATGAAAGTGATTTTTTGCCTTCCCGCCATGTTGTCTGCTCAAGGCCGCCATGATGCCAGACACCAATGGGCACAGAAAATTCTGCCTGCTTTCTTCTAAGGCACTGGCGCTCTGACAGCTGCAAGTATGTCATCCTTGACCTGTACCCTCTTGCTGATGGGGAGAGTGTTGTCTCCTGCCTCTGGGTGCCTGCTGCTGTTGCATCCCTGGTACTGGCCCCTGTGCAGCAGCAGGTCCCACACCTGCCTGATTCGCAACATGCACTTGCCCCTGCATAGCTGACCACCCCTGTCTTCTTCTCCTTTCCTCCTCACTGGAGGAAGAGCCTCCTCCAGAATGCACTATACCCATGGGGGTCAGCAAGCTCTGGGTGATATAATGCAGTCAACAAGGATCACCTGACTGCAAGCCCCTTCTATCCTTATGAAAAGCTCAGAAAAATAAATATGAAGGTGTAGTACTTGCAACACTCCCAATCTACACTGGCAGACTATTCTGCTAAAGTTAGCCATAATCCAGCTTGCAGTCTTTTTTAGCCACTTTTACAATGCCTCCTCATTCCTAGCATGAATCACTCCCAACATGTTTGCCATGTGCCTAGTGAAAAATGGAATGGGCCATGTAAAATATCAGTTGATTTCCTCATTAACAAGCTGCATTGCTTGTGTCATGCCTAGTACAGGCATGTCATATTATGAACTTCCAGTCAATGTTTTTCAAAATTGGACTCAAATCATATGACTTGTGGCAAATGGACTATAGACAGTATCAAGTCTCCAGTGAATACCTAATTCAATATGAACATAGGTGACTGTCCCTCACAGCCATCTGTAGAATTCACACATCTTTTTGTTTAAGGATGGGACAACAGATGGAGTTTCCAGACTGCCTGTTTCCACGTTTCGTACTGGATGAAGGGAAGATCGAAACTTAATTTGTGGCAGGTGAAAATGAGTGGCCACTCTCAACGTCCCATTGTATCATGATGGCCTCCCCCATCAAAAGTAGACTAGGTGGGCCTAAGAAGTGTTAACCTACAATACAGGATGTGGAACCAGCATGAATACAACACCTTATTTGGAATAGACCTTGAGCTTGTAAAAAGCCACATGGTGAGATAGACATGTTTTTGTCTGCTTTTAAAAATCAGCTAACAGCTTTTGTCATTGGGCTGTCAGTTGGTCAGAAAGCCAGGCCACAAATCAGCTGCAAGTCATCAAGCAGCCAAGGTAATTAACAACAATACCTTGAAATCAGGAGATCGCAACAGAAAGAAGGACTCCCTTCAGCCTATTCCACATTCAAATTCACCTGAGAACCAACCTCCTAGAAACTCAATTACAAGGGACTGACCTTGCAACCTGCTGTGAGCCTTTTGCTTTACAAGACCCATTAAATCAACTTTTTAAATCACCAAACCATTCTAGAAACAACAGGCCTGCAATGTTAGAAACTGGAAATCATAAATCAAAGACTGAATTAACTATAATCTGTAGATTATACATTGCATTATCTTTAGATGCATCTAATCTTGTGTGTGTCTGTATGTGAGGGACAAGTGTGTGGTGTTGTTTAATTCAGGGTAAGTGTATGAGAATAAATAACCATCTTTATTTTAAACTCACAAAAGCTTGTTGCTGAATTATTTACATGGAATACACACTCCAAGAGTAAGAAAAGACATGCCTCTTTCATTGCAAAACATATTGATCATGGATTTTAAGAGAAATGTAAATTCTGTCCTTGAAATTTGTTCATTAGTTTTTTTAAAAATAGCCAACAGGTTGCCAATTTTGGCAGGCAGGTGTGATGATGTTACATTGGTGCCCCGATGTCATCACGCCAGATTTTCGATAAGCGCAGCAGGTGGGTGGGTGTGGGACAGCATGCCCAATTTGCGACTACAAATTCCAGCTCTAAAATTTCAGTTTCTGAGAAAGTGGGGTTGTAACTTTGGATTCCTGACTGTGACATAAGTTTTCAGAGAAATCAGACTATGACCTCAGGTTGCCAAGTAAATGGAAGCTGATTTAATCTAAAAGGAGGTCAGGAGGTCAAGGCAGCACTCTGGGGAGAGCTGTGTGTGGGACATCTAAAAGGCTGGAACCTGGAGACAGTCGTGAACCCAGCTAAGGAGATTCTACAGAAGTGTGCCCTTTGGTGATGATCATGTTGTGGACCTCGGATGGTGTAAGCTGCTGTCGGAGGCAACTTAATGACCAAATCCTGCATGAAGAAAAAAAGTTGAACTCTCACCAAGGAAGACATAGTTTTGAAGGATTTTATGGCTGCACATGTGACTCCCAGTAAATCAGCGAGATCTTTTTTTTTTTGTTTTGGAAATTTAAAGTTTAATTTATGGTCTCTATTGAATTCAATTTTCCTGTTAATTCTTGTTTCATTTTGTTGATTTTGGTTTGATTGTTAGTGTAGAAGTTATGTAGAGTGAAATCTTGTCCATCAGTTTCTTCCATTGGGGTCATTTGGTAAATTTGGTTCTTATGGTTTATTTGTCTCTCCGGGGATCATAGCACAAGTGAGAAGAAAATAAGGGGAAAAAGTGGTATATGCCAGAATCTTTTAACTTTTTGATTATTTATTATATGGATGACAAGGCCAGGCTGTTTTAATGTAAGACATTTTAAAAATAATTAAAGGTTAGAGTGAAAGAAAGCAGGAAGTCTGATGCTGACTTTATTTAGAAATATTTGCTCTTATTTGTGAAATTTAATCACTGTACAAAAGGGACAATTTAAATTGTGAGCTACTTGGGACATTTTGCTATGTTAAAAGATGCTGTATAAATTTCTGTTTCCCAACAGGAATTAGTGTTTCTCAAAGCACAGGCCCCATTTTCTGATTCAGAATGTGAAGCTAAGCAAAGCAAAACTCTCTGTTGGGCATAAACATGAGCTTTCCTGGGTTGTTTTACCAACAGATTTTCCCTATTGGGCCAGGCATTCACTGTAAGAGAAACAAAGAAACATCTGAAAACAAAACAGCTATACCTCTTCGCTAAACTCCTCTGTGTTTTTATTGTGACACTATCAACAGAATCATTAAGCCTATTAATCTTGCAGTTGCTTTACATGGGTCAACTTACACTGGTATGCGAAATATGGAAAGATTGTTACTTATAAATATGTAAAACATGCTATGGACTTTGAAAGAAATGAGGAGAATACCATCTGTTCTTACATATTGCTGTCATGTTCACAACACCTTCCAGATAATGTAGTCAATTAATTTCCTATCAGAACAATTTCATTTAACTAGCATCTGGGAAACACTCTTTCCACCTTCCTGATTAGTTGGGTTGAATGTTAACATACTTTACATGTTCTTCCCCATCTGCTATACATAGTGCCTGATCAGATTCAGGTAACAAGCAGCTTCTGTGGGCTGTGCTGTCAGAATTGAAATGTCTACTCTTAACAAGTGATTTTTTTTTTCTCTGCCAGTAGGCATGATTTTTGTCTTCACATACCTCACTGGCAGCTTCTTCTTTCACCTTAAGTGGTTTGGAATGTATTGAGAATGCTGTCACACAACCAAATGTGATCAGACCTATTTGCTAGCTGCCTTTCACACTCAATTTATTTCAAACCTTCCATGGGCCATTGAAGGAACTATTTAAAAACTGTCCTACTTGTTTGATAGGTCTGGTGAGCAGTTCAGCCTAATTATTTTGCAATGTGCGTTGCTGCTTAGATGTTATCTAAATTAAAGTCCATTAGTCATTCATTAACCCATCAACGTATTAGGGCCCCTAACTCTGGTGGGAGATGTTCCTGAAGATGGCCTCCCATCTCTAATATTATTATGATTATTAAATGAGAGCTGAAAGAAAATAAAAATGCCTTCTAATACCCCTATGATTATTTTCCTGAATTTCACATGGCAGTGTCCAGGAAGTGAATCTATAATTCTTGCAGACAAAAGGGCAGTCCTCTGAGGTTTGGCAGCCTTTGGTCCTTTTCCAATTTCCATGCTATGGGGTCGCTTAAATTGGTTTTATCAATATCATGAAGTAGAACAGAACATGGAGATGACCATTCTTTGTAGTGCTCCTCATTAGCTCAACTGGTAAATACACTCAGTGTAGCGCTGATCCATGTAGATAAAGGAAGCCCCAGCCTCAAAGCCTCACCTGTGCTGAGCTAGAGACTCTCAGCTGAGGTGGTGTAAAGGCATTTAATGTGACCTGAGCACTCTAGTGCAGGGAAGTGAGGAAAATCAACCAAATTTCCAGCTCCTGTTCACTATCTGTTGGTTCTTCATGGAAAGAATGTAGGTGGAATCTCTTGATCCTGCCAGCAACAGGATGCTTGGCTGGCAGGGAAAATTAATTAGACAGGGGGCCATTAGTTTCCTGATGACAGGAAGAATATGATAGGATGAAAGTTAGCAATTAAGCTCTCCAGACTTTAAAGGCGGGTTAAAGGTGGGTTAAGCAAGTCATGCATGATCATTAAAAAGCCACCTTACAGGAATTAAGTCCCTCTCCAAGTTAAGTTCCTTACCAGCGAGAAATAGAGTGTTCACATTTACCACTGTACCAGCATGGACCTAGGGACCCGAAATGACAATGGCAAACCTGACCCTGTCAACCCTGCAAAGTCCTCCTTACTAACATCTGGGGGCTTGTGCTAAAATTGGGAGAGCTGCCTCATTCACTGGTCAAGCAACAGCCTGATAGTCATACTCACAGAATCATACCTTACAAACAATGTCCCTGACACCAACATCACCATCCCTGAATATGTCTTGTCCCACCGACAGACCCACCAGAGGTGGCGGCACAGTGGTATACAGTGAGGAGGGAATTGTCCTGGGAATTGTCAACATCAACTCTGGACCCCATGACCTCAGGTCAAACATGGGCAAGGAAACCTCCTGCTGATTACCACGTACCCCCCGCCAATACCCCAACCCACCCCCACACCCCTCCCCACCACCCATGCCCTCAGCTGAGGAAGCACTGGAGAGTGACAAGCACACAGAATATACTCTGGGTGGGGGTCTTCAATGTCCATTACCAAGAGTGGCTTGCTAACACCACTACTGACTGAGCTGGCTGAGTCCTAAAGCACATAGCTGCCAGACTGGGTCTGCGACAGGTGGTGAATGAACCAACAAGAGGGAAAAACCTGCTTGACCTCATCATCATCAGTCTACCTGTTGCAAATGCATCTGTCCATGATACTATCTGTAGGAGTGACCACTGCGCAGTCCTTGTGGAGATGAATTCTCACCTTCATATTGAGGAAACCCTCCATCCTGTTGTGTGGCACTACCATCCTGCTAAATCGGATAGATTTCAAACAGATCTAGCAACTCAAAACCAGACATCTATGAGGCGCTGCGGGACAGGGTTTTGTGGAACTTTAAAGTGACATTGAAAACTGAAATCTGAAAGTGAGGTGGAAACTGTGCCTGAACGATAACAATGTCCCCAGGAGCCGGGATCCATGGCAAACAGAGTGGAAATGGCCCCCAGCTTCTCTGACGACTGCCTGCGGATTCTAATAAATGCTGTCAGTGATCATTGGGAAATATTGTTGCCATGAAACAGCAAGAGGAAGGCTTGGTCAAAGGTGGCATTTCCAGTCAGCAGCCAGGAGGCTGTCAGAAAGACCTGGATACAGTGCACCAAGAGGGTCAATTGCCCTCTTTTCTCTGTGAGGGTGAGTATTAAGGCCCCATGTAGCCTTGAATAAATGTGCATGTGTGGGCTTGCACTTGCTGGGGCTCTCAGGCATGAAGCCACGAACTTAAGTTGCCACATCTTCCTGTACCTTAAAAGCCTGAAAGGGACTAGACAGGATGGCAGGTATGTATGGACTGGGGAAGTCCCTCAATGTGCTGGGCACTTAAACCAGTAATGTTGGGGAGGAGCATGGAATGTTCGAGCAAATAGAGGGAGGACTCATGATAGCACTATTATCCTTAAAGGACAAGAGGGGTCACAATGCCCAGGAGCGAGGATGACCTGGTGGTGGAGTCCCAAATCTGGCATTGCTAACCCTGGCAGAGGAGCAGGTTCTGGAGATGATGTGTGAGTGTGGCGCACAATCCACTGGTCGCAGGGAGGGAGGAGTATCGGAGGAGGGTAAGAGTCAAGTAGACAAGGGATTGAGGGGTGGTATGGGAACTGTAGAGCAATGGGTGTTAGACTGAGAGGTGACATCCACTAATCACTTAAGGTCATCCGCTTAGAAGTCATTGCTTAACCAAATTTCCAATTTCAGAATTTTTACAGAATGCATGCACTCTCAATGTTAAATGCTTATGAAAACTTGAGCATGTTTTTCCTTCCTCAAATGGAGCATCCTCCAGACCACTAGATGACCCAAAAGACCTTCCATTAAAGTCAGAGAATGATGGGCAGCCAGATGAACCTCCATCCCATCCTCTCTCTGCACCTTGTACCACCTCAGATACAGGCACCTTGGTTGGTATGAGCATTCCAAGACAGATGTTAAGACACACTGGGGGAAGCACGTCATACTCACTTGAACAGTTGTTGGAGACAGAGAGTCCCCAGGACTCTGACAATCGGAGGATTGCTGGAGACCATGACGACGTTGAGTCCCAGGCAGATGATGAGCCTCTGGAGTTGTCTATTGTCCCTGGAGTTGTCTAGGCAGCAAATGTTGGATGTCCAGTGGGATGTACATGAAAATCTAGCAGAGATCCCTGAGGGTCTGCATGCCATGGTCTCTGTAATGGAGGAGTCCATACGGAGCGTAAGCACTGCATTAACCCTCAGCTCTGATTGCATGGCATCCTCCGTAAAGAGAGTGGAGAATCTCATGGAGCTGCAGTTCCAGGAACGCAATCAGGAGTTTCTGGGGTTGTGTTCAGACCTGTGAGCCCACACACTGGCATTAGCCTCAGTGGGTCACTGCCAACGTGAGAGATGGATGAGGCAATTAGTGACTCTGCTAGCCGCCCGTCCATCGTTGGTGAGCAGGGAGGCTCGAGCAAAGCTCCTGTTGGCGGACAACCTGCAGCTCCTTCCATCTGGGGGCTCCTCTCAGGGAGATCCTGATGATGCAGCAACTCCTCCGCCCCTCTGCCAGTGACCACCGCATCTGAGGAGACCACGATATCTGAGGAGTGCTCAGCCATGGCGCTGGACTCTCCCACCCACAGGCCCCGGCAACCAGAGGATGGCAGCAAGGTCATCAAAGCTGAAGGGGCATCAGTGTCAGCAGCCTGCATCCAATGCAGCTGCCAGTGAGGGGGAAGAACCTAAACATAGCACTCGTAAGTGGAAATATAAATCACTTTATTTAAAAAGGGCTTTCACGGGTATATTCCATCTCATTGTCACTTGTGTAATGTTCTATATAGCTGTCACACATTGCTATTAAAATGTGACACCAGGCAAATTGTCCTTATTGTGCTTCATGTGATAGTGAGAGAGGAGTCCTGCAAATCAGTGTAAGACATTGATTGGGCTGGATAGTGTATTTCAGAGGGAGGGACAGGGGGAGATGGTGCCAGATGGGTCTCATGAGCCCCTGAGCAGTGAAGAGATGGTCTGTTGCAAAGCTCTGGAGTTGTAAATTTGGAAGCCTACTGGAAAGTGCTTTGAATCAAGGCCTCCCTGGTCCCCCTAGTGCCACAAGCTGCCTCATTGCTGGATCATCTTCCTGACCATGTGGCAGAGCAGGTTCTTCCTCAGAGTCAGCACAAGATTCTTCTTCAGTGGCTCTGGAATGACATCACTTTCTTCACCCTCCATCTGATCGCCCCTTGAGAGAGCCAGATTGTCAAACGCACAGCACACAAACATTATAAGGGACATGTGTTCAGAAGGGTATTGCAGAGATCCTCCTGAGTGGTCCAGACAGCGAAGCCTCGTTTTCAGGAGGCCCATTGTCCTCTCAATGATGTTCTTAATCGGGACATGGCTCCAGTTGTACCTCTCCTCTCCGGGTATTCTTGGATGTCTGATTGGTGTCATTAGGCACCTTCTGAGAGGTTACCCAAGACATACAAGTGTGCAGGGGCAATCGCCTCGGAGTAATGTAGAATATATATGAATCATGGCAGCTTCCAGGATATCTGGCACAAACCTGCAGGATCTCTTGTTGGTGATTGCACATAATCTGAACTTTGAGAGAGCAGAAGCCTTATCGATTTACAAAGGTCCCCGTCTCTCCAGCAGGTGCCTTGATGGGCAAATGTGTGCAATCAATGGCTCCTTGAATCTTTGGAAAGCCTGTATTAGCTGTGAATCCTCTGGATTGCTCTGCCTGGCTGCCCTCATCAGTCTTGTACTGTATAAAGGTGTTGACCCTTCTGAAGAGTGTGTCTGTCATGAGCTTTATGCAGTTATGCTCTGCGGATTGCGACACCCTGCAAAAACCTCCCACAGACCCCCAGAATGAATATTAAGGGGAACTGTGATCTTCAGCGCCACTGGCATTGGGTGCTCACCTACACAGTTTGAGGCTATCTCGGGTCCTATCATGTCACATATTGATGTCACTGTCTCTCTTGAGAGTGGACTTCAGTCATGTGAAGTGGCTGGATCTCAGAGTCTTCCAGCAGGGTATTGCCCCTTCTCCCTTCCATCCCTTGCTGGCCTGCAACCCCTTCAGGTTGTGCCTTTTGGTCTTGAGGGCAGACTCTATTATGCTGTCTGTGGGCATCTGCCCTCCCCTCCCTTCTTACCCACTCCTCCTCACCTTAGGAAGTCGCTCCAGCAGAATAAACAATGCCCATCTCAAACCTTTTGGTTGGCAGAGGTTTCATTTTAATTATGATGAGTCCTGTCTGCAAAAAATCTTTGAAATGAATTAAACCTCCTAAACTAAAGTCAATGAACAACAAGGTTCACCGAATAATCACTAATGCAGAGACTCACAACTCACTATTAAACTCCTACCTCCTGAATTCTCTATGCCTTCTAGCCCTTATACTCCGCTCTGGATCCAGAAAGTTTCAAATATGTGAATCCTGCATGCCTGTTTCACCCGAGCTCCATGCATAAAAATGAACAGCCCTCTCAAAATTACAGTCGATTGGCCCTTTAATTGATGGCAAGAAGGCTTCCAACATTCATGCGCGTCCACTTAACGCAGACTCGTGATGCAGCGCGATGATGTCAGGAACCCCTCCAATTTCATCACGTGCAATATAACGCTGAGTTGGGACTGCCAGGTACCCGCACAGGTCGCGACAAATTCCAGCGTTGGACAACACTCAGGCTTTGGCTGACACGTGAAGAGTAACATTCATGTCACACAAGTACCAGGCAATGACCATCTTCAACAAGAGAGAATCTGACCATCGCCCCTTGACGTTCAATGGTATTACCATCACTGAATCCCCCACTATCAACATCTTGGGGGTTGCCATTGACCAGAAACTGAACTGGACCAGACATTTAAATACTGTGGCTACAAGACCAGGCCAGAGGCTGGGAATTCTGCAGAGAGTAGCACACCTCCCAACACCCCAAAGCCTTCGTCCACCATCTACAAGGCAGAAGTCTGGAATGTGATGGAATACTCTCCATTTGCTTAAACGAGTGCAGCTCCATTAACACTCAAGAAGCTTGACGCCATCTTGGACAAAACAGCTTGCCCGATTGACACCCCATCCACCACCTCCAACATCCAATCCTTCCTCCACCACCGACGCACAGTGGCAGCATTATGTACCATCTACAAGATGAACAGCACCAACTCATCAAGGCTCCTTCAACAGCATCTTCCAAACCCACAACCTCTACCACCTAGGTGGACAAGGATAGCTGATGCATGGGAAGACCACCCCCGCCAGGGTCCCCTCCGAGCCACACACCATTCTAACTTGGAACTACATCACTGTTCCTTCGCTGTCACTGTGTCAAAATCCTGGAACACTCTCCCTAACAGCACTGTGGGTGTTCATACGCCACAGGGACTGCGGTGGTTCCAGAACACAGCTTACTACTGCCACCATCTCAAGAGTAATTAGGGATGGGCAATAAAAATTGCCAGCCTAGCCAAGGAAGGACACTTCCAGTGAAAGAGTTTTTAAAAAGTAGCTTGCACCTGGC
The DNA here is from genome assembly GCF_017639515.1 of Carcharodon carcharias. Lineage (NCBI taxonomy): Eukaryota > Metazoa > Chordata > Chondrichthyes > Lamniformes > Lamnidae > Carcharodon > Carcharodon carcharias. Next base: position 185,393,065 of record NC_054471.1, read on the forward strand.
AAGCTTGACTTCTTGATGGACGTTGAAGTGAGTAGATGCTGCTCTGCCTTCTTTGGAATGCTCACAAATCTCAGCTTTTTGACTCAGATCAGGTGCCAGTAGGCCAAGCTACACAAAGGCTGGACACGGGATGCAGGCTAAGGGTAGAAGGGGGGTAGGGTGGAAGGATGGAGCGGAGGCTGGATGTGCGAAGCAGGTTAATAGTGGAAGGGATAAGGGTGAAGCAAAGGTTGGACATGGGAGGCAGTCTGAGGGTGGAAGTGGGGTAAGGTGGAAGGGTGCAGCGGAGGCTGGACACAGGGGGTGGGGGTTAGGCTAAGAGTGGAATTGGGGTAGGGGCTGTCCGGGAAAGGGAGACAGAGGACAGAATCATCCCAGATTTGCACTAAGTGTGGAAGCGGGCAGGAAAATGAGGTTTTACCCATCAGCCGCAATGGTGGCTTTACACGCTGCATCGTCCCATTCCCACCTGATTAATAATGCATTCCCGGGAAACACACAGATTCGCTGGCGGGCAGCCTCAAATTCACCTGCAACACTGTCACCTCCCCACTTCCTCACGCCGAGTGCCATATTTAAAGTGCAACTGTGTGCACACCTCTCAGTGCTATCAGCCCAGGACTGCTGCACAGAAGACATAGCCCCAAAAGGCAAGAAGACTACAAGCCCCCCCAATTCAGTGACGCGTCCCTGGGACGCCTTTTGTATGCTGTGGAGGCTTGTCGTGATGGCAGCTATTCCTGCTCTGGCCACAGGAGGGGCAGCAACATCACCAATCCAGCTTGGGAGGCAGTGGCAGCGGTGATCAGTGCCCAACGCTGCGCTGAAGAGGTTGGCCATCTAGTGCAGAAAGAGGACGAATGACCTCATCTGTGCCGCCAGGGTAAGGCAACCAGCTTATTATCCCAAAATTCACGCACTCAAAAGCCCACCACACATTCACTGGCATCTCATTCACTGTCAGTTCAAGGGACATCACCACTCACTCTCTCACCCTCACATCTCCATCTGGCCTCATCTCACACACACACACACACACACACACACACACACACACACACACACACACACACACACACACACACACACACACACACACTTATGTAGGGCAAGGTCGCACACAATCAACAGAAGAGGTCCCAGACCAGGGGTGGAGTGCCGGACATCAAAGTCCTCAATCCCTTCGAGATCATGCATCGGAGCTGGCTAGAAAGGACGTGGACCATTCCTGCAGTGATGGTGAGGTCAGCGCAAAGCATGGAAGTGAGGATTATGCACCAGATCATCCCTCTGGCAACTCAACTACGAGTCCACTGTTCTGTGTACCACAGCGGCCAATCTCCACTTTCTCTCATAGGCACATCTGCCACGTCGCCTCAGGCAACCTTGGCCCCAACTCCAGTGCCAACAGCACCTCGGATGAGGACCTTGAGGACAGCACCCTCGAAGACTCCATCACAACACTCACACACACCCTCCACCAGCGCAGCGACACACACCTTGACTCCATGTATGTCAATGTGTCTGCACCTGAACTGTCTCAGCTGTGGTGGAAAGGTCACTTTATACAAGGTTTCCCCAATGTGTGGCTGCCTCCCCCCATCCCCGGGTGTGCTTGTGGACTACCATCAGGCCGGGCTACCTTGCTTCCCCCAACTCGCCTCAGACGCAGTACAGCCCTTGCCCCGGCACTGTCAGCCAGCTGGGAAAAATATGACTTGCCTGTGCCCTCGCCTGAATGCGCAGTGCCTCAACCTTGAAATCCAACAGGTGACCCTTGCGAGCATTGCACAATGTTACCGTGCATTCACCTCCGAGCTCCCCTCGAAGTTCAACTCACCAGGTCCAAACCTTATAAACGCCGTTGTGAAACACGTCTGTGTGCAACCACCCTGACACGTCCAGATGGTCCAGCGTGGGGGCATTTATTCCAGCAAGCAGGGCTTATAATAATATGCAGATATATTAAAATGATTCCCGACGTTTAGCGGTGGGAAACGCAGCCCGGCATTAACGGGCGGAGCGGACAATCGCGAACTCATTTCACAACGGTGTGAAACCAATTTTTGGCCTTCCCACCATATTGTCCGCTCACGCCCACAATGACACCCGATGCCAATGGGGACGGAAAATCCAGCCCAGATTGGCTGGGGCAGTGAGGAAATCCAAGAGTACTGAGACATGGGATGGAGGGGAGGGCCTTGATTGTTGGGTCTGGGGGTCCTGTGGTTTAGTGGGGAAAGGAGATTTCTAGGCAAGGATGGTGGGAGAGAGATGGTCCTTGAAGGCAGGTTTTGTGCCACCTATGGCGGGGTCCTGGCAGTTGAACTGAGGGGACTGGGCAGTGGAGAGAATAGTCACAATGAGAGGGTGTGTGGATTGCAGTAGGATGGCAGGTCTAGGGTGATGGTCAGGTAGCTGAAGGTTTCATGGTGGAGGGTTCACAGAAATGGATAAAATAGGTGGCTTGGATAACAGGAAAGATCAGGGTCAGGGTGGGCAAGGGAACGATAACAGGAATAGTTTCAGAGGGGTAGAAAGCCATGTGGAGGGTAATGGTTATAGGTGCAAGCTAACAGTGGAAGGTTCAAGGGTGAGGGAGGAGATAGGGGTTGTTATATTGGATGGGTCAAGGGCGATAGGGGGAATTTGGTGGGCGACAGGGGGAGGCTAGAATGTGTTGGACCGAGCCTCCAATGTCACGGCATCATTTTGGAATTCCCAGCTATGCAAAGCTGTCACTCTGAAACTGCGATACCTTGAAGAAGGAAGAGGGTCTTTTCAGGTGGGTGGAGTTCAAAATGAGCACAAGTGGCCGATTAAAGGGATACCCTAACAATCATGAGGCAACTGGATGAGAATCATGCTCAGTTGTGTTCCCCTCTCTGTGATGAAGCCCACACATTAGCAGGTTTTCTCCCTGACTCATGGGTCTCAAAACATTGAGATCCCAGCAAGGTGTGGAGCTGCTGTTCATTCTGTGCCATTTGCCATCTGATGCTGTCAGATCGAGGCAGGGATGAAAGGATGGAGGGAGGTGGATGTCTCTAAGGGCAGGTTTGGAGGACGGCAACAAATTCCTGTCTTCAAACCTTAGCCCTGGTTGAATGGGTGTGGTTGACAAGGGCTCATGTGGTAAATCTTTCTACTCTGTCAAGGCACTGGTCCCTCTATAGAGTCTCGAGAGCAACGGAGGCAAGTGGAATAGTGTCTGGGGGAGGTTTCCTGCACATAGCTGTCATCACCCCAGTCAAAGAGCAATGACTCCATGCGCAGTCATGTATGAAAGAGAGGAACACTCATCACTGTTCCTCCAGGATGTCCTTCACCTGGAAGGGGTGGGATGGGGAATGCCATGTCTAGATGGAAGCCTGGCACAGGACTTAGCACTGGCTTGGATGGCTCTAAGGTGGAGGCAAACCTGAAAAGAATATGCTCGCTGGATTAATTACTGCAATTTGTTCACAGATCCACTGAGGCCTAGGTGATGCAGGCTCCAGACAACCCAGCCTTTCTACTGGCCCTCATCCAAGTGAGGAGGAGGAGGAAATAGCGCAGGTTGCCACAGGGCCAGGAGGAGCAAAAGCCTGAGCAGCAAGAGGCAGTGGGCCTCAAGAAGGTGAGGATGCTGCTGACCCGGGTTTAATGCAAAGGCAGCCATTGGCCTGACCATGAGTTTATCGTAGGCACTGCAGTTATCTATAGATGAGCAAAAGGCAATTACATAGGCACCTTAGAGTGTCCCAAAATGTGGTTGCTCACATCTGCCAGCTTCTCCACAATGACATGCAGCTGCAAGGTCTTGGAGGAAATTCCATGCCAGTGTCATTAAATGTCACCACCATCTTCAACTTCTTTGCCAGGCTCCACTGTAGGCCTGTGCAGCATCTGCCAGTCAGCAACAAACAAATGCCTCTGGGAAGTGACAGATGCCCTGCTTAGGAGAGCCCATCCATTTGTCCAATTCTTCTTGGATCCCGAGAACCAGGCTGCATGAGTGATGGGATTTGCAGCAATCACAGGTTTCCTGGAAGTGCAAGGGGCTATTGACAGCACACATGTGGCCTTGAGAGGGCCCTGGCAACAGCCAGTTACATTCATCAATACGAAAGGTTTCCACTCTTTGAACATGCAGCTGATCATCTAAAAGGACAAGGGCAGTAAATACATGGGAACACCACCACCCACGAGTTCCCCTCCAAGCTACTCACCATCCTGACTTGAAAATATATTGCCGTTCCTTCACTGTTGGTAAGTCAAAATCTTGGAACTCCCTCCCGAACAGCACTTTGGGTGTACCTACACCACCTGGACTCCAGTGGTTCAAGATGGCAGCTCACCACCACCTTCTCAAGAGCAATTGAGGATGGGCAATAAATGCTGGCTTAGCCAGCGATGCCCACACCCTGTGAAAGAATTAAAAAATATGTGATCACAGGAGACAAATGCCACATGTTTGTACTCGGATCACAGGAAGCTCTCACAATGTTTACATTCTGACCCATGCCCAAGTGCCACAGGTTTTTGAAAGACCTCGGTGATTGCAGGGCTGGCTTCTTGGGGACAAGGGATAGCCCCAGCAGATCTGGCTGATGATGCCAGTTCACCATCCGCAGAGTGCTGCTGAGGAGAGCTACAGTGCCACACATCATCCACCAGGTCCATGATTGAGCAGACGATAGGCCTCCTGAAGGTGAAGTTCAGATGTTTGCACCGCTCAGGCAGAGTTCTCTGTCAGAAGCCTGTTAGAGCTGCTGATGCTTCACATGGATAGCCTCACAGCCCTCAGCATGGTCCAGCACACCGGCCTATTCTACTATCTCTCATCATATAGACTATGATCCCAGTCCTTCAATGAGGTCCAGTGCACTTTGGTTGCAAATCCTTCATGCAAGGTCTACTGCAATGATTAAAAGGAGATGAGCAGGCTGAACAAATCTCCATTTGAGGTCTCACAAAGCCTTCAGTTAGCTGCTACACACTTTGTTAATCCTACACACAATCCTGCTTGTAGTCAAGGTTAACTTGCCCCTTGTCTCCTTACTTGCAACCTTCACTTCAGCATATTAGCTCAAAACGACTAATCCAAGCACAGCCAGTAATGATTGGATGTGCCTACACAGCTTTCTGCAAACATATAGGGAAGCCTCTGGTTTTCTAATGTTAATAAGACTGGGTAGAACTTCACTCTTTCAACCCTGCCACACACATTGCATGTTTGACTTCCCCTGGGTACGTCTTGCATCCATCAGACGTCAGAACATGATGAGCTGCAAGAGATGGTTTGCATGTCACGCTGGCACACACTCACACTCACAAATAACGGCCAGTACATAATCATGCATATGTGGGGTTATTGAGTAATCAATAGGAGAGAATTGAACCTATAGGAGTTTATTATTGAGTTCTGATAGGGCCCCAAATTCCACACCCTTAAATGCTTGTGACTATTGAACCAACAAGCAAAAGAATGTTTGGACAGGATTTTTGTTATCTTTATGTTTGGGCGAGCGGGTCTGATGTGTGGACTTTTTTCTCTGCATTTTTACATCCTTATTTCTTGGTTTTAAATTCTCCGGCTCCCTGAGGCAGCTCCCTGTCGTCCGGGAGCTTTCAGTGCACACTCAGGCGCCTGCCCTGACTTTGGGGCTCGCCCTCCTCCCCTCCCCCCCACTCCAGCGGCACTGAGCCTTTCACTGCGCCTTTCACACTGACTGGGCGTTAACTGGCCAGCCAGCGTGACATCGCGGTCAAGGGCCGAACCCAGGCCGCGGGCCATTTCCTGGCCACTCTCAGGCCTGCCCACCGTGCCCGCCCGATGACCTGTAAATCCTGCCCATACTTCCAAGTGCAAAATGTATATGGAATGGTTTTACACCCGTGCCACCCGTGTGCCTTCAAAATTTATTTACCTTTCTTTCTATTGCTACATCTAGGTGCGGCCCCAACAACCCCAGCTGAGGTGGAGGCAACCAGCTGACTGCTCTGCCCTGTTGACTGTGATGATTTTGGTGGGTGTTCTCCGGTGACCCAAGGCTTAAGGGTCTCCTGCTCAGGTGCAAGTGCACCCGCCTGGCCCACTGGAGGTGATGGGGTCACTGGCGAAGGGGGAGGTTGAGTGGCCAGGCACTGGGAAGAAGCCGCTGGGGTGTCTGCTGGCGCTCCTCCCTGTGCATGCCCGATGGCACCTGCCTGACTTCTTGAGAAGAAGAGGTACCTGACGGAGCTAGGGCTCCTCTTCCCTAGCCACTGCAACATTGCACCATTTGCTTGAGCGATGGTGCGAGTCTGAGCACATACCAAGGCAGTCACTGTGTGTTCTGTTGGATCTGAGTCTCCTCAATGTGGGGCTGCACGTTGTCTGCTCTGCAACATTCTGGATGATTAATCTAGAGTTCCTGGCCTTCAGTGAGTGAAAGGCTGTCTGGGTGCCTTTAAACAAGGCGTCTGATCCTTTGAACCCATGAGGATCGAAGGTGGGGATGGTGATGTCCTGCCCACTCCCGCCACAAGATTCGTCGAGCTTCTCACGGATACATAGATAATGAGCTGAACAGCGCAAGGTCATGTGTGGTGTGTGTCTGTTTGTGTTTGTGTGTGTGTGTGTGTGTGTGTGTGTGTGTTTATGGGCAGAATTTTACGCCTGTGGGTGGGCGCAATGACGTCAGGCGAGCGTCCCAACTTCATTGCGCACTCGCACGACATTTCACTTGGCAGGTGCACACCAGTGCCAGAGCGGCACCCGCCATTAATTAAGCAGCCACTTAAGGCCCGTCAGAATCCAGTTGACTGTGATTTTTCCTCCCCCTGTGTGATTTCCAGCTCGTCAAACAGGCAAAATGGGCAGGCAGCCAGCCAACATTTTCACAAACCTCATCCAAATGTGGGAGAAAAAGGGTCAGCAGCATCGCCAGTGTGAGTAGTGAGTAGTTTTGGAGATAGTTTGCTGCTGGTTGCTTATTGTTACTTGGCAGCTTCATCTCTGATCAGGGCTTCATGCTTAGCACTTCCATTCTTTACCATACGGATGAGGTCAGCCAGGCTGAGCGAGCCAGAGACTTTGCGGCAATTGCTGGGCTCGCCCACATCCAGGGTACAATAGACTGCACACATGTGGCCATCAAGGCACTAGCAGGTGAGCCTGGTGCCTTCGTCAACAGGAAGGGCTTCCACTCCATGAACGTGCAGATAGTGTGTGACCACAGGATGCAGATTCTACAAGTCTGTGCAAGGTACCCAGGCAGATCCCATTACATCCTCAGGCACTGCCAGGTACCAAGGCTCTTCAGTGCTCCAGCCCGACTGGATGGATGCTGCTGAGTGACCGTTGAAGAGGTGGCTCATTATGCCTCTCCGGCACTCAAGAATAGAGGCAGGGAAGCGTTACAATACGGTCATGTCTCCACAAGGGCAGTGGTAGAGAGGACCATAGGTCTTCTCAAGATGCGCTTCCGATGCCTGGACCGTTCATGGGGAGCTCTACAATACCTTTGTGTGTAGTGTATGTGTGTGTGGGTGTGTTTGTGCAAGTGTGTGTATCTGTTTGTGCCTGTATTTGTATTTCTGTCTATGTGTGCATGTGTATTTGTGTCTGTGTATATGTATGTGAGTCTATGTGTGTGTATGTCTGTGTATTTGTGCGCTTGTGTGTGTGTTTGTGTGTCTGTTTGTGTGTGTGTGTTTCTGTGTGTCTGTGTGTGTGTGCCTGATGGGAAAGTGCTGGGGCACCTGACAGTTGTTTCCAGGAGAACCTGATACTCATTTCTTTCACCCAGCTTCCCCTCTGATGCACTTTATAACCTGTTTGGTGGGCAGGTGCACAAGATGTATCTTGAGCTGCGCAGGTGCCTGCCATTCTAATGAACTGATCACCTCCCTTACTCTGCAAACATTGGTGGATTCAGCAGCAAAGATCCCAGGTGGACATATGGTACATATGCTAGGATATGCCCCATCACAAGTCTTCAGCCCCTAATTTATTGTTTTCTCCCTTTATAGTTAACATCTTGCTTGTATTGCTAATCTAATTTCCAATTTACTGAGCTAACTTACTACAAATTCTGAACCTTAATCTTTATAATTCTCAAATGTGAGACATTATCTAAACAGAGGATACTATATTCACTGGCTAGCCCTTATCAGTTGACTTGTGTTGTTACTTCCAAGTCCATTCTGAATGCTGCTAATAGTTTTTGCCAGTGTGAGATTTGAACTCTTGATCTTGCGGTTACAAACCCAGTACCATAACCACTTGGCTATTTAGGCCAAGCCCTTGAATGCTGCTAATAGCTTGCAATCTCTTTGAATGAATATTAAAAGCATCCCGTAACATCCTTTTAACCACGTTCCCCATTATAGATGTTTGCTAATTGATTTATTGGGACCAATTTTACAAGTTTGCATTCTCGGAGCAGAATCTCAACTACCAGGCACCTACCTCAAGAATTCAGGTGCACCACTCCCACCCTCATCTGACCACCAATTTTCATGCACAGACTTGTCAAATTAATTCTTCCTGTCCGAGGCTGTTGCTTCACTTCTTTCTGAAACATTGGAACAGTGATCCTTAGATGCAGCATTTATATTTATGAATTTTCCTAAAATTATTTAAGAGAGCCTAACCAACGAGGGCCAATTTTCTACTTTCATTCTGCAGTCAGGAAGCCTCACCTGTCAACTTTGCATATTGAGGAATCATGGACAGCACAACCTGCAGGCTTATCAGAATTTCCTAATTTCCTAACGTTTGCCCTGTTTTATACATGACACTGCAAAGCTTAGCGACAGCCGAGGAGCAGACACTGAGCTCAATTTTATAGCATTCAGAAGAAGCGTGGGGTGGATGGTGGGGTGGGGGCTGAAAAGTTGGGAGGGAGAGGAGGGGTGGAGTGCCAAGTGCTCCATGTCATTTTGTCAGCAGCAGGGAAAAAGGGGGGACAGCCCTCCAGCCCAGCGGCCAATTGTGTTACTTAGGTGACCAATTAAGGGCCTCTTTCCGCCACCATTGGCATTTTACCAGGAGCAGGGAGGCTCTCTGCTGCATGGGGAGACCACCTGGTGAGCCCTAGTGACTTCCCTGTGGGAGGGGAGGTGCTTCCTAATCAGAAACCCTGTGGCCCTTGGGCAGCCCCCCACCACCCCCCTCAGTGGCAATGATTATCCGCACAGCAACACCGTCCCCCCTCCCCACCCCCCCTTCCCCACCTCCCCCCCTCCCACCCAGTCCTCACCAACCACAGATCCACACTCATTGTCGGGTCCTGGACCCATTGATGCTGCTGCCCCACTTACCTTGTTCTGAGGGTTGTTCCAATGCTACTTCTCCCAACTAGGTGCAATTCCAGCAGTGGCCACTGCTCCCTGTGGCAGTACTGGAGTTGAAGAGCTGCTGGCCCTCCAATTGGCTGGCAGCTCTTATAGGCAGATTTCTTCACCAAAATGGACAGGAGCCCCAATAACAGCGCATTTGCTGCCTAATGGCCTCAAACTCCAGTTGGGGCTTCCCAAAATGGTTGAAGTAGTGTTGCCCCTAGCTTTCCAACTATCATTGTGGCCGCCACCGCTCAACAAAAGACAGCCCATTTTGTGCAGATCTTGTCTACAACAACATCATAAATCTCTGCTCCGTAGGGAGAGTCCTTTGTGAAAGTGACTGTGAGAAATGGATTTTTTAAAAATATTTTGGGAAATATTGTGTTATTCTATGGAAAAGGCTGTGTGTGCCTGTATGATTGAATTAAGCTGGACAGAGATTAATAGGAAACAGGTTGTCTTGCGCGGCATGGTTTGAAATATGAAAAGGGTAGAGGTGTTACATTTGAGGTACAAGTAAACAGATTAGATCTAACATTTGCACGTTTAGAAAAGTTGGGAGTTAGTTTGACTATCAAAGGGGAGTCAGAGGTAGCAAGCAACATGTTTACAACTTGCAGGTGTTCATAGGTAAATAGAAGTATGGATGCTATATTTTATTGACCCAAAATTAAAGACAAGATGGAAACATGACGAAGTTTATATTTGGAAGGGTTTGAGTTTCAAAGTGATGCGAAAATAATGGAACCTGAGATGAAAGGGGAAAAAAGGTATTTTGGAACTTTTGTGGTGGGGAGATATAGCTGTTTGAGCTATTGAGGTAGCAGATGGAGCTGTTTGAGCTGTTGAGGTAGCAGATGGAGCTGTTTGAGCTGTTGAGGTAGCAGATGGAGCTGTTTGAGCTGTTGAGGTAGCAGATGGAGCTGTTTGAGCTGTTGAGGTAGCAGATGGAGCTGTTTGAGCTATTGAGGTAGCAGATGGAGCTGTTTGAGCTATTGAGGTAGCAGATGGAGCTGTTTGAGCTGTTGAGGTAGCAGATGGAGCTGTTTGAGCTATTGAGGTAGCAGATGGAGCTGTTTGAGCTGTTGAGTTAGCAGATGGAGCTGTTTGAGCTGTTGAGGTAGCAGATGGAGCTGTTTGAGCTATTGAGGTAGCAGATGGAGCTGTTTGAGCTATTGAGTTAGCAGATGGAGCTGTTTGAGCTGTTGAGTTAGCAGATGGAGCTGTTTGAGCTGTTGAGGTAGCAGATGGAGCTGTTTGAGCTATTGAGGTAGCAGATGGAGCTGTTTGAGCTGTTGAGTTAGCAGATGGAGCTGTTTGAGCTATTGAGGTAGCAGATGGAGCTGTTTGAGCTGTTGAGGTAGCAGATGGAGCTGTTTGAGCTGTTGAGGTAGCAGATGGAGCTGTTTGAGCTGTTGAGGTAGCAGATGGAGCTGTTTGAGCTATTGAGGTAGCAGATGGAGCTGTTTGAGCTATTGAGGTAGCACTGGAGCTGTTTGAGCTGTTGAGGTAGCAGATGGAGCTGTTTGAGCTGTTGAGTTGGGAGCTGTTAGCTCTGGGGCTGGGAGGTGGTGCAGTTTGAATTAACCATCCAGTCAAGCAAGAAAAGTCCTGGGCTACAAAAAGCAGTTTTATTCTGAAGTTTGGTTTTCCTCAGCAGAGTGGAAGCAAGTTACAGGTCTTGTGGTGGTATGCCTTTATTGAAGCTACAGCTGTTTGCCTTAGGTAATATGACTGGACTTGGTTTAATTAAATATCTATATGAGAGTGTTGCCCAGACGGGCATTTGTGGGTCTGGACAACGGAAGAGTCTTTTTCGGGGGAATGTTTGTACGACTAACTTTAGTTGTGCAACTGTAATCTTGTGTGCTTAAGTTGAAGTTCTTGGTGGGACTTAGGTGAACACCTGTGCCGTCAATGTGCGTTCAATACTGTGTTGAATGTCTGAAGGGCCTGGATGCAGTCAAATGCACATCATTTGTGACTATGCTGCCTGGCCAATATACCTGCCAGGTAACCATGTTTTGGCCTCAGGGGGAAGTGCCCGTTGAGGGTATTGCATTTGCTGCTGCTGTTGCACTGATGTCAGTTGTTTGTGGCTTGCTTGGGTAGTTGTGGCGACTTAAATCAGTCGTCTGTCCTAGGTGTCATTTAGAAAGATTTTTCAGGTTTGAGAAACTGTTCTTGAGACTGTAATGTTAGCATTCGAAGTTCATAGGCTTCCATGCATGTATTAAGGAAGACGTAGTGCCCGCGCTTAATACTAAATGTCCTTTCTTGGGGATTTGACATTCTCAGCAAGCATGACACTAAACTAGGCAAGTAAGGATACAACACAGGCCTTAGGCTTGACTGCAAGAGCAGTTGAAATGTCTGATTTAAGAGATGTATGCTCATCTTGATGAAGCTATTTCCTGAGTTCTTTATTTATTGCTATTTATTCATTTTTATTTGGACTTGCATGCCTCCTTAGCAAAGGTTTCAGTAGTCCTTAGGTAAAGGCACAGCAATTTGCTTAAATAGGGCAGAAAGACAGAAATGGCCTTATTTGCTGTATTATCTCGAGGACTGTGATGCTCTCAATGCGAAGCCATCTCTCTGTTACCTCTGCAGGGTCCATGCAGGAAACAATGCTTCATTGGCTGGTATGTCCAAAATGAGTGTTCAAGGTATCACCCTAATGCAAAGGTCATTTAGGACAGAGTGAGCCTCTGGCAATTACACCCCAGCAAACCATAGTCCTGGTGAGCTGCTGTCAGTGAAGACAATGTAAACAAACCTCAAAACTTAATCTATGATCAGGATGTTAATGCTTGTGGTTTCATAATTTCCAAATGGCGATTGGCCGGCATTTGCAAGATGATGCCTCATCATTCAGCGTTGAGGAGAGCTGGTAATCAGCCATATGATGCTCTCATGCTGCTACTCCCTGTTGAGCCATCCATCTGGTTATGCCTTGAAAGAGTGATATTTGTGGTCAGCCCACCTTGTTGAGCAGTTGTCAGGCTGAGATGAGTGCATCCCTCGGTAACGTGGGTTTCTAGCCGCTTATAAGCCGCCATGCACACTGACTTGGTGAGAGCATTGATGAATGTACCATACTTTGTAAAGTTACCAAAGGACATGTGAGAAGAGAGTGCTGGCAGTGGCCATATGTTGTAAATGTCACTCAGTTAACTGTGGTTTAAAGCCTTTCAAGGGTGAACCCATCATCAGGGCAGGCCATGACTGCTGATATCTCCCTAATCATTAAGAAAACATTGAATGTTTGAGAGAATTTCTCTCTGACAAAAATGTGCTCGGGCCCTCCAGGCAGCAAAGGTGACAGATAACAATTATGAGTATGTGTCTGCACTTTAGTCCTCCTGGAATCTTGTAGATATCAGATTGTCATGGGCATGTCTGCCACACTGTACACAAACAATGGCCTCTTCATGTGGCTCGTTTACATCCTGGCCCTTGTCAGATCAATCCTCTTCATAGTCCTCATCCGAGGAGGCTTCTCATTCCCCCATTTCTCCCTCAGGCAGCAAATCCCCCTTTTGCAGCGTAAGGTTGTGCAGGGTGATGCAAACAATGAAGATCCGGGGCACTCTCTGTAGTGAGTATTGGAGACCCCTGCCTGAATGGTCCAAACATCGGAAATGCAACTTCAGGAAGCCTGTCACCTGCTCATTCAAGCGCCATGTGGTGGAATGTGCAGCATTTTATTTCTCTCTTGAGCAGCACTATGTAGATGGTGAAAAGTTGTCATGAGCCATGTCTTCTGGGGAGCCAGCCCTGAAAGCGTCGAGGTCCCTCAAAGATCTGTGGCACATGCGAGTGTGTCAAAATATAAGACCCGTGAGAGCTCCCTTGGTACTTAGCACAAACATGCAACATTTGACTTCTGTAGTCACAAATTAGCTGCATGTTCAGTGAGTAAAATCCTTTTCGATTGATGAATCTCACTGGCTGCTGCCAGGGAGCTCTCAAGGCCACATGCATGCATTCGATGGTGCCCTGCTCTTGCAGGAAACCAGATATCGCTGCAAATCCCACCGCTCTGGCACTCTGGCTTTCAGCACCTGTGCGAAACTGGGCATACTGGTGAACTCAATTGAAAAGGGCATTTGTCACCTCAGTTATGTCCTGGAAGGACCTGCTGACAAAAATGTTCAGTGCAGCGGCCACCTTCAAAGGCATAGGCATGCGATGCCCTCCAAGTCCGTGCAGCATCAGTTCTTCACGGATAAGGTGGCAAATGTGAGCCACAACATCCGTAGACAATCAAAGACATCCTTGGCATTGTCTTTCTGTCACCTCCATACATGAGCAGTGCCTTCGATATACCCATGGTCGGGCGGCTGGTCTTTGTTGCATTTGCCCCTCATCTTGGATCTCTTGGGACCCCATTCCCTCTTTCAGCTCATGCCGCTGCACATCCTAGATCTGACAAGCCCTTCATCTCCTCATTCGTATCAGAGCTATAAACAAGACCGGCCTGCATTCTCCACGACACTTTGTATCTGCCAACGAATGCATTTGAGAACTTATTTAAACCTGCCCCCCTTGACTGATTTCCTTCCATCTACAAGCCAGGAGGCTGCCGGGGAAGCGGTGGTGTAGTGGTATTGTCACTGGATCGGTAATCCAGAGGCCCAGGTTTGAATCCCACCATGGAAAATAAAATAAAAAAATCTGGAATTAAAATTCTAATGATGACCATGAAACTATTGTTGCAAAAACCCATCAGGTTTACTTATGCCCTTTAGAGAAGGAAATCTGCCATCCTATACCCACTTGAGACTCCAGGTCCACAGCAAACTGGTTGACTCTTAAATATCCTCTGAAATGGCCGAGCAACCCTAAAAGGAATGGAACCGGACATCGGCACCAGAAACAACAATGGCAAACAGCCCTGTAGACCCTCCTTACAAAACCCTCCTTACCAACATCTGGGGTCTTGGGTCGAAATTGAGAGAGCTGTCTCACAGACTAGTCAAGCAACATCCTGACATAATCGTACTTACGGAATCATAGCCTTACAGTTAATGTCCCAGATACCACCATCACCATCCCTGGGTATGTCCTGTCCTACCAGCAGCATACACGTCAGAAGTGGCAGCACAGTGGTATACAGTCAGGAGGGAGTTGCCCTGGGAGTCCTCAACATTGACTCCAGACCCCAGGAAGTCTCATGGATCAGGTCAAACATGGGAAAGAAACATACTGTTGATCATTATCTACCACACCGCACCATCCACCTCCACCCCGCTGATCCTCCGTCAGCTGATGAATCAGTGCTTCTCTATGTTGACCACCACTTGGAGGAAGCACTGAGGTTGGTAATGGCACAGATTGTACATTGGCTGGAGGGGACTTCAATGTCCATCACCAAGTGTGGCTTGGTAGCACCACCACTACAAACTGAGCTGGTTAAGTCCTAAAGGACATAGCTGCTAGATTGGGTCTGCCACAAGTGGTGAGGGAATGAATCAGTGGTGAGGTGATCAATCAGTACTCCTCCATGTTGAACATCACTTGGAGGAAGCACTGAGGGTGGCAAGGGCGCAGAATGTACTCTCGGTGGGAGGCTGTCAAATGTCCCTCACCAAGAGTGGCTCAGTAGCACCCCTACTGACCAATCTGGCCCAGTCCTAAAGGACATAGCTACTACACTGGGTCTGTGGCAGGTAATGAGGGACCCAACAAATAGGAAAAACACACTTGACCTCATCCTCACCAACCTGCCTGCCACAGTCCATGACAGTATTGGTAGGGGTGACCACTGCACAGTCATTGTGGAGACAAAGTCCCATCTTCACATTGAAGATACCCTCCAACATGTTGTGTTGCACTACCACCGTGCTAAATGGGATAGATTTTGAACTGATCCAGCAACTCGAGGCTGGGCATCCATGAGGCATTGTGGGCCATCAGCAACAGCAGGATTGTACTCAGCCACAATCTGTAACCTCATAGCCCAGCATATCCCCCACTCTACCATTACCAACAAGCCAGGGGATCAACCCTGGTTCAATGAAGAGTGCAGGAGGGTATGCCAGGAGCAGCACCAGGCATACCTAAAAATGAGGTGTCAACCTGGTGAAGCTATAAAACGGGAATACTTACATGCCAAACAACATAGGCAGCAAGTGATAGACAGAGCTAAGCGATTCCACAACCAACGGATCTGATCTAAACTCTGTAATCCTGCCACATCCAGTCGTAAATAGTGGTGAACAATTAAACAACTCACTGGAGGAGGTGGCTCTGCAAATATCCCCATCCTCAATGACGGGGGAGCCTAGCACATCAGTGTAAAAGATAAGGCTGAAGCATTTGCTACAAGCTTCAGCCAGAAGTGCCAAGTGAATGATCTATCTCGGCCTATCTGGAGGTCCCCAGATTCCAGTCTTCAGCCAATTCAATTCACTCCATATGATATCAAGAAACGGCTGAAGGGGGCACTGGATACTGCAAAGGCTATGGGTCCTGACAACATTCCGGCAATAGTGCTGAAGAACTTGTGCTCCAGAACCTGCTGTGACCCTAGCCAAGCTGTTCCAGTACAGTTACAACACTGGCATCCACCTGTCAATGTGGAAAATTGCCCAGGTATGTCTTGTCCACAAGAAGCAGGACAAATCAAAGCCAGCCAATTACTGCCCCATCAGTCCACTCTTGATCATTCCACTCTTGATCATCAGTAAATTAATGGAAGGGGTCATCAACAGTGCTGTCAAGCAGCACTAGCTTAGCAATAACATGCTCACGGACACCCAGTTTGGGTTTTGCCAGGGCCACTCAGCTCCTGACCTCATTACAGCCTTGGTTCACACATGGACAAAAGAGCTGAACTCCTGAGGTGAGGTGATCGAGACATTTGACCGACATTTGCCCGAGTGTGGCACCAAGGAGCCCTAGAAAAACTGGAGTCAATGGGAATCAGGGGGGAAATCTCTCTGCTATTTGGAGCCATACCTAGCACAAAGGAAGATGGTTGTGGTTGTTGGCGGTCAGTTATCTCAGCTCAGGACATCACTGCAGGAGTTCCTCATGGTAGTGTCCTCAGCCCAACCATCTTCAGCTGCTTCATCAATGACCTTCCTTGCATCATAAGGTCAGAAGTGGGGATGTTCGCTGATGATTGCATAATGTTCAGCATCATTCGCGACTCCTCAGATACTGTCCATGTCCAAATGCAACAAGACCTGGATAATATCCAGGCTTGGGCTGACAAGTGATAAGTAACATTCACGCCACACAAGTGCCAGGCAATGACCATCTCCAAGAAGAAAGAATCTAACCATTGCCCCTTGACATTCAATGGCATTAACATCACTGAAGCCCCCGCTATCAACATCCTGGGGGTTACCATTGACCAGAAACTGAACTGGACTCGCCATATAAATACTGTGGCTACAAGAGCAGGTCAGAGGCTAAGAATCCTGCGATGAGCAGCTCACCTCCTGTCTTCCCAAAGACTGTTCATCATCTACAAGGCACAAGTCAGGAGTGTGATTAAATTCCCTCCACTTGCTTGGATGGGTGCAGCTCCAACAGCACTCAAGAAGCTTGACACCATCCAGGACAAAGCAGCCCACTTGATTGGCACACCTTCCACAAACATTCACTCCCCAAGCCTCCTTTTTTGACAGCTCCTTCCAAATCCATGACCACTACCATCAGAAGGACAGGGCAGCAGATACATGGGAACCACCACCTGCAAGTTCCCCTCCAAGACACTCACCATCCTGATTTGGAAATATATCACCATTCCTTCACTGTCGCTGGGTCAAAATTCTGGAACTCCCTTCCTAACAGCACTGTGGCTGTATCTACACCACATGGACTGCAGCAGTTGAAGAAGCTCACAACCACCTTCTCAAGAGCAACCAGGGATACCTACACCACATGGACTACAGCGGTTGAAGAAGCTCACCACCACCTTCTCAAGGGCAACTAGGGTTGGGCAATAAATGCTGGCCTAGCCACTGATGCCCACATCCCATAAATGAATTTTTTTAAAAATTCAAAACCCTTGGTCTGGCCTCTGTATAGACATGACATCCCCAAGCTACCCCTTTGCAGGTCAAGCACACCATGGAGATTCACAGATGGCCAAACCTCCTCCTCAGACATACATAGTGACTTGATCAGGGTGATTATAGCCATGTGCGAGAAGCCTCTATCAGGCAATTGTCAGCTTGCCCCCATGAGCGTAGGCATGCTACATCGAGATCATAGCTTTGTCATAATGTAAAGACTTTAAACATTACGCCTTGTTAGCCATGACCGTTTAATTGGGATTAGTGAAGCTTGGAGCGTGCAGCTAGCTGCTGTCCAGCAGCCATGGCTCTTGAATGATTTAACCTCGACCCCTTAATGTGGCTCCAAAACTGAATGGATTTTCTGATGAGTGCGCCCCATTTTTCATGGAAAAATGCTCCTTCAATGGGCATTTGTCCCTCGAGAACAGTGCTCAGCTGAACCTTGTTCTCCATGACATGAGCAAATAATTAATAGGGTGGCCCTTCACTCGGCCCAAAAGGGGAGTCCTGAACTCCGCCCACACACTTTGAGACCCCTCCCATATCATTATTTTTCTGCTTGTTTTTCCAACTGCGTCATAGCTGAGTAAAGACGAAGATGGTTTTCCTGACATGTGTGAGTGCATCCAGCACATTCCAACCTCCCCCGATCACCCACCAGTTCCTCCCATCCTCCTCCACAGTTATTGCTTCTTAATTCCACTCGCTCCTGTTACTATCCAGCATCTCCCCTTTACCCTTGACCTCATTATCATTTATTAGATATTGCTGTTCTCCGCCCTGTACCCTTCAATGTTGTAGGCCCCATGCCCCTTGTTAATCTGACCCCTCCCCTTCTCGAGGTTAATTGTAATCTTACTTTTAGTAACACCACCACCCTAAAAGACCACCCTATACCCACCCATGACATTAGAATTACCATTGTATTGGATACAAAGGCCTCCCCTGGATGTGAATGGGCCCTCTGAATCCCAATACCTTACCTCAAACCCCCAAGACCAAGTGCTGTAGATGATGGACCATTCCTTACACACAATTTTGCGCATGACCATCACTGCCCAGAGATGCCTTCCCCCACTCAAGACAGGGACAAAGACATACATGCCATGCAGAGCCCTCTAACATGGCCCTGACAATGTGGCCTCATTCTCAGACAGTCTTTTAAAACATGCTCCCTGGACATTCTTTCATCCTTCCCCTCTGGTCCTTCTCCTCCCTCCCCTGCCATGTCTGTGCCTCACACCTACCCCCTAGTCCTTCCTCCCATGCCCAGCCTTGGCGCAGCTTGTGCTACAGGAACCTGATAGGTATCAGTAACAGTATAAAAGGAAGACAAAAGCAGGGTCTACTGACCTTAAAATCGTGGACGCAGTGAAGCTCGCCTGGTGCGCGCCACTTATATATAGACGGAAACCAGAACATTCCAATTAGCCGCTGGCAGGGAACTTTATTTGGAGGAGGACTGTAATTCCGGTGAGTTGGTCTTTTAATGAACATTCATGACATATTGATGAATGCAACTGGCGTTCCGGACAAAGCTCTGCGGGAAACTCGATCTGCCTTTAAACCGTCTTAAACGTCGGGAGAACAAAATTCCAAACTATTTTCCTGCCATCAGGAAACCGATTTTTTGACTACCGCTAAATTAAGTGTCCCCGCCCACCATGATTTCCACTGCTGGCGGGAATGGAAGCTTCTGCCCTCTAACTCTGCAGAGGCTGCCGGACCCATTGAGTTCTCCCAGCACTTTTTTTTATTTCACATCTCCAGCATCTGCAGTATTGTGCTTTTATTTTGGTTTTACATTAATGTAGTTCACCCGGCCCATGTAAATGAAGCCCAGGACCCAGGCCTTCCCATGCAGTCACAGGGATCATTCGGTCAGTTCCTGCAGGCCAGAGCAAAACACCACCTAGGGCGGTGTGTCCAACTGTTTTATAATCTATTTACTAACAACCCCAGGAATGCATGTAAACTGAAGTATTGACAGATGTCCATTTTTTCCTGCCGAACATATAAGTTGTCCAACAAATGTATTTGTAATTTTTTTCCTGACTGAGTTGCAGCGTTGGGTGATAACATCGTGACTGAGGTAGATTCTTATGAATCAGTTCCTGTGGAGCTCATTTGCATCTCTGTGGCTATTTCCTAAAACCTATGCATTGTATGGAATTTTGAATTGTCCCTTCTTTGCTGTCTTAGTCCTGCAACGATATTGAGGTATTTGTTTTCTTGTATGTAGCCAACAGTGTGCTCTTAACCATTTGGATTTCGAATATCATAAACTTCTGCGCTTGATGATGATTAGGAAGCAAAGCATTGCACGTAATTTGAATTCAGACTGTAGACAAACGTTACAACACCGGCACTGTAAGTTGTTAAATGACCTTGTGTTACACACAATAGCCATGCAGAGAAAGAAGTAACAACTGCATCAAGTCAACGCATGTCGCTAATAACCTTAATCAATAGTGATGACCGAAAGCACACCCAGTAAACTTTACCAGATGACAGGTCAAAGGCAGCTTAATTATTCTGAACAAGCAGCCTCACCACGTTGCATATAATAATTACTATAATCACAAACACAGACCGGGCTTTTTGAAGAAACTCAGCAGTTTTTATCTTAACAACAATGATTGCAGATTTTATTTATGTAAATATCAAAGGTGTGTTGTCTTTTCTTTTCCCAGCAGCTCCTAGTGCCTTGATTGATAAACTCTACATGTAGCTGCAAACTTAGTGCAATTAAAGTATTTGATAATAAGGAGCATGTGCAATTCCACAAATAATAGATACTTATGATCCAATGCTGAATACAAGATGTTTATACTATGAGCTTTTTGTGTTGTAATGTTGGCAAATTACAATAACAACATAAGTAAAGCCCTATCATTTTACATAGTTACAGTAGGTTGCTCCTGCCAAGGAAATAAAGAAACTAGAATAAGACTACTATTATATGATTAGATATTAAACCTGAATGCCAAAGTAAAGTCTTATCTCTTTATTGCTTTGCATTTACAAGTTATAATAACATAACACTACTTTGAATGTTTGAACACATTAGGCCATTGACACTTCTGAGTGTTATTCCATCTGGAAGCGATTTTTGTACTTTGTTCTCACCACAACGAACACAATGAAAAAGGAATCTTGGAGCAAATAATGGTTGGTAATGAATCAAAGCAGTAAAAGCATACTGAAGCAGAAATTATTAAATAATGAAGTGTCTGTGACTTATAAATGATTTTGAACTGATTTATCAAGAGTTGGCAATAAGTTTTGCTCTACTGACTGGGCATGGGTATTTAGGGATACATTTTTGGGGACTTCTCTCCCTGGGAGTACTGGTACATAAGGTAAAATGCCATGAGCAGGTACAGAACAGGTACAGGAAATAATCAAAAAGGCTAATGAAATTTCTGGCCTTTCTATCTAGAGGACTAGAATATAAATCATAGCTATACTGGTTAGATCATCTTGAGTCTGTCTGGGCATCACACTTTAAGAAGAATATATTGGCCAAGGAGGCATTGCAATGTGGATATGCCAGAATGATACCTGGACTCCAAGGGTTAACATACAAGGACATATTACACAAGCTATGGTCCCTAGAATTTAGAAGGTTAAGGGGTGACTTGATTGAAATTTTCAAGATATTAAGGGGAATTGGTGGGGTAAATTGGGAGAACTTATTTTTGCTGGTTCTGGAGAGTCTAGGGCTAATGTGCATTGTCCTAAATTTGATCTAGATCTTTCAGGAATGAAAATATGAAACACATCCACAAACAAAGGGTGGAATTTAATGGAGTGCGATGGAGTGGGGAGAGGGGTGGGAAGGGCCGTAAAATCGCATGGGAGGTGCTGTTTTGAAAAGGCAATACAGGGAACTCTGCTGCATTATGCCAGCGGAAGGAAGACAGCAAGGCAGCAATGTCACATGGATGTGGCAGGAAAGCAATTGAGCTTGTTAAGGAGGCACTTATTTGCATGCCTCTGAATGGAATTTAATGTCACTGTGTGAAAAACAAATATACAGCACATGGGGATCATCAGTTGTCCCATCCCCTGATCATTCCTAAGTGGCAATATCCTGGCGAGGCCTCAGACTCTGAGGGGAAGGTCAGTCATTGGGGATCCACCTTCCATTGGAGTAGAAACTTTTGCCGAAAGGAGAGAGGAGCCATCATGCTCACCAAGCTGAGGGGCAGTGCTGCAGAGCTGAGGGGCAGCTCAGAGGAGCTTGAGGGGCAGTTCCATGGAACTGAGGGGCAGCTCAATGGAGCTGAGGGGAAGCTCATGGGAACTCAGGGGCTGACGGAGGCTGTGACAGCCAAGAGCACTAAAAGTCAGAAGACTGTTGGAGCCAGACCCATGCTGAGTCCTAGTCTGATGACAGGCCTCTGGTGTTTGCCACATGGATCCTGCTGGAATTGCAGCAACAGGCAGGGGAACTACAAGAGGCTATGTGCAGCCATGCACAGACCATGGAGGAGTCCATCCATTCCATGAGTTCTGCCATGTCCCAGGAGTTTGAAAACATGTCTTCCTCCATCCAGAGGTTAACGACTCTAATACAGACCCAAATCCAGCAGACCACTCAGTATCTGCCAAATATGCACACCATCGCTTTGGCCATTAGCTCTATGCAGCAGTGGCCTGGTGAGAGAGAGTGCCACCTTCGGCGTCTGTAAGTTGCTCACCTGTTTGTGACCCAGTATCAAGTCGTGAATGTGGAATCACCAAAGTGAACATGTCTGCGCTGTTATAAAAACAAAAAAACTGCGGATGCTGGAAATCCAAAACAAAAACAGAATTACCTGGAAAAACTCTGCAGGTCTGGCAGCATCGGCGAAGAAGAAAAGAGTTGACGTTTCAAGGACTCGAAACGTCAACTCTTTTCTTCTCCGCCGATGCCGCCAGACCTGCAAAGTTTTTCCAGGTAATTCTGTTTTTGTTATGTCTGCGCTGTTGCCGGGTATGGGAGAAAGATGTGACGTTGCATCCTCTGAGGGTTTGATTCCCTCCTCCTCAGAAGTGGACTGCAAGGTCCCTGTTCAGGCAGTAGCCTGTCCTCCGGAGTTCAAACATCTGCAAGGGAGAACAGAAGTAATTAGGGCAAACGTCTTCCCATTCCCATTTCCCATCCCTGCCTAATGTACTTTTCCTTTCCACCAAGCTCAAGGCTTCCTCACTCTCTTTGCACTGTACTCTGATCTTTCCATCCACTATAGGCTGGCCTCTCTGCTCCCTGGCCCAATCGAGAGACTCCACCTCAATGGGTGTCAGGGTTGGGATGTTTGGCACGCCTCTACCATTTTTCTGCTGTTTGTGGGCCCTTTTCTCCCGTAGGCAGAATGGGAAAGTCCATCTCCACACAATGATCAGCTGATCCATTAATGAACTGGCAGCCCTCTACACATGAGGGGTTACTCCTGGATGTCTCATTCATACATCTACTCTCATGGGACTTGGAAACATAAAAAAATAGGAGTAGGAGTAGGTCATGCGGACTTGCTCCACCATTCAATATGATCATGGCAGATCCTCTATCTCAAAGCCGTACTCACGCTCTGTCCCCATAGCTCTTGATGCCTTTAGAGTCTAGAAATCTATCTATCTCCCCCTTAAATATACTCAGTGACTTGGCCTCCACAGCCCTCTGTGGTAGAGAATTCCACAGATCCACCACCCTCTGAGCAAAGGGGTTTCTCCTCAACTCAGTCCTAAATGGCCTACCCCATATCCTGAGGCTATGACCCCTTGGTCTAGACACCTCCTGCCAGAGGAAACATCATCCTTACATCCAGTAGTCCATCCTGTCAGAATTTTATGCTTCAATGAGATTCCCTTTCATTCTTCTAAACTCCAGTGAATACAGGCCTAGTCGGCCCAATCTCTCCTCAAACGACAATCCTGACATCCCAGAAATAAGTCTGGTGAACCTCTGCTGCACTCCCTCAATGGAAAGTATATCCTTTCTTAGGTAAGGAGACCAAAACTACATACAATACTCCAGGGGCAGAATTTTCCCCCCATCGGGGGGACAGTTGATGGGCGTGGTGCCATTTTACGTGGGTGGGCCAATTAAGGCCCGCCCAATGTGACATCCACAGGGAAGCGCTATGCGCTCCCTGTGCGGACACGGGGGGATCCCTAAATTTGAGAGTGTGCTCTTTCACGCATGCACACAAAAGAGCGCACTCATCTCCCTGAGGCTAAGTGCTGCCTCAGGGAGATCACCTCTACTGTCAATAATATTAAAAATAGAAAAAAAAATTGCCCTTACATGTCCCCTCATGTGACAATGTCACATGAGTTGGGACACGTTCATAATCTCCATAACAACTTTATTAAAATTTTTAAAACCCTACAGGAAACCTCATCCCATTGGTGGATGAGGTTTCATGTTTTTTCTAGTTGCCACCGGGGCTCCTGGCCTGCCTGCCAGCCTTAAGGTTAGACAGGCAGATCCACTAAGTACTTTAATTGATCTGTCAATGACCTCAAGTGGCCATTGAGAGGTCAGCAGCTGATTTTGCTGCACCCCCGCCTTCCTGAAAATTTAAATGGGGCGTGGTGACGTTGGGAGTTCCACCTGATGTATCCCGCATCATTTTACCCATCGGCAAGTGGGCCCCACCCCTGCTTGCCGACGGTAAAATCCTGCCCCAGGTGTGGGCTCACCAAAACCCTGTACAGCTGCAGTAAAACATACTTGCTCCTGTACTTGAGTCCTCTCACAATGAAGACCAGCATATCATTTGCCTTCTTAACTGCTTGCTGCACCTGCATGCTTGCTTTCAGTGATTGGTGTACAAGAACACCGAGATCACTTTGTATATCAACATTTCCCAATCTAGCGCCATTTAAATAATACTTTTCCATTCTGTTTTTCCTACCGAAGTCGATAACTTCGCACTTACCCACGTTACACTGCATCTATCATGTATTTGCCCACTCACTCAACTTGTCTCAATCCCCTTGAAGCCTCTTAACATCCTCCTCATCACACACACATTCTCACCTAATTTTCTGTCATCAGCAAACTTGGGGATATTACATTTGATTCCCTCATCCAAATCATTGATATGTATTGTGAATAGCTGGGTCCCAAACACTGATCCCTGTGGTGCTCCACGAGTCATTGCCTGCCTTCCTGAAAAAGGCCCATTTATTCCTACTCTGTTTCCTATCGGCTAACCAATTCTCAATCCATGTCAATAAATTACCCTAACCCTATTTGCTTTAATTTTACACACTAACCTCTTATGTGGGATTTAATCAAATACTTTCTGAAAATCCAAATACGCGACATACACTGGTTCTCCCTTATGTATTCTGCTAGTTACGTTCTCAAAAAACTCCAGTAGGTTTGTCAAACGTGATTTCCCTTTCATAGAATTTTCCCATTGGCGTGTGGGCGGCAGGCCCCACATACATGTGTGTAAAATGACACGCGGTGACGTTGGGTGAGCGTCCTGACATCACCGCGCACCATCGCGATATGTAGTTGGGCGGCTGTGAGTTGATCTCCGATGCGCGCCTGCCTTTAATTAACCGGCCACTTAAGGCCCTTGAGGCGCCAATCGACAGCAATTTTTCGGCGCCCATGCAAATTTCAGGTCGGCGTAACCAACAGGCGGGTAGAACACATTTGTATAAACCTCATCCATGGGCGGGATAAGAGGGCTCAGTGGAGTTGCGAGTGTGCTCTGTCAAATATTGGTGTTTCAAAGTTACTGATACTTGCCTACATGATCTGCAATACTTCAAAACACATACCAGTTGCTTGGACTGGACTCACAACCCTCAGGTCAGCACTCTGCAGTGAGGAATCTTTTTTGGGCCTACATGTTTCAGGAAGCCTTCCCTTAGCCTGGGAATGGGAGCTGAACTCTCCACTGGAGGCAGCTCCTCTGAGGAGTAAGGAAAGGCTAGAAGGGGGAGCAGGCCAGGAGTGCACAATTAGCCTCCAGGGGAACCACTTTTGGGAGGTCAGGCGCAGGTCAAGGGGTGTAGGGCCAAGCGATAGTCCAAGGCAGAAGGGGCCGCAGAAGACACCATTATCCTGCTGCCAGGGTTTACAGGTGGTGAAGCAGTTACCTCAATATGTCTGAGGTGCAGTGCCAAAGGAGGCTCCGTCTCTCAAGGGAGACATTCAAATATATCTATCAGATGGTTGGCCCTGAGATCTCTGCGAACTGTGTGAGTGGACACCCCATGCCAGTGGCTCTAAAGGTCACAGCTGCCCTCAACTTCTATGCCTCTGGCTCCTTCCAGGGGTCGGGTGGGTGATCTTTGCGGTGTCTCCCAATCAGCTGTCCACAATTGTGTCAAGCAGGTTACAGACGCTCTGTTCAGGCGTGCATTGACCTTCATCCACTTCCGTTGGGACGAGGCAAGCCAGACACAGTGAGCCAGAGGCTTCGCGGCCATTGCTAGCTTCCCCTGTGCCCAGGGTGCAATAGACTGTACACATGTGGCCATCAAGGTGCCAGCAGGTGAGCTCGGTGCCTTCATCAACAGGAAGGGCTTCCACTCCATGAACGTGCAGATAGTGTGTGATCACAGGATGCTGATTCTACAAGTCTGTGCAAGGTACCCAGGCAGCTCCCACAATGCCTACATCCTCAGACACTCCCAGATGCCGGGGCTCTTTAGTGCTCCAGCTCGGTTGGATGGATGGCTACTGGGTGACAAGGGCTATCCCCTCAGAAGGTGGCTTATGATGCCTCTCCACCATCCAAGAACAGAAACTGAGCAGTGCTACAATAGGAGCCACAGCTCCACAAGGGCTATGGTGGAGAGAGCCATCAGTCTTCTCAAGATGTGCTTCCAATGTCTGGACTGCACAGGGCGCACTCCAATACACCCCATGATCGAGTCTCGGTGATAGTGGTTGCATGCTGCACTCTGCACAATCTTACACTGGAAAGGGGGTCACAGTGGACGATGAAGATGTTGATGCAGTGGCTGCGGCTGCACATGATGAGTCCAGAAGTGAGTCCGAGGATGAGCATGCACAGAGAAATGCTAAGGGGGTAGACGCTGACCAGGGAGGCAGGGACATCCAGGAGGCTTTAATCCAACAAATTTTCAGATAGCGTACCACATATGGACTTCCAGGACAAGCCTGGGCTATAGGCTCCAAGCTCGATGCCTAAGTGCCAAAACTGCCTGGATAGGAACATTGACTAAGGTCCCTGTTAATAAAGCTGAATGACCCACAAAATATTAATTACATTTATGGAAACCATCCACATGCAGAAGAAATGAGGCACCCTCAGCCATGGTGACATGTCTGAATTTAATATTACAACCGAAGAAACTTGATGAAACAAAATGACAAAGATGTTAAAAATCACACCAGCTCATAAAGACCTCATTGCAGGCCAACACAAAAGCAGCAGTGATAAACCCATGGTGTACCTAAAGTGCCTTATGTTTACATTTTCAGGTGCTATATGTCGGTGCTGACCCCTCGTTGGGAGTGGCATCTGAGACATCCTGCTGACTCTACTGTCCTGTTGGCCTCGATGACCTTGGCAGTTGTCCTCAGGCCCATGGAGCCTGTGCTGACCTCATCTGGGAGGGTGCGGCCAGTTCCAGAGCTGGCATCTCCCCAGTCATCGCAGCCTCTCCGGATGCCACGGTCACTGGCAGAGGGGTGGAGGAACTGCTGCCCTCATCTGGAGCGCCCTGAGAGGATCCCGCAGAGATGACAGGCAGCAGCTGTACCGACATGAGGTCACTTCGGACCTCCCTGCTTACCATGGATGGATGGACACCGAGCTGGGAAACTTGGTGCCCAGACCATCTCCCACATTAGCAATGACCAGCTGAGGTCAATGCCGATGTGAGGGCTTGCTGCTCCGAGCACATCCCCAGGAAGCCCTGATGGGTCTCCTGGAGGATCCTCTCCATGAGAGTCACCACTCTCTCCGTGGAGGACGCATGGTGCTCAGCCATGAGGCTCATTGCTTCGGCGATAGTCTGCGTGGACTCCTCCACCACAGACAGCAAGCCAAGCATAGTCTCATCCATCTCCAGCAGATGCTCCTGCATACCCAGCCACATTTCCTGCGCTTCCTGCATCATGGACAACTCCAGAGGCACTGACTGAGCATGTGCCTGGTCCCCTGCTGTCCTCCAGCTGCTAGCACCATGGGCACTCTCTGTCTCTGCCAGCTCTTCCAGCGACTGTGAAGTGCCCTCACCACTGTGCCCCAGGACACTAGCCAATGTTCTAATTCCCACCAAGATGTCAGTATCTGTGCTGGTGACTGCCTGACAGAGATGGTGTGGTGCTGGTGGAACTTCAGGGACCTCTGCTACTGCTCCTTCCAGCCCTACTCCACTGATACTGAAAGGAAGAACAAGGACATTTGATTAGTTAACGTGGAGACAATGTCACCCCGCTGCTGCTGACCACTCACACAAAAATGCCTTTCCCCACCCCCTCCCACCACTACCCCTTTGGCCAAATGCTGCCTACATCAGATTAGGCACCACACGGTCTAACCTTCCATAACAAGGAGGCACAAGCACATGAAGCGCAGAGGACAGCAGATCGATTGGTGCCAACGCCACCTTGAAGCTCCCCTCCCAGCATGTCATCACCCTGACTTTGACATGTCCTGGAGTTCCAGCACTGCGCCTAGGTGCAGCTCCTCCAGGTTGTCCCCAAAACAGTCGTTTGGGTTTCAGTGTACCACTTGCTGCGGGTGCAGAACCCATCTCATCACCACCCTCTCAGGGTGACCTTGGCATGGGCAATATCTGCTGGCCCACCCACCGAAGGACACATGCCGTCAATGATTCAATGCAGTCACTACACTCAGACTGAGGGAGGGTGGGCGGGGGGGATTTGGGGGTGTGGGGGGTGGGTGGGGGTGCACCAGGGGGGAAAGCCTACCTGCTGGGTTAAGTGACCAATGCCATCATGGTGCTCACCCTTCCTGAGTGCAACAGTTCATTGAAGCGCTTGCGACACTGGATCCAGGTACACCGCGCCACATCGTGGGAGCTCACGATCTCCACTACCTCCTCCCAGGCATGTTTGGTCATGTGGGTGGGGGGGCCTTCTCCTCCTGTCCCTGGCGTACAAGGACCTCTCACTGTGGTGCCACCTCTTCGAGGAGGGCAGCAAAGCAATCATTGGAAAAATGAGGGGCACAGTGCCCTCCTGCCCTACCCTCCTGCCTGGCCTGCTCACCAGTAGTGCTCTGGGGAGCGCTTTCACTGGCCATGATTCAGTTTGGAGGCCTATACACAACTCCCACTAATGCTTCCCACCCCTTGTTGCTTCTTAGCTCCACCCAGACAGATTCTACATCTAGATTTTCTGAGCCAATATCCTGTCTCACTATCACACTGATTTCATCCTTAACTAACCACCTCCTTTTCCTTTTTGCCTGTCCCTCCTAAATATCGAGTACCCTTGGATATTCAGTTCCCAGCCTTGGTCACCCTGCAGCCATGTCTCTGTAATCGCAATCATATCATACCCGTTTACTTCTATTCGCATTGTTAATTCATCTACCTTATTGCGAATATTCCGTGCATTCAGATGCAGTGCCTTAGGCTTGTAGTTTTACACATTCTTTTTGTACTATGGCCCTATTTGTTGCGAGCTCCCGTTTCCTGCGCCTTCCACTTTTGCTTTTTACTTTTCTATCCTTCATTTCTATATTTGTTTCCCTCTCTTGTGTCTCCCCGCTCAGGTTCCCATCCCCCTGCCACTTGCAGAGCGCTAGCACCAAGAGGAAGATGCCTGTCACCCATATGCAGCTACTCCTCAAGAGGCTGCTGCTGCTGAAGCAAACAATTCTTCCACCTGCCTGGCCAATTCCTCCCCACATTGAGATCCATTGTGTGTTTCCCACCTTAAATCCATAGCATTCAGTCGCAATCAGCTTGGCAGTGGGGAGCAGGTCATTGACCTGCATTCTACGCTGGATCTAGGTGTGCTGCTGGGCCCTGTGGCTGCTAATCTCTGTTGCTGCCTTCATCCAGGCTTCCTTGGTCAGGCTGGTGGGTCTCTTGTCATCCGTACGGAACAGCATCTCCCGCCATTCCCATACAGCCTGGAGAAGAGCCTGCAGGGAAGCATTGCTGAACCGTGGGGCCACCTTTTGTCTCCCTGATGAGATTTTTGCTGTCTTCAGCATCCTACTCCGCTCTGTTGACAGTGCACAGGAGCCGCTGATGGCTCACGCCTTTTGCAGGAAGGTGGGTCCTCACAGCAGCTGGTACAGTGATACAGGAAGCTCAGGAGCAGAAGCTCAGATGAGGACTGGTCCAGATGCCATTTAAAATGGCACCAGCACCTCTGCTCCCATCACCTGGTTCCAGGGTTGGTGTCTTCCTGCCTATCCCCTTCACTTGATTCACCAGGCACTGCGCCTGGGCTCGCATTCTCTGGATAAATGGAGAAGTGCTAAATGGAGGACTAGTGTTTTTCCATCATGAGGGAAGTTAAAAGGGAACTTGCTTTTAAAGTATGGTACTGCAGTGTAGCAGTAATGTAACTAGATTAGTAAGCCAAGAGACTTGCATTAATAAGCCAGAGGAAAGGCATTCAACTCCCACTAGACAATTTGCATTCACCTCTTAAAAAAAAACTGGAATTTAAAATCTTGTATCAGTAAAAGGTAACCATGAAACAGTGGATTGCTGTAAAACAGCCAACTAGTTCACTAATGTCCTTTATCAAAGGAAACCTGTCACCCTTACACACTTTGGCCTACATATGACTCCAGTCCCACGCTAACATAGTTGAGTCCTAAATGCGCTCTGAAGCCACTCAGTTAGTATTAAAACAGGATAACAGGGCAATAAATGTCAAACTTGTTAATGGCACCCACAAGAATGAATAATGAACACCAATCTCCAACACCTTTATTCGGCACTTCAAGAGAGTCTCTTTTCTGGTATCTGAACTGCAATTGCTGCTTGGTGAGCAAAGTTAGTGGAGAAAATGGTGACAGAAGAGCTGGGATTTACCTTTGAACAGGAAATAAATGAACGTAAAAGAGATATTATAAAGTACCATTGCAAACACAAGTTACTCATCAAGTATTGATCCTGGAAGGGTACCATACATGTTATCAGGGAAGAAATGTATGAGACTGTGAAGGAGGTTAGGAGGACAGTTGATTTTCTCTTGTATCTGTTAGAGGCCTGTCTTGCTCATGGTGTCAAATGCTTTTGTGACATCCACAAAAGCAAGGTTGACTGATGTATTCTACTCTCTGCACTTCTCTTGAACCTGATGTAGGGAGAAGATCATGTCTATGGGGGATCTTCCTGCTTTCAAAGCATATTGTGCCTCCAGGTATATTCTGTTGGTTAGTCGATGGAGCTTCATTAGAATGACACTGGCAAAGGCCTTAAGTGATGCGGAAGGGTGAGATGCCCCAGCAGTTGTTGCAATCCTCTCAATCGCCTTTGTTCTTGTATAACTTGATGTTTGTGTCAAACATGTCCTGTGGGACAGAGCCTTCTCTCTAACCGAGGAGGATGTGATTGTGAGGGTATAGCAGTAGGTGGGGCTTTCCATATTTGGGTAGCTCAGCTGGTATTTGCCCTTTCCAGGTGCTTTCTTTGCTGCTAGAAAGTCAATGGCATTTTCAAGCTCAAGTAATGAGGTTTCTGCATCAAGCTGATACAAGACAGGTAACTGCAGATGATCTTCAAGCACAGGCAGAGAGATATTCATGCAAAATAAATAGCTGCATTTGCCCAATTTTCTGACCACCATCTCCCCCAGCCCCAACCCCCACGTGCACCTTTACGGTGCCATCAGAAAATGTATCTTCTTGTTTAATCTGTACTGTCAGGCTTCCCTTTCCCCCTCTTGCCATTCAATTTCAATACATGGCCATTACATTCATGTGCACTAGCAACAAAAAAATATGGCCTAGAAATTGGCCATAGCTTGTCTTTGATCACATAACCAGTGAGATGATGTCAGTGCGTGCCTGAACTAAGATGGCTAAAGTTGGTGCATAATGGGGCTTCGGGCCTCATTTACATTGTCTAGTGAAAAGCTGTACTTGTCACACCTCCAGACCCAGTTCCTTCTTCACTCCGCAAGACCCAATTTCCCAATAAGAACCTGAAATAGCTATTTGGCCCATCATTTATATATGTTAATGATCTAACTTCTGTTTCAGGAAGCTGCTCAGCATACCTTTCACAATACCAGATGCCTTTCAAGCATCTTTTATGTGTGGGATATTGGTCCGCAAAATTGATGCTCTGTGCATTTGCAATACAGGTGCAGCAAAGTCTAATTTCTAGGCAATTACCTGTTATTCACTTCTGCTGTTGATAAGGTGACAGTTCAAAATCTTCTCGTTTGTTCAATTCTCTGATTCCAAGTCTGAACTAGAATGAAATATTCACTTTTGATTTGACTGGCATCATGCAATGCTGTATTTGTGCATCAATAATGAACTTAACAAAGCCGTTAACAAGTCAAGTTGGTTTTTTAAGTAATCTTTTTACTATTATTCTTCATGCTGTGTTTGGAGAACTTAGAATTCTCAGAAGAGTGACAGAAAGTTAAGAATAGCCCATGAGAGCTCTCTGCCAATATCACACCCTTTTTAATCACAACTAGTTTTTTGTTAAAATGATGAAAGGAGAAACAATTGCCTCGGCTTCAAACTTCATGTTCCTAAATCATATCCAGGAATGGTATGAGAAAATAGATATCTTGCCAAAGTTGTTCTGAAGTGTATAGCAAGAATAATGTCCACAATTTATAAGATAACTGTAACAGACTTTAATGTGACTAGATGAGACAAGTGGAATCACACATCCAGAGCCTTCACGTCAATTTGGCTGCCAAACTGAGAAATGTGAATACCTGTTCATACTATAGCTCCTTGATTCAACCTTAGGGTGATTGCAAAACATTACAGGGAATTAAATCACTTTTGGCATTGGTGTTCAATCTGTTTAAATACCAAAAAGGCCCTTATTTCAAAGACAACTAGGTAAGTCTTCTATTATCTTGCCATATTTATCAATGAAAATTTTTATTATATATTTTTTACAGAATAGAAAGAAACATCTATCCATGTTTATGCGTAGCAGATCATGCCAAAAGTGTAGTATAAATTCCACATCAGCATTTTCCAAGTGTCATAATAGTATCAGTCACACAGTGACAAAGGACTGTTGAAAGAAAAGGACTTTTCCAATTAAAGAGATGGTAATGGTCCTTTTTAGGTCAGAGCAATTGTGACTCACATTAGAACTGCAAAGTGTTGTACAATAGAACAGTAAGTTGAGGTGCTATGTTCAGTGGGCAGACCAGGAAAAGCAAGAAATAATAAGTATCATAACACAGGGTTTTAGTTCTCATGCCATCTAAATAGGTTATTCTGATTAATCATACTGTACAGTTAAAATTATTCAATATTTACTTTGGAGTCATGATGTTTCAGAAAGTATATTCCTTTCAGATTCCTACCAATCAAACTACTTATTTTCTTGGTGCATGCACTGAATGCAAACAAACTAAAAGAAGCCAGGAAAAACCAGAACGGTGATCTTTGTAATGAAGAAGGATGTAATCAAGTGAACTGAAATGGTAAACTGAAATCATCCAAAGTTTGCACAATGTTTGTATGACTGAATGGATTTTGCATCAGACCCTTCAGCTGTATAATTTCTGTTGTTTCCTTAATTGGACTGAGATCAGAAATACACATGTCTGAGGGGCTGGAAGTTTCTGAACTTTGTCACGTGTTTTCATTGATTTTATGATGTAGAACCTCCATATAAATAAGACCTTTCTGGCATTTTGGAGGAAGTGTTGCTGGGAGACACAAGTCAATACTAAATTGGCCACTCCTTCCTCATTGTGAGTTTGAGCAAAGAGATCAAAGAGAAATGATAAATAGACAGATGGACCTCAAAACAGGTGATAACAAAACTTCATACTGTGCAATTAAATTATTACGAAACTACTTTACACTCTACTCATTGAATTCAATGGAAAAGAAAATGAGGCAGTATGTAAAGGCTACCAACTTGCTATTCCCCATTGATCACTACTGCTAGAGACCAATTTAACAATCAACATTTGCTATAAATCAATTGAAGAGTGAAATATGGGAATCCACAAAATTCAAGTGTTTTCTTTAAGCTTTAGACATTTGATGGACCTGTTGATCTGGCTGGCAATAAGGGTTGGGAGAAGGCCACGAGACCCATCTGTTTTCTTGTTTTCCATTAAAAACATGATCGTTAAAAATGTTGTTAAAGTTGCAGAATATAGTGTGCTCTGAATATATTTGCTTTCCAAGGGACTGACTAAGATAGAAATATGTTTCATTTGTCATGAATGAAAAGTATCAAAGTTGTCTCCATCTTGTTCTCATTCATTTGAATCATTGAGCGCCAACATTTGGAAAGTTGAGAGAATTCATTTAAACCACCACAGCGCTTTGTTGTCAGGTAATTACAATTATGCATTTATACGATGAATCATTCTGATTAGCATACCATATATAATGCAGCCCGGGATAATATTTTTTGATTGAAATGATGTACCAACCAGAGATTTGGTTCTTTTTTAAAAATTCATTCAAGGGGTGTGGGCTTCGCTGGCAAGGCTAGCATTTTCTCCCATCCCTAACTGCCCTTGAGAAGGTGGTGGTGAGCTGCCTTCTTGAACTGCTGCAGTCCATGCGGTGTAGGTATACCCACTGTGTTGTTAAGGAGGGAGTTCCAGGGTTTTAACCCAGCAACAGTGAAGAAACGGCGATATATTTCCAAGTCAGTATGGTGAGTGGCTTGGAGGGAACACCCATGTGGTGGCCCATATGTCTGCCACCCTTGTCCTTCTGGGTGGTAGTGGTTGTGGGTTTGGAAGGTGCTGTCTAAGGAGCCATGGTGAGTTTCTGCTGTGCCACTTGTAGATGGCACACACGGCTGCTACTGTGTGTCAGTGGTGGTGGGAGTGAATGTTGTTTGTAGATGGGGTGCCAATGAAGCAGGATGCTTTGTCCTTAATGGTGTCGAGCTTCTAGAGTGTTATTGGAGCTGCACTCATCCAGACAAGTGGAAAGTACTCCATTACTCTCCTGACTAGTGCCTTGTAGATTGTGGACAGGCTTTGGGAGTCATGAGATGAGTTACTCGCCTCAGGATTCCCAGCCTCTGACCTGCTCTGGTAGTCAAAATATTTAAGTGGCAAGTCTAGTTCAGTTTCTGGTCAATGGTAACTCCCAGGAGGTTGACAGTGGGAGATTCAGCAGTGGTAATTCAACATCAAGGGGTGATGGTTAGATTCCCTCTTGTTGAAGACGGTCATTGCCTGACACTTGTGTGGCGTGAATGTTACTTATCACTTGTCAGCCCAAGCCTGGTTATTGTCCAGATCTTGCTGCATTTGGACATGGACTGCTTCAGTATCTGAGGAGTCGCGAATGGTACTGAACATTGTGCAATCATCGGTGAACAAACCTAATTCTGACCTTATGATGGAGGGAAGGTCATTGATGAAGCAGCTGAAGGCTAGGACACTACCCTAAGGAACTCCTGCAGTGATGTCCTGCAGCTGAGATGATTGACCTGTAACAACCACAACCAACTTCCTTTCTGCACAGTATGTCTCCAGCCAGTAGAGATACTTCCCCCGATTCCCATTGACCCCAGTTTTGCTAGGGCCTCACTCGGTCAAATGCAGCCATGATGTCAAGGCCTGTCACTCTCACCTCAACCCTAGAGTTCCGTGTTTGAACCAAGGCTGTAATGAGGTCAGGAGCTGAGTGGCCCTGGCAGAATCCAAACTGAGCGTCAGCGAGCAGATTATTGCTAAGCAAGTGCCACTTGATAGTATTGTTGTTGACCCATTCCATCACTACACTGATGATCGAGAATAGACTAACGCGGCAGTAATTGGCCTCATTACAGCTTTTTGTGTACAGAACATACCTGGGCAATTTTCCACCTTGTTAAGTAAATGCCAGTGTTGTAGCTGTACTGGAACAGCTTAGGTAGGAGCATGGCAGGTTCTGGTGCACAAGTCTTCAGTACTATTGCCGGAATATCGTCCAGGCCCATAGCTTTTGCAGTATCCAGTGCCTTCAGCTATTTCTTGATATCACATCGGGTGAATAAAATTGGGTGAAGACTGGCACCTGTGATGCTGGGGACCTGGGGAGGAAGCTGGGAAGGATCATCCACTCGGCATTTCTGGCTTAAGATTGTAGCAAGTGCTTCTGTCCCATCTTTTGCACTGATGTGCTGGACTTCCCCATCTTTGAGGATGGGGATATTTGTGGAGCCTCCTCCTCCAGTGAGTTGTTTAGTTATCTACCACCATTCATGGCTGGATGTGGCAGGACTGCAGAGCTTAGATCTGATCCATTGGTTGTGGACTCGTTTAGCTCTGTATATCACTTGCTGCTTATGTTGTTTGGCACGCAAGTAGTCCTGTATTGTAGCTTCATCATTTTTAGGTATGCCTGGTGCTGCTCCTGGCATGCCCTCCTGCGTTCTTCATTGAACCAGATTGATCCCCTGGCTTGATGGTAATGGTAGAGTGGGGGATATGCTGGGCCATGAGGTTACAGATTGTGTTTGAGTACAATTCTGCTGCTGCTGATGGCCTATAGCGCCTCATGGATGCCCAGTCTTGAGTTGCTAGATCTGTTCGAAATCTAATCTATTTAGCACGGTGGTAGTGCCACACAACACGATGGGTATCCTCAATGTGAAGATGGGACTTTGTCTCCACAAGTACTATGCGGTGGTTACTCCTACTGATACTGTCATGGACAGATGCATCTACGGCAACCAGGTTGGTGAGGTTGAGGTCAAGTAGGTTTTTCACCCTTGTTGGCTCCCTCATCACCTGACCCAGATCCTGACTAGCAGCTATGTCATATAGCACTCTGCCAGCTTGCTCTGGTGGTGCTAATGAGCCATTCTTGGTGATGGACATCGAAGTCCCCCACCCAGAGTACATTCTGCGCCCTTGCTACCCTCAGTGCTTCCTCCAAATGGTGGTCAACATGAAGGAGCACTGATTCATCAGCTGAGGAGTGGGGTGCATGGTATGCGGTAATCAGATGAAAGTTTCCTTGCCCATGTTTGACCTGATGCCATGAGACTTCATGGGGTCTGGAGTCGATGTTGAGGACTCCCAGGGCAACTCCCTCCCGACTGTATACCCCTGTGCTGCCACCTCTGCTGGGTCTGTCCTGTCAGTGGGACAGGACATAACCCAGCGATGGTGATGGTGGAGTCTGTGACATTATCTGAAGGTATGATTCCGTGAGGATGACTTTGTCAGGCTGTTGCTTGACTAGTCTGTGAGACAGCTCTACAAATTTTGGCACCAGCCCCCAGGTGTTGGGAAGGAGGACTTTGCAGGGTCGACAGGGCTGAGTTTGCCATTGTGTTTCCGGTGCTTAGGTCGATGCCGGGTGGTCCATCCGGTTTCTTTCCTTTGAGACTTATTAACAGTTTGATTCAACTGAGTGGCTTGCTGGGCCATTTCACAGGGCGTTTTAAAAGTTAACCACATTGCTGTGGGTCTGGAGTCACATGCAGGCCAGACTAGGTCAGGACAGCAGATTTCCTTCCCTAAAGGACATTAGTGAACCAGATGGATTTTTACGACAATCAACAATGGTTTCATTGTCATCATTAGACTTTTAATTCCAGATTTGTTTTATTGCATTACCCTGGGTCCCTGGGCTTACTAGTCCAGTGACAATACCTCTATGCCACAGCCTCCCCACATCAAGGAAGGGAGATTAGAAAATGGGCTATTCCTGCAATATTTTTGCACAGGCCTGGTTTGGAGCTGATTTGGTGTGACATCACAGCAAATGAATTGTTAATCTGCTGCTCTATTTGCTCTTTCAAGTGGATGTAAAGGGTCCTAAAACAACATTAAAAAAGAGCAGAGAAATAGGTGTCCTAGACATCAATGATCTCTCAGTCAAAACGATGAATATCAGATTATTACATTATATAGTATTTACAACATAGAACAGGCCATTCACCCCATCAGCTCAATGCCCATGTTGGTGCTCCACATGAGCCTCCTTCATCTTTCTTCATCTAACCCCATCGGCATATCTTCCTGTTCCTTTCTCCCCCATGTTTGTTTAGCTTTCCTTAAATGTATTTATGCTTTTCACCTCAACTGCTCCTTGTACTAGCAAGTTCCACGTTCCAAATGCTCTCTGGATGTAGGGGTTTTTCCTGAATTCCTTATTATCTGTTACTTATTTCATTGTTGTTTGTTGCTTCTCCCTATGCGCAAAATGTCACACATAACCTTGTCAGTATTGAGACCATGTGAGAAGGCAAGGTTTACGGCTGAGAAAAGGAACTCCCTTCCTAACAGCACTGTGGGTGTACCTACACCACATGGATGCAGTGGTTTGAGAAGGCAGCTCACCGCCACCTTCTCAAGGGCAACTAGGGATGGGCAATAAATGCTGGCCCAGCCAGCAAAGCCCACATCCTGTGAATGAATTTTAAAAAACAACACACATCTACTGACCTCCCCACCATGCTGTCGGAGTCATGCACCCTGCAAGTTATGCTGCATTTAAAGGGCTGCAGTTCCATGGACTGGTTCAATCTGATCACACCACTGCAGCCACAAAAAACCATTTAATGGAACCGCAGTCCACAATTCACCATGTGGCAATGTTAGAACCATATACTGAGGAAACTCTATCGACAGACATCATAAGCCCAGTCAAAGTATCTCTTGTGAATGTTCAGACTTTTGCTATCAAGGTCTGGGTTTCCAACCTTCAAGAGATTGTCTGCTGCAGTTTCGACATGCTAGGGAAAGTCATCATGCTGGGTTTTGGTGCCCTACCTGCTATGGATGAGTTTGTTCTTATGCAAGAAATTATTCAGTATTCTTCTTGAGCAAGAATAAAGATGTTGGGTGGAATTTTCTGCTCTGGAGACTAAGTGGGGTGGCGGGCGGAAGTACCGGTTAGTTTCCCGCAGGTTGGATTTTCTACTTGAAACCTCCTTAGTTATGCGTAGGTGAGCAGCTTGTTGAATCATGTGGTAGGTTGGGGAGGTCGTGACTTAGAGGCATTGTCACTGGGCTAGCAATCCAGAGACCCAGCGTACTGCTTTGGGAACCCGGGTTCGAATCCCACCACGACAGATGGTGGAATTTGAACTCAATCAATAAAAATCTGACATTCAAAATCTAATAATGACCACAAAACCATTGTTGATGTCATAAAAACCCATCTGGTTCACGAATGTCCTTTAGGGAAGGAAATCTGCCATCCTTACCTGGTCTGGCCTTCATGTGACTTCAATTCCACAACTATGTGGTTGACTCTGAAATGGCCTAGCAAGTCACTCAGTTGTAACAAAACTGCTAGAAAGTCAATAAGGAATGAAACCAGATGGACCACCTGGCATTGACCTAGGCACTGGAAGTGACAAAGGCAAATACAGGCCTCTCAAACCTGCAAAGCCCTCCTTACTAACATCTGGGGGCTAGTGCCAAAAGCTGGTGAGCTGTCTCACAGATTAGTCAAGAAACAGACTGACATAGTCTTCCACACAAAATCATACCTTACAGATTATGTCCCAGACACCATCATCATCACTGGGTATGTCATGTCCCATTGGCAGGACAGGCTCAGCAGAGGTTATGCGGTATGGTGATATATAATTGGGAGGGAGTTGCCCTGGGAGTCCTCAACATTGACTCTGGAGTCAAAGAAGTCTCATGGCATTAGGTCAAACATGAGCAATGAAACCTTTTGCTCTTTACCATGTACCACCACCAACCTCCCCCTTCAGCTGATGAATCAATACTCCTCCATGTTGAACAACACTTGGAGGAAGCGCTGAGGGTGGCAAGAGCGCAGAATGTACTCTGAGTCAGGGAATTCTATGTCCAACACTGAGAGTGGCTCAGTAGCACCACTACTGACTGAGCTGGTCGATTCCTAAAGGACATAGCTGCTAGATTGGTTCTGCAGCAAGTGGTGAGGGAACCAACAAGAGGGAAAAAACATACTTGATCTCATCCTAACTAGCCTGGCTGCCGCTGATGCATCTGTCCATGACAGTGTCGGTAGGACTGACCACCGCACACTCCTTGTGGAGACGAAGTCCTGTCTTCACATTGAGGATACTCTCCATCATTTTGCATGGCACTAACACCATGCTAAATTGGAGAGATTTCAAACAGATCTAGCAACTCAAGACTGGGCAGCCATGAGGCATTGTGGACCATCAACAGAAGCAGAGCTGTATTCAACCGCAATCTGTAACCTCATGGCCCAGGATATTCCTCACTCTACCATTATCACCAAGCCAGGGGATCAACCCAGGTTCAATGAAAGTACAGGAGGGCATGCCAGGAGCAGCATGAGGCATACCTAAAAATGAGGAGTCAACCTGGTGAAGCTACAACACATGCCAAACAGCATAAACAGCAAGTGATAGAGAGAGATAGGCGATTCCTCAACCAACTGATCTATCTAAGTTCTGCAGCATGCTGTATCCAGTCATGAATGGTGGTGGACAATTAAACAACTCACTGGAGGAGGTGGCTCCACAAATGGCCCCATCATCAGTGATGGAGAAGCCTAGAGCATCAATGCAATAGATATGGCTAAAGCATTTGCTACAATCTTCAGCCAGAAGCGCCAAGTGAATGATCCATCTCTGCCTCCTCCTGAAGTCCCCAGCATCACAGATGCCAGTCTTCAGCCAATTTGATTCACTCCACGTGATATCAAGAAAAGGCTGAAGGTACTGGATACTGCAAAGGCTACGGGCCCTGACAATATTCCAGCAGTAGTACTGAAGATTTGTGCTTCAGAACTTGCCACACCCCTAGACAAGCTGTTCCAGTACAGTTACAACACTGGCATCTATCCAGCAATGTGGAATCTTGACCAGCTATATCCTGTACATAAAAAGCAGGAGAAATCCAACCTGGTTAATTGCCGCCCCATCATCAGTAATGGAAGGGGTGATCAACAGTACTATCAAGCAGCACTTGTTTAGCAATAACTTGCTCACTGACACTCAGTTTGGATTCTTCCAGGTTCACTCAACTAATGACCTCATTACAGCCTTGGTTCAAACATGGGAAAAAGAGCTGAACTCCAGAGGTGAGGTGAGAGTGACAGCCCTTGACATTAAGGCAGCATTTGACCAAGTGTGGCATCAAGGGGCCCTAGCAAAACTGGAGTCAATGGGAATTGGGGGAAAATATTCCACTGGCTGGAGTCATACCTAGGACAAAGGAAAATGGTTGTGATTGTTGGAGGTCAATCATCTCAGTTCCAGGACATCATTGCAGGAGTTTCTCAGGGTTGTGTCTTCGGCCCTACCGTCTTCAGCTGATTCATCAATGATCTTTCTTCCATCATAAAGTCAGAAGTGGGGATGTTCACTGATGATTGCACAATGTTCAGCACCATTCATGACTCCTCAGATACTGAAGCAGTCCGTGTACAAATGCTGCAAGACCTGGACAATATCCAGGCTTGGGCTGACAAGTGGCAAGTAACATTCAGGACATATGAGTGCCAGGCAATGACCATATCCAACGAAAGAGAATCTAACCATTGCCGCTTGGTATACCATTACCATCACTGAATCTCCCACTATCAATATTTTGACAGTTACCATTGACCAGAAACGGAACTGGACTAGCCATATAAATACTGTGGCTATAAGAGGAGGTCAGAAGCTAGGAACCCTTTGAAGAGCAACTCACTTCCTGATTCCCCAAAGCCTGTCCACCATCTACAAGACACAAGTCGGGAGTGTGATAGAATTCTCTCCACTTGCCTAGATGAGTGCAGCTCCAACAACACTCAAGAAGCTGGACACCATCAAGGACAAAGCAACCCACTTGATTGGCACCACATCCACAAACATTCCCTCCCTTTACCGATGCACAGTAGCAGCAGTGTGTACCATCTACAAGATGCACTGCAGGAACTCACCAAGCCTCCGTAGACAGCACCTTTCAAACCCACGACCACTATCATCTAGAAGGACAAGGACATGGGAATACCATCACCTGGAAGTTCCCCTTCAAGCCACACACCATCCTGACTTGGAAATATAGCAACATGCCCATCCCATAAAATGAATTAAAAAAGGGAAAAATGCCACCTAGAAAGCCCCGAATTAATCAAGGATAGTCAGCACGGATGTGTTTAGGGAAGATCATGTCTGTCTATCTTGATTGAGTTTTTTGAGGAAGGAACAAGGAGGATTGATGAAGGTATTGCAGATGATTTTTTTAAAAAATTCTTTCATGAAATTTGGACACTGCTGGCTAGGTCAGCATTTTTTATTGCCCATCTCTTGTTGCCATTGATAAGGTGGTGGTGAGCTGCCTCTTTGAACCACTGCAGTCCATGACATGTAGGTATACCCATAGTGCTGTTAGGGAGGGAGTCCCAGGATTTTGACCAAGTGATAGTGAAAGAATGGTGACATAGTTCCCAAGTCAGGATGGTGAGTGGCTTGGAGGGGAACCTTTTGGTGTTCCCATACATCTGCTGCCATTGTCCTTCCAGGTCATAAAAGTCACTGGTTTGGAAGGTGCTATCGAAGGTGAGTTGCTGCAGTGCATCTTGTAGGTAGTGCACACTGCTGCTGCTACCACTGTGAATTGGTGGTGGAGGGAGTGAATGAATGTGGATAGGGTGCCAATCAAGTGGGCTGCTTAGTCTTGGATGATGTCAAGCTTCTTGAGTGTTGCTGGAGCTGCACTCATCCAGAAAAGTGGAGGGTATTCCGTCACACTCCTGACTTGTACCTTGTAAATGCTGCACAGGCTTTGGGGAGTAATGAGGATTAGTTACTCAAAGCAGAATTCCCAGCCTCTGACCTGCCCTTGTTGCCACAGCATTTGTAAGATAGTCCAGTTCAGTTTCTAGTCAATGGACTAGGCTGTTGATCATTGGGGATTCAGCAATGCTATTGAATGTCAATGGGGAGATGGTTGGAGACGGTCATTGCCTGGCACTTGTGTGGCATGAATGTTACTTGCCACTTGTTAGCGCAAGCCTGGATATTATCCAGGTTTTGCTGCATGTGGACAGGGAATACGTCAATATCTGAGAAGTCATGAGTGGCACTGAACATTGTGAAATCATGAGCGAACATCCCCACTTCTGACCTTATGATGGAGGTGGTTACATGGATCTTAGCAAGGCTTTTGACAAGGTACCACATGGGAGATGGTTGAAAAAATAAAAGCCCATGGGATACAAAATTGGTTCAGTGGCAGGAAGCAAAAGGTAATTGTTGACGAGCATTTTTGCGACTGGCAGACTGTTTCCAGTGGTTTCCACAGGGCTCAGTACTTGGTCCCCTGATTTTTGTGCTATATATTAACAACTTGAACCTAAATGTAGGGGGCATTATCAAGAAGTTTGCAGATGACACAAAAGTTTGCCATGTGGTTGACAGTGAGCAGGATAGCTGGTGACTGCAGCAAGGTATCAATAGACGAGTCAGGTGGGCAGAAAAGTGACAAATGGAATTCAGCCCGGAGAAGTGTAAGGGTCAAATAAGCACAGAATTAATGGGAGAATAATGAGAGATGTAGAGGAAGTGAGGGACCTTAGAGTGAACGTCCACAGATCCCTGAAGGTAACAGGACAGGTCAGTAAGGTGGTTAAGAAGGCATATGGAATCCTTT
The DNA here is from genome assembly GCF_017639515.1 of Carcharodon carcharias. Lineage (NCBI taxonomy): Eukaryota > Metazoa > Chordata > Chondrichthyes > Lamniformes > Lamnidae > Carcharodon > Carcharodon carcharias. Next base: position 185,436,124 of record NC_054471.1, read on the forward strand.
CCTTTATAGCCAAAGTATAGAATATAAGAGCAGAGTGGTTATGCTGGAACTGTATAAATCATTAGTGAGGTCACAACTTAGTAACTGTGTGCAGTTCTGGTCACCTCATTACAGAAAGGATATAATAGCATGAGAGAGGGTACGGAGGAGATTTACAAGGATTTTGCCAGGACTGGAAAATTGCAGCTATGAGGAAAGGTTGGATAGGCTGGAGTTGTTCTTTTTGGAAGCTAAGGGGAAATTTGATTGAGATGTACAAAGTTGTGAGAGGCCTGGATAAAGTGGATCAGAGGGGCTATTTACCTTAGCAGTGAGGTCAGTGACGAGGGGCCATAGATTTAAAGTGATAGGTAGAAAGATTAGAGGGGAGATGAGAAAAATCTTTTTATCCAGAGGGCAGTTGGGGTCTGGAACTCACTGCCTGAAACAGCAGTAAAAGTAGAATCTCTTACATCATATGGCTGAATATGCATCTCAAGTGCAGTGACCTGCAGGACCTAATGCTGAAAAGTGGTATTAGGCTGGGTGACTCGTTTCTCGGCCTGTGCAGACACGATGGGACAAGTGGGCCCTTTCTGTGCTGTAAACTTTCTATGAATCTATGAATCTACGAACTCTGTACAGCCCAAGGGCCAGAACAGGAATTGTACTGCTTTGTATAACTCAATCCACAAAAGGTAATCTCTCACTTTTAAGGACAGATTTTTGTGGTGTAAAAAAATGATCAATTCTGACATCAGAAATTCACCTTTTTGAGGGGAGTGTGGGAACCTGGGTAAACAAGGGATAATGGGTAAGAATGGAAGTATTACTTCTGCCCATTCAGAACAAGCAATATCCCTATCAATATTTTCATCATCTTTTGTTAAGATATTGCTGATGCTAAAATGTGCCTCCAGTGATTCTGTGAACCCTTTGCTAACTCAGCCATATGGTCATTCCTCATGTGTGAGACTTTACAAGCTATTCAACTATTATAGCTGAACATCATAGCTGAACCTAACTCTACTGACATCATCAATTCATAAGTGTGTATTATTAGCATAGGCAACTGGATAGTGATAAAGAGCAGGAACTAGGGCAATGTTTGCTTCCTCCATAGCATAGTATACTGAGGTTAGTTGTAGCATCCCACCATCCACCACGATGCAATCAACTAATTCAAAAGAAACAAAAAAGGACCAAACATGAGACCTTCCTGGTCTGTGTGTCTGGCTTTAACAATGGTTGGCACCTTAACCATTGAACCATCAGGGTAGACTGCCTTTCAAGTAAATCTACATATATAACATAAATTATATCATATTTTAAAGGAAAATGGTGACGTTTAAGGTTCATATATTCCTATGATCTGTTAAAACTGCAGATTCTAATCATAGAAATTGCATTAATTGTTGAAATTTTAGCCCAGCAATTTGATTTACAAGACTTAAATTACAAAATTGAGGAGTATTGCTCACTAATAGTTTGCACTAAACCCACTTTTCACCAAGTCTGCTTTAATTTATGGTGGCATTTAGTGTGTTTGCCTTGACATGCTGTCTGCAAACAGAATAAGTATGCATTTTGAGGAAGGAAGATGAAACCAGGCTTTGGGATCTGTTCCTCAAACAGCTGAATCGTTTTGTTTCAAGTACAAACATATGTTTGTTTTTAGGAAGAAGGCCAATCATTTCTTATAATTTAGATTACCGGTTGGGTCAGCTAAATTAGCTATTTGTGCACAAAATGTTTCCAATTAAAAATAAAAGGCCTAAGCTAAACCATAGGGAGAAATCCTTACCCAATAGACTACCAAGCTATATGTACTTCATAAGAGTCTGGTGAACCAATGTTCTGTAGGTACTTGTGTTGTTTCATGTTTACTGCAGGAAACAAGATATGTGGAAACAAGCACTGGTGAATGTATGGGCCTCTCTGATGAGAATTTCTCCTCCATCACTGTGCAACTGATTGCAGTTTCTTTACTGGGCATTGCAATGTGTGGAGCTGGAGTGATGTCACCAGGCTGTCCAAGCAGTCAATCACATTAAAGGATTTCCAGACACGCAAACAGGAAACAAAGAGCACTAAAATAAAAGCACTTGGACAAATTTTTCATGGAGCAAATTAAAGATTGGGATATGCTCATCGAGTGAATGTAAAGCGATAATATTCTGGAAAATCTCGTTTTAAAAAGAAATGATTGAAAAAATTTAGCTTTAAAAAATTAACTAATGAATCACTCAACTGCACACCATGAATATAAAATTACTTTTCCTGGCCAGTCTGTTTTTTGCCAAATTTTATTAATAGCGTTGTCGTTTGCCACCCAGTTACACCTGACTGAACTTTTTTATGGGGTTTTTTTTTAAGCAGCAATATGGGAGGGTCAAGTTGAAATTCTCCTTGTTTCATTGGTTGCTGGCTCTGGGGAGGGGTTGGGGAGGCAGTGGTCCACATCACAGCCTGTGTTGGAGTTCTGACTGACAGGCCGTAATTTCAGGATTTCCACCCTAACTTATGCATGCCCAACATCCTGTAGTTGTGGTCAGTTTCGGAGGAGTAAGGATGGTGAACGCTGACAGTTCACTGTCAGTTGGACTCACACCCCTCCCACCACTGCCTCCAATGTACTCCAGCCCGTTATTTTGAGTGAGTGAATGCATAATAATGGACACACAATATTTGCGGCAAATCAAAATCACATAAGTAAGGAAGAGTGGCAGGTCATTTAGAAAATCAAAATACAATCAAACAAAGTCAGCATGGTTTTGTGAAAGTGAAATCTTGTTTGACAAATTTATTAGGGCTCTTTGAGCAGGGTGGTAAAGGGCAATGAGAGGATGTAGTGTACTTGGATTTCTAAAAGGCATTCAATAACGTGCCAATTGAAAGGTTACCACTCGAGATGAAAATTCATAGGGGAGGATTTTCTCCCTGTCGGAGGGGCTGAGTGGAAATGAGCGTGGGCGAGCGCGCAGCCGATCCTCACTCGCAATCGGCTGCGCGCTGCCATTTTACGTGGGCGGGCCAATTAAGGACCGACCAGCGTGACGCATACCCGGAAGCGCCGAGTGCTCTGCGTGGGTGGAGGAGGAGGGAGAGTCGGGGCCTGCGCTGTTTTGTGCATGCGTGCGGAAGAGTGCAGAAATCTCCACGAGGCACAGATCTGCTTGAAATGAAGGAGAAAAAAAATTTACTGACAGTGTCACATGAACTGGGACATGTCAATGAATTTTAATAAACATTTTTATGACATTTAAAAACCCTTCATGAAACCTCATCCCGCCTGTGGATGAGGTTCCATGAAAAATGCGAAGGCCGCCTGGGCTCTTCGCCTGCCCCCCTGCCAACCTTAAGGGTGGACGGGCAGCCCTGTTAATCTTTTCAATGACTATTTAAATGGCCTTAATCGGCCTTCGACAATTCAGCGGGCGTGCAGCTGACTCTGGTGCACACCCGCCAACCTGAAAATCGGAAGGACACGCGGTGATATCGGGACTCATGCCCAACATCACCGCACGTCATTTTACGCGTCAGTGAGCAGAGCGCGCCCCTGCATGCCGACCAGAGGATTCAGGCCATGGTGTTGGGGGTAATATATTAGCATGGATAGAGGATTGACTAACTAACAAGAAGCAGACAGTAGGGATAAATGGGTCTTTTTCAGGTTGGCAAAAGGTAACAAATGGAGTGCTGCCACCTTATATAGTTACAATCTATATTAATGATTTGGCTGAAGGGACTAAGTAAATTGTAGCCAAGCTTGTTGATGATCCAAAGGTAGGTAGGAAAGCAAGTTGTGAGGAGGATACAAAGAGTTTGCAAAGGATGTAGATGGGTTAAGTGAATGAGTCAAAATTTGCCAGATGGAGTATAACGTGGGAAAATCTGAGGTTGTCCCTTTTGGCGGGAAGAATAGAAAAGCAAAATATTATCTAAACGGAGAGAGACACCAGAATGCTGCAGTACAGAAGGATCTGGGTGTCCTTGTACATGAAACACAAATAGTTAGTGCAATATATTGTAACAGTGGAGCAACTTGTTATACTGGCCTCTCTGCTGCCCTCTCTGTGGGAAAAGTTTAAACAAAGTTCTTCAATAAGGCTCCCTGCTGTATCAGTGATGAAAATAAGTTGTGACTTTCATTTCTACTGTGAGCACTGGAATTTTATCTTCAGCCCTATGACTCTCATCTTCTATGTGCTGTTTTTATTGCTCTCTGACGGAGTACAACCCCTCCTGCTCATTCACATCACCTTCCGTTTCCACAACTATCATGTGCACGTCCAAGGACTTCCAGACTCTTGAGCTAGCTTTAGACCTACCATGACTTCGGCCTGGTACATTACTGTAATCTGGAGTTTTACTAAGACCTGGAACATTATTGTTTCTTCAACTCCCCCATGCCGTCTGGATATGATCGACTTACCCACAGGCTTAGCATTTTGACTGGAAACGGGGGGACATGTTGGTGGCTACCATGGCAACAGTAGCATCTAAATTTCTGACCCTGAGTCTGTATACGTGGCTACGGTCACCTGGATCTTGTTCAAATCTGGTGGACCTCCCCTGTTGGCTCAGGAAAACAACTCCCCTGCAACTTGCAACCCTCTCTTCCTGCCATTTCCATGCCTGTGGCCTCATTGCTGGCCACCTTCCATCTCAGCTTAGCCTTTGCTCCTAATTTTGGCCTGGATTTTATTTTTCTTTCGGCCTCCTGCAAATCTGTATCAAAGGTTGAATTCTTAGTCTGTGCCGTACCCACAGTGACAAGAGGGTTTCATTACAGTTTGAGAATATAACCTGCAACAGTCTCACTTGGCACCTGTCTCCTTTCTTGGAATACAACTCTTAGCAATATCTAACAAAAAGATAGTGACAAGGACTCCATCCCGTTCTCTCAGTTCCTTCGTCTCCGTCGCATCTGTTCTGATGATGCTACCTTCAAAAGCAGTTCCTCTGACATGTCCTCCTTCTTCCTTAACCGAGGTTTTCCACCCACGGTCATTGACAGGGCCCTCAACCGTGTCCGGCCCATCTCCCGCACATCCGCCCTCACGCCTTCTCCTCCCTCCCAGAAACATAATAGGGTCCCCCTTGTCCTCACTTATCACCCCACCAGCCTCCGCATTCCAAGGATCATCCTCCGCCATTTCCGCCAACTCCAGCATGATGCCACCACAAAGCACATCTTCCCTTCACCCCCCTCGGTGGAATTCCATAGGGATCGTTCCCTCCGTGACACCCTGGTCCACTCCTCCATCACCCCCTACTCCTCAACCCCCACCTACGGCACCTCCCCATGCAAATGCAAAATATGCAACACCTGCCTCTTCACTTCCTCTCTCCTCACCGTCCAAGGGCCCAAACACTCCTTTCAAGTGAAGCAGCATTTCACTTGCATTTTCCCAACTTAGTCTACAGTATTCGTTGCTCCCAATGTGGTTTCCTCTACATTGGAGAGACCAAATGCAGACTGGGTGACCGCTTTGCAGGACACCTTCAGTCTGTCCGCAAGAATGACCCAAACCTCCCTGTCGCTTGCCATTTCAACACACCACCCTGCTGTTATGCCCACATGTCCGTCCTTGGCCTGCTGCAATGTTCCAGTGAAGCTCAACGCAAACTGGCGAAACAGCACCTCATCTTCCGACTAGGCACTTTACAGCCTTCCGGACTGAACATTGAGTTAAACAACTTTAGATCTTGAACTCCCTCCTCCATCCCCACCGTCTTTCCATTTCTTCCCCCTTCCTTTTGTTTTTTCCAATAATTTATATAGATTTTTCTTTTCCCGTTTTTTTCCATTATTTTTAAATGTATTCCACCCATCGTTTATTTCACCCCACCCCCACTAGAGCTACCTTGCTTGTCCTGCTCTCCACTCTCAATTAGCACATTCTTTTAGATAATATCACCACTTTCAACACCTCTTTGTTCTTTTGTCTGTGACATCATTTGGTTATCTCCTCCTATCACTGCTTGCTTGTCCCAACAAACCCCCTCCACTTCTCCCCCACCCCCCCTTAAATCAGCTTATATTGTACCCCTCTCCTATTTCTAATTCGTTTTGTTGAAGGGTCATGAGGACTCGAAATGTCAACTTTGCTCTTCTCCGCCAAAGCTGCCAGACCTGCTGAGTTTTTCCAGGGTATTTCTGTTGTTTTGTTACAAGGATGGGCTGGAGTTTCTATCTTACATTTCATTTGAGAAATTAAGGGTGAAGAACATTGTGGAACATTTTTTTGGAACTCCGAAAGTTGAGATTTAGGAAGTTTGAACGATTTGAAAGATTGCTTCATGTGCACATCATGTTCAGGTACACAGTGAGTCAGCGCGGTATGTTACTGAAGAAAATGGCACTGGAGGCGTATTTGAGGACAATGGGGGAATTCAACTCTAACAAAGAGGGCTGGTGTAATTACGAAGGAAAGGTTACAAATTTGCCTGAAAGTGAATAAAATAGGAGACGAGGAAAAATTAAATGTTTCCTCACTATGATGGGGACGGATGCTTTTGAGGTGGTGTCTAACCAAGGTTGTCCATGAGACCACTGTACAATGGACTAGTCTGAAAATAATGAGATTCTGGACTCATGTTATGACATGACTAAGAACGAGATCGCATGCATCACATTCTGCGAAAGGAGCAGTTGTGAGTCCACGTGGTGAGTTTTTTCTCAGTGCAATACATAAAGGTTGGCATGCAGGTACAGTAAATAATTAGGAAGGCAAGGAATGTGGTACTTTATTATATGAGGGATGGTGTATAAAAGTAGAGAAGTCTTGCTACAACTGAGTAGGGCATTAGTGAGACCGCACTGAACTACTGCATACAGGGAGGGACGCAGTTGCAATGGAGACAGTTCAGAGAAGGTTCAGTAGGTTGATTGCTGGGATGAAGAGATTGTCTCAGGAGGAAAGGTTGAGCAGGTTGGGCCTATACACCTTGGAGTTTTGAAGAATGAGAGGTGATCTTATTGAAACGCTTAGAGCGGAATCGTCGCCTCTCACCCTAAGGAACTCTGACTTTCTGGTGGGACCAGAAAGTCAGAGTTATTCCCACTGCGCAACGGGGCAGGCTGTTAGGCACAAGTGTGCGTTCCCCATCTCGTTATTTATGCATGCGCACAGTTGGCGTTGAACCTCGTGGCAGTTCAGGCAGGAAGCCAGCTGCTGTGCCGTCATGTCCAGGCACCATATTTAAAAGTCACCAGACGGCCAATCGTTAATGGCGCCAGAGGCCCCTGGAACAAAGGTAAGCAGCAGAAGGCAGCCAGCTCCGATCCCGCGGTTTGACGATGCTTCCCGGGAACATTTCCTTAAGGCTGTCGAGGAAAGGTATGTCCTGTTCCGAAGGGATGGCAGTAGGAGGCCCGCCCGACTAACCACTGCAGCCTGGGAGGAGGGTGCCAGGGTGGTCAGCACCACTGGGGCCTAAATAAGGGTCTGCCCTGCAGTGCAGGAAACAGATGAATGATCTCATCTGCTCCACTCGGGTAAGTAAACCCTCTATTCGCCCAACTGACATCACCACTCAGTTTGTGTTTCTGTCATGGGATGTGCACATCACTGCCAGGGCCAGCATTTCTGCTGCCCATCCCTAAATGTCCTCGAGATGGTGGTGGGCTGTTGCTTATTGAACCGCTGCAGCTCATGTGCTGGGCTGTTAGAAAGGCAGCCGCAGGGCTTTGCACCAGCCACAGTGAAGGCACAGCCATGGGGCGTGGAGAGCAGGGCAACTTGCTGGTGGCGCTGTTCCACTCGTCTGCTGCCCCTGTCCTCCTAGCTGGTAGAGTGCATGGAGTTGGAGGGTACTGTCGATGGAGTCTTGGTGACTTGTTGCAGTGCATCTTGTACATGGTACGCACTGCTGCAACTGTGTGTAGCCGGAGGAGGGAGTGAACATTGTGGGAGCCGGATGGGGTGTCAATCAACCGGGCTGCTTTGTCCACAATGGTGTCCAGGTTCCTGAGTGTTGTTGGAGCTGCACTCATCCAGGCAAGCGGAGAGTATTGCATCACGTGCCATGCACATGTTGGTCGGGTTTTGGGGAGTCACAAGGTCAGTTATTAGCCACAGAATTAGCAGCCTACAACTTGCTCTTTCATTGTACGTGCTCACAATCCATCCATCTGTAGTTTATGAAGGAGAAGAGAGCCCAAGGAGGGAAAGGGAGAGAAGACAGGGGGGTGGGGGGGGAAATGCCTGACCTCAGGCCCTTCACTCAATTAGAGCAGCAGGCTGCCTAGCTAGCAGGCAAGATCGTGACCCTGCCTGTGCTGACGGTGAGGTCAACCTCCCCCAGCATCTAGTGAGGAAGCATGCATAATTCCCAGAACCTCAGAAAATCAAGGAGATTGTTGAGTGCAATGTTTGAGCCAGCCTAGACAGTCACTCATTCTCTCATCTCTCCATTCTAGGTTCCAGCGGGAAGTGGCGGGGGAGGGGGGTGGTGGGGGTGGTGGGGGCAGACCCTGTACCTGAAGAAAGCCCCAGCCCCCGGGGCACCTCAGTGGAGGAGATGGATGATTTCATGCCTGTACAGCCATCACAGCATTCACCTGGACCCTCCACCAGCCCACAGCTACACACTTCAGTGGCTCATTTATCTAGTTTAGGCTCAGGCTCACACTCTGGTAGTCACCTCACTGACACGTGTCCACAGCAGGTGGAGGCAGTGACAGCCAAGGTCTCTGCTACTCAGGGGACTGCTGGAGAAGAGGCCTCTGCTAAGTCTGAGTCAGATGACGAGCCTCTGGAAGGTGCCATGAAAAAATTGCTGGAGTATCAAAGGGACGCAGAGGCACATCAGGCAGAGATGTCAAAGGCCCTCAAGAGAATGGCACGAGAGACGGAGGAGCATGTCCTCATGCTCTCTGGTGTCATAGCTCTAGCACTTGAGCACATAGAAGTCTCCATGGGGAGGATGGTGGATGTTATGGAGAGCCTGGTCCAGCAGAATGCATAGTTTCTGCTGGATGTGCACTCCCTTGCTCCAGTCATGGGTGAGCTTCTGCGGTGGCTACCCGAAAGGGGGACGGGGTAACTTGGCCTGTCTTCAGGTGCCCTTCTCCTCAAGGAGTCAGGGAGGGGCCTCTGGGCACCCAGAGGCAGGAGGATCATCAGGCTGACACCCCCGGGCGGTGGAGGTGGGGGGGATCCACCCAGGATACTCCAAGTGTGTCCAGGCATTCCCAATCCCCTCTGCCTGTGACCCCCAGCAGCTCCAGCTTCTGAGGCTTCAGAGGGTGGACCTGCCTCCAAGCAAGAGACCCAAGGATGGCCGGGGCTCTCCAGGCCTTGGAGCTCCAGAAGAAACCTGCCAAAGTCATTACAGGCAACAGTCATGGTAGTCAGCATCCAGAACAAAGTGGTAAAGTGAGGAAAATGAAGAAGTTTTAAATGAATACTGGTGGCATAGGCCTATAATCATTGTATATAGTTTTGGCACTTGTAAATACATGTTAGCTTGCACTGATTGGAAGTCCCCGGATTCATTCTTGTTGCTAATTGTGTAATTGTTCTAATGGTTACATGCACTCCACACCTTCTGGGTGGGACCAAGGATGTGTCTTCCTCCCCTTAATACATGGCTACACATGGAGGCATCACTCTTTGACAAGGGTGATGATAGCCTTGAGCGAGAGGCCTCCCACTCACATTATTCCACTTTCCTCCTTTGCCATCGAGACCCTATAACGAGGCCTTGGCGTAATGGTAAGACAAACAACATGAGCCCTTGTCAGGCAGGTCCGTTCCCCCACGAGGATGGTGGTTTGCAGTCACCTCTTGGCTGATATTCACCTGCATGCCCCTTGTAGGGATCCACCTCCCTCCTTCCCCCCCTTTCTTCCCTATCTCTGCCTGGAGCTAACAGCAAATGGCTCAGAGTGAAACGCAGCTCTACACCTTGCTGTGATCCCATCACCTTGAGAAGCCTTTGGGTCAGACCTGCTACTGTGTGGCCTTCACCAGACAGTGAGGATTTGCAAAGCGAGAAAGCTCATACAGTCTCCATATTAAGGTTTCTCTTTAGTTGACCTTGAGCTTCAACCACCTGAGAAGACCCTCCCCCTCCCACCTTGATGTTTTTCAATTGGGTGTCGAGCGCATTGCGTTGGTCTGCCTCTGTCTCACGATGGTGTGTGTCACATATCAAACTGTCCCCACCACCTTTTCCCCTCCCCCTGTCAGCCGCCAACTTAACCCATCACCATCGACACCACACCCCCACCCACCCCATGTCACCTTCACTATCCCCTTCATAACCCTTGAGCCTCCGTCCATCACCCTGGACCCTATCACCATCGACTTGGACATGGCTTCCTTTCCCACTGTAACCACACTAGTCACCATGCCTATGTCTACCCTGATCATCCTCACTCCCATTAGCTATCCTTGTCCCCCTCAATGAACTACACCCATTACACCCAAACTCTTACCCTACCACTCTACCACAACCCTCTTCCCCCTCTCACAGTCACTGTCCCTTCCTATCATCAGTACCCTCAGTTCTCCCTACAGGATTCCAACATTGGCTCAACTAACCCCTCCCTCTGAAGCACTCTGCCCCCCCGCCCCCATCCCCACTCCCTCCCCCATCTCCTTCCTTCCCCCCACTTCCCCTTCATGCTTTCCCCACTCTCCCAGCCTCTTTATGCTTTGCTTTGCCCCTCACTCCACCCACCCACACCCACCTTCATCTCTTCTGGACTCTCCTCCCCGTTGCGTCTCCCACCCACCCCCACTTTCGTCTCCTCCAGATCCACCACTTCTTACCTTCCGCAGGCACCACACCGGCAATCATCTCCAGTTTTACAAGACAGCATCAACTGTAAGGCCAGAATTTTTACCTGGTCAGGCGAAAAAGCCAAGCAGCCTTTGCATTTTTTTAGGAAACCTCATCCACGGGCGATTTTCCAACAGCCAATAAAAATTAAATTAAAATTGTCACGTTTCATTGGTGACCTGTCCCCTGCTCATGTGACAAGGTCAGGTGAGGGTACCTGTATTTTTAACAGTTTAAAATTCTTTAATTTTAATTCTGAAACTCTTCACCTCCACGAGGCAGCTCTGAGCCTCAGGGAGCTTTTCCCGCGTGCACCTCCATGCAAGAGCCAAGTTCCTCACTCGCCCTCCTCCTCCCTCCCTCCCCCCGGCGTGAACCCAAAGTCCGGCCCCGATCGTGGGTGGGGTGCAGTCAGCTCCCCACTCCTCCTGCCCAACCCCGACGAGGGCAAAATCCTGGCCTAAGGTAAGTCCTCTAAAATTCTCCCTCGCCAGGTGAGGTTTGTGAGTTTCTGGAGCTAAACGGTGAAAATTCCCGTTGGCAGGAGTGAAGACTTGATGGGGGAACATGATTCCGGTCTCTTGAGCTTTTAATGAGCAATGCATGGGATACAAAATGGGTTCCCATCAAGCTTCAGCAGGAAAGCCAGCCCGCCTTCATCCCGCCAGATAAATTGGGAGAGGAAGATCCCGACATTAAGGGAAACTGATTTCTTACATCCCACCGTCTCTTCCGCCGCACCAGCCTGCCACGAATCCCACTGATGGCAGGAGGAGAAGATTCCAACCTCAATATTCTGAGGGGGCACGTAAAGGTAGATGCTGAGGGAATGTTTCCCCTGACTGGGGAGTCAACAACTAGGGGCACAGTCTCAGAATAAAGGGCATCAAATTTAAAGCAGAGATGAGGATGAATTTCTTTTAGCAGAGGATTGTTAATCTGCAGAATTTGCTATCCCAGAGAGCAGTGGAGACTGGATCATTGAATATATTCAGGGTTGAGTTGGGCTGAGTTGGACGGATTTTGATCAATACGTGAATCAAAGATTATGGGGGACAGACAAGAAAGTGGACTTGAGGCCACAATCAGATCACCCATGACCTTACTAAAAGGTGGAGCAGGCTTAAGGGACCAAATAGCCTACTCCTGCTTCTATTTCTTAAGTTCTTTTTTCCTATCTTCTGACCTTTGCCTTTTTCAAAGCAGTTTGAATCCAAAACTCTTGAACCTTATCTGTTTTTCCACTGTTAACTCAGCTCTTCCTCTTCTTGGATATTGATGGAACAATTTTTATTTCAGAAAACTTCAGAAAGACAGAGGATTCCTGTAGTAATGATGGTTTTATTTAGTTGTAATGTAGCTTTAAGAATAATACTTGTTAAGGAAGATCACATGATCTGTAGTAACCAGTAGGAGAGTAGTGCGGGCTCCTCAGCAGTCAGTGTAGAGATAGAGTTGGAGTTGAAAGCACACGTGTAGTTGCTGCTGAGTATGTTGTAAATACAGTTAAAGTTTCCACCCAAGAAGTATCTGAAGATTGACTCTATCATTAATAGTATAACTTGGCCACCCTACAACAAACTGGTGATGAGGATAAAACAGGATTAAACAGAAGAAATCAAGTTAAAAAGATATCGGCACTGTACCTCATTGAGTGATTGTAAGTAGCAAGCTCCAGTAGAATTCAAGAAGTTACACCCTTTCAAAACAGCACAATTTGGGGGAATTGATCCTTTTAAATCAGTCATGGATGATTGGTTTCAATGCATAGAACACATCACATTCTTTTTTTCAAGCAAACGAGGTTATCGGGAAGAGAAGAGGTGAGTGATCCTCTTGAGTACTTGAGGGAGCAAAACCTGCAGTCTGATTCAACGTTTGATGGCACCCAGTGCCACAGATTTGAAGAATTTCAATGAATTGGTGGACTTCGTAAAGGGTCACTTTCAACCCAAGCCCTCAATCACAATGCAGGGGTTCAGGTTTAATTCGCAAAATAGAGCCTTGGGTGAGACAATTGCACGCTACCTGGAAAATTTGAAGCAGCTAACGGAACTTTGTGAGTTTGGTATGACTCTAAACATGTCATCACTCAGAGATTGTTCAGTATGTGGTTGAAAGAGGATACTATTCAGAAAAGATTATCGCCTGAAGTGAATCTAGATTTCAAGCAGGTGCTAGAGATAGCGCTGGCCATGGAAACCACAATAAGAGTTTCAAAAACAATACAGGGTGTACAAAATGGCGCCGTCCTCCTGATTGGGCAGGAAACCTCATCCGAAAAGGGCGCAAAAAAGCGAGACTCCACCGAGAAGCGGGAAACAACCCCCACTAGCTGAAGAATAAAGAAATTGAAGAATAATTTTATTAGAGGTGAAAACAATCAGTCTTTTAGCGATTGGCAGTTTAAAAAAATTGAATGCTACTATTGTTACAGAAATGGACATATGATGAGGCAGTGGAAGGAAAGATTCAAGCAGGCTTGTAAATAGAAGAAGAAACCCAATGAAATCTACGATGTAGAAGAGTCTGAAACAACAAATTCAGACATTTACTTGTTGTTTAATCTGAAAGTTGAAAAGACAGAATCAATATTTGTCACAGTGAAAGTAAATGGCAAATCTGTTAGAATGGAAGTGGACACAGGATCTTCCAATACTGTAACTGGGGAACATACCTTCAGATATTTGAATAATCAATTAAACATCAATTAAGTTTAGAAGAAGTTTAGAAGAAACAGCTGCCAAGCTAAAAACATATAAAGGTGAAGACATTCAAGTAAAAGGCATAAGCAGAGTAACTGTCCATTATGGAAGCCAATTGGCAAAGATACCCATGATGATGGTAGCAGGTGAAGCCTCCTGGGGTGAAATTGGTTTAAGGGAAATTGAGTTAGAATGGTCTGAATTTTTCCAGTTGAGAGCAAGTTGGCTACCAGAGCTACTTAGAAAGTACATCACCGTCTTCAAGGATAAACTGTGGAAAATCCAGGGCCTGGAGCCAAGATTCATGTGGATCCAGAAGCAACCCCTCGCTTCATGAAGGCGAGACCGGTGCCACACACCCTCTGAGAAAAAGTCAACACTGAGCTGAACAGTCTAGAGAAACTGGGTGTTATACAACCTATGTAGTTCTCAGAGTGGGCAACACCATAGTCCCCGTCCCTAAACCCAGCCAAAGTGCCCGAATTTGTGGAGACTACAAACTGACGGTTAATAAAGTAGTCAAGCAAGACAGGCATCCCATTGCAAAAATTCAAGGCCTGTATGCCAAGCTGGCAGGAGAGACAATGTATACAAAGCTTGACATGAGTCATGCTTATCAGCAACTAGAGTTGGATAATGCCTCCCAGGAATTTGTCACAATTAATACCCACAAAGGGTTGTATCAATATACACAACTGTCTCTCGGTGTCTCCTTTGCTTGTGCCATCCTTCAGAGAATAATGGAAAGCTTACTGCAGGGATTGTCCCAGGCTGTAGTCAATTTAGATGATGTATTGATGACAGGATTCACTGAAAAGAGCATTTGGCAAATATTTCAAAACTGGGAAGAAGTCTTAAAATGTTTTTTGCAAGCTGAAGTGTGTTTCTTTTAAAACTGCACGTTCCAAATGAGAAAAGTAATCTATTTGGGTCACTGGGTAGATTCACAGGGCCTCCACAAACTTGAGGAGAAAGTAAGAGCCATAAGAGAGGCACCTGCACCAAAGAACGCCTCTGAGCTCAAATCCTTCCTTGGGATGATCAACTATTATGGGTGGTTCTTACCCAAATTGTTTGCAGTGCTGGCCCCCCTACATTCTCTACTCAAAAAGAATCAACGTTGATCTTGGGAGGCGCCCCAGAAAGAACTTTTCATAAATGTGAAACAATTGTTACACTCATCCAACTATTAGTGCATTATGACTAGATTAAAGAATTGGTGCTGACATGTGATGTATCTCCCTATGGAGAGGGAGCTGTGCACTCTCATTGGATGGACGACGGCACAGAACGGCCAATAAGGTTACATATCAAGAACGCTCACCACAACGGAAAATGGATACTCGCAGATAGAAAAAGAAGTCCCATCTATCACGTTTGGTGTCAAGAAATTTCACCAGTACGTACACGGCTGCCATTTTATACTCATTTCAGACCACAAACCATTGCTACGATTGTTTGGTGACAAAAAGGCTATACCACCTTGGCCTCAGCAAGAATACAACAATGGGCTTTAATTCTGGCAGCGTATGGATACACTTTCTTACATAGGCCTGGCAATCAAATCGCAAGTGCCGATGCCCTTAGTCATTTGTCTTTACAAGAAAATGATGAGTATGTCCCAGTTCCACAGGAACTTGTCTTACTGTTAAATTTCTTAGATTCCTCGTCGGTATGTGTTCGCCAGATCAGAGACTGGACAAGTCAGGACCCAGTCCTAACTCAAGTACAAGATCAAGTGCTACATGGTTGGTCACAGGAGCCCATATCTGAGGAAGTGAAACTGTACTTCAACAGAAGGCATGAAATAACCAGCCAGGATGGCATCTTATTGTGGGGTGCATGAGTGATAGTTCCTCCAAAGGGAAGGGAGCCTCTTTTAATTGAACTACATAGTGCCCATCCAGAAATTTCCCGAATGAAGGCCATAGCGTGCAGCTATCTATGATGGCCTGGGGTGGATGGTGAAATAGAAAGTTTAGTAAAGCATTGTGTGCAATGTCAACAGCTGCAAAAGTTGCCAGTGACAGCTCCATTAAACCCATGGGAGTGGCCAGGTAGACCCTAGGTGGGGTCACACATTGACTAAGACATCTTTCCTGGGAACAATGTTTCTGCTCATTGTCGATGCGCATTCAAAATGGTTGGACGTACATGACGTGAAGTCACCAACTTCGGCCACGACAATTGAGAAACTATGTCAGAGCTTTGCCATTCATGGACTACCCGAAGTAGTCTTTTCTGATAATGGCATGGCATTTATTAGTGTTGAGTTTCAACAGTTTATCAGCATCAAAGGTATCACTCATGTGAAAACTGTATTGTACCACCCTTCCTCAAACAGACTGGCCAAGAGGGTGGTTCAAACTTTCAAGGCAGGCATGAAAAAGCTAACTGATGATTCCTTAGCAACCAAGCTAGCATGCTTTCTTTTTCATTACAGGACTACCCCCCATACAATAACAGGTGTCACACCTGTAAAGTTATTGTTGAAATACATCTTAGGACGAAATTGAGCTTAATAATGCCGAATTTAGAGGGGAAGGTGGAAAGGTGTCAAGTGGAAGCCAGAAAACTAGACATGACTGGCCTAGTCACGAGAGTAAATTTACTGTGGAAGAGCCGGTATATGTAAAAAACTTCGGGGAAGGACCAAAGTGGTGACCAGGTGTGCTGCGCTGACTAGACCTCTATCTTACCAAGTGGAGGTGGAAGGCCGGATTATTCGTAAACATTTGGACCATATTAGAAAGAGAGAGACAAATCACCAAAATATGGTTCCACCAGTGACCATGACTAGGTCTACATTTCCTGTTGAGGATACTCAACCCAGGACTGACATGTCTGATGTTCCTGTAAGAGTTGAGGAATATGAAACTGCAAGTGCCCACCAAAGCACCTGTTCAGGCAACTCCAGAAAAGGAAGCTCCTGGCAGAGAATCTGAAGTTGTGGAACTGCGACATTCCACACATACCAGGGAACCACCTGAAAGACTGAACTTGTAAATTCCTTAAGATTAAAGCAAAATACTACGGATGCTGAAAATCTGAAACATAAACAGAAAATGCTGGAAAAACTCAGCAGGTCTAGCAGCATCTGTGGAGAGAGAAACAGAGTTAACGTTTTGAAGGGTTATACGGACTCAAAACTTTAACTCTGTTTCTCTCTCCACAGATGCCACTAGATCTGCTGAGTTTTTCCAGCACTTTCTGTTTTTGTCTGTTGTAAGTTTCTTACCCAGTTATGTTGTCATATTATGTTGTCTTGGAAAATACATACTTGTAAAAATAATACTTATAGCTGAGTTAAAGGGGAGGAATGTAGCAATTATGGCTTTATTTAGTGTGTAATGTACCTTTAAGAATAATACTTGTTACGGAAGAGCACATGATCTGTAGTAACCAATATGAGAGCAGAGTGGGCTACCTCAGCAGCCGGTATAGTGATAGAGTTGGAGTTGAAAGCACACATGTAGTTGCTGCTGAGTATATTGTAAATAAACTTAAAGTTTCCACCCAAGAAGTGTCCGCAGATTAATCGCACAACTCGGTCACCCTACAACAATTCCAAATAACAAAGAAAAAGAGACGGGTGTATGAGTAAATGGGGTAGGCGAACAGTTGTATTATACTTTATTCTTCACCCTGCTCTTTCCAATTTCCAATTTTAACACTAAAACAAAAGCAAAATACTGCAGATGCTGGAAATTTGAGAGAAAAAAAATGGAAGGAGTGGGAAAGTGAGGGAAAAACAGTCAGTAGGTCAGACAGCATTCGTAAAGACAAAAACAGAGCTAACGCTTCAGGTCAATGGCCATTCACCATATGACCTTTCCACCTTCCCAATACAGACCAACAGTTGTAGGAGAGGTCAAAGAGATCTGCAGGAGAAGTCATAAATTTCCTTACTGGAGCCAGGAGGAGCATAAGTGCTCCTCCAGATTTCCCCTTTTCCTCCTCCCAGACCCTCCTAAAATCCTCTTCCCACTGGTATTGTAATGTAATGAGAGAAGTACATTGTATACATGTGTGAGTCCCTAACATCCACTGTTGCTAGGGGTGGGTTGCTATAGGTTGAAGCTCAAATTTTGCGCAATGAGTGCGTTATACCACCCATCCAAAGCCCACTCCCACTTAGATTTAACCCTGCTGCTTTTTGAAACGATATCATTATATGCGAGTCTATATTTTTCTCTACCAAGAATTTGTCAAACTCCCTTCAGATGGAAAGGACTGACAAGTATTAACTTCACAGCAGCTTCCAGATGCCTATCATTCTGCGTGTAAAGAAATTCCTCCTGTGCTACATTTACCTTATGATTTTTCTAATTTTGAATTCATCCCCCTGTAGTTCTGTTTCCAAAATTTAACCCAAAATATCTGCTAATGCTCCTTCGTTAAGAATAAAGACTTGAATCATACTACTCACTTAAGCTTCTCTCTCATGTGCATAATTCGGGCTTGCAAAACCTCTTTTTATTTTGAAGTGTTTGGAATCTGGGAATTATCCTCTGCTACACTTTCAAGTACATCAATGTCCTTTGGAAGCACAGTGGCCAGACTTGGATATCGTATTCTAACCAGAGTTTACCAATGAGCTTCATTACACCAGTAGAACACAATTAGGTTCATACTTAATATTTATGTTTCTGGCTAAGCCTAATTTTAATAATTTGGGAATGTTCTGGGCATTAGAAATGTAACTGATTGAGGTCTCACCCACTGAAGGGCAGGAAATGGCATGCAGCTGCTGAATTTAAAGGCCTGCAGCAGTTTAAAGGGTCAGGTATCCTCACACCGCACCAAACAGATTTTGTCATCTAAAAATGCCTGTGAGGTCTGCTGCAGGATAACCTCTCCCTTCACCCCCACTGCTTTGCACACACTACTGCTGCAGGAGGCTATGCAGAGGATGGAGACCCTGTTTATAATAGAGAGATACAGAGCCAGAAGAATTTTGCTCAGAGTGAGTGAAAGAAGGTGGCCAGGGTAATCAGTGCCATAGTGTCAGAAAAAGAAATTCATGTCCTTACCAGGTCAGGCAAGGGAAGAGGAGTCAACAACACATTTCAATAATTTACTGCACAATGCAGATGTGCCACTCACATTGACCAACTCTCATTCTATTTTAAAATGCTGTAATGTCCCATCAATGCCAGGAAACAAAGTCCTGCCCTTGGTGCCCTAGCTTTCATCTGGAGATGTTACTTCCTCATATTATCTGCATTCACCTCACAAATTACTTGTGGCATGCATCTCACCCCGCACTGACATGATGATACTTGGGTTTCACTTGGTATCATGGTAAACAAAGGGCACCCTCTGGCCTCCTGGCATTGTGGAACAATCCAAGCATTTTAATCAGAGTAGGTGAGTGGTAGACCTGCTAGTTAATTCTTGGAAGGTGCTGTTGACTCCCCTTTCCCCTGTCTGATCTGGTAAGGCCATTAAAACTTTTCTGGCACTATGGCACTGAATCTGGTGGCCATCTTCTTACACTGACTGTGCGCATATTTCTTCTGGTTCCTTCGTTCCAAACAGTTACCATCCTCTGCCTAACTGCCTGCAGCAGTAGTACTTGGAGAGGAGTAGGGTGTGGAGGGAAGGGTTATCTTGCAGCAGACCTCATTGACACTCTTAGATGAAAAAACCTGTTTGACTCAGCACAAGAGTGCCTGACCCTTTAAACTGCTGCAGGGCTTTAAGTTCAGCAGCTGTGTGCCATTTCCTGCCCTTCAATGCTTGCATTTGATGTCAAGTGCAATTCAGCCCAAAACACCAGTCAGAACAGTGACAGCGAGTGGTCTATAGGTATGTGAAGAGAAAAAGATTGGTGAAGACAAATGCAGGTCCCTTACAGTCTGAAACAGGGGAATTTATAACAGGGAACAAAGAAATGGCTGACCAACTAAATACTTACTTTGGTTCTGTCTTCACAAAGGAGGACACAAATAACATACCAGAAATGTTGGGGAACACAGGGTTTATTGAGAGGGAGGAACTGAAAGAAATCACTGTTAGTAGGGAAATGGTGTTGGAGAAATTGATGGGATTGAAGGCCGATAAATCCCCAGGGCCTGACAATCTACATCCCAGAGTAATTAAGGAAGTGGCCCTAGAAATAGTGGATGCATTGGTAGTCACCTTCCGAGATTCTATAGACTCTGGAACAGACCCTACAGATTAGAGGGTAGCTAATGTAACCCCACTATTTAAAAAGGGAGGTAGAGAGAAAACAGGGAATTATAGACCAGTCAGCCTGACGTTGGTAGTGGGGAAAATTTTAGAGCCCATTATAAAAGATTTAATAGCTGAGCACTTGGAAAACAGTGGCAGAATTGGACAGAGTCATGGATTTATGAAAGGGAAATCATGCTTGACAAATTTACTGGAATTTTTCAAGAATGTAACTAGTAGAGTTGATGAGGGGGAGTCGGTGGATGTGATTTATTTGGGCTTTCAGAAGGCTTTCGACAAAGTCCCACATAAGAGATTAGCATGTAAAAATAAAGCACATGGGATTGGGAATAGTGTATTGAGATGGATAAAAAAACTGGTTGGCAGACAGGAAACAAAGAGTAGAAATAAACGGGTCTTTTTCCTAATGGCAGGCAGTGACTAGTGGGGTACCGCAGGGATCGGTGCTGGGACCCCAGATATTCACAATATATATTAAAGATTTAGATGAGGGAGCTAAATGCAATGTAGATGAGGGAGCTAAATGTAATGTCTCCAAATTTGCAGATGACACGAAGCTAGGTGGGAGGGTGAGCTGTGAGGAGGATGCAGAGATGCTTCAGTGCGATTTGGACAAGCTGAGTGAGTGGGCAAATGCATAACAGATGCAATATAATGTGGATAAATGTGAGGTTATCCACTTTGGTAGCAAAAAAAGGAAGACAGATTATTATCTGAATGGCTATAAATTGGGAGAGAGGAATGTACAACGAGACCTGGGTGTCCTTGTACACCAGTCGCTGAAGGTAAGCATGCAGGTGCAGCAGGCGGTAAAGAAGGCAAATGGTGTGCTGGCCTTCATAGCGAGAGGATTCGAGTATAGGAGCAGGGATGTCTTGCTGCAGTTAAACAGAGCCTTGGTGAGACCACACCTGGAATATTGTGTGCAGTTTTGGTCTCCTTATCTGAGGGAAGGATGTTCTTAGGGAGAGAGCGCAGCGAAGGTTTACCAGACTGATTCCTGAGTTGGCAGGACTGACATATGAGAAGAGATTGAGTCGATTAGGATTATATTCGCTGGAGTTCAGAAGAATGAGAGGGGATCTCATAGAAACCTATAAAATTCTAACAGAACTAGACAGGGTAAATGCAGGATGTTCCCGGTGGTGGGGGATTCCAGAACCAGGGGTCACAGTCTGAGGATATGGGGTAGACCATTTCGGACTGAGATGAGGAGAAAATTCTTCACCCAGAGAGTGGTGAGCCTGTGGAATTCGCTACCACGGAAAGTAGTTGAGACCAAAACATTGTATGTCTTCAAGAAAGAGTTAGACATAGCTCTTGGGGCGAAAGGGATCAAAGGATATGGGGAGAAAGTGGGAGCAGGCTATTGAGTTGGATGATCAGCCCATGATCATAATGAATGGGGGAGCAGGCTCAAAGGACTGAATGGCCCACTCCTGCTCCTAGTTTCTATGTTCCTGTGTTTCTCACACCAGACAGAATGGTGACAGCTAGTGCCTCCCCAAGCCTCGAATCTTCCACTCACTACATTGAAGAAGACCTGAAAATAGAAGATATTGGAGACAGGGAAGAAGGCGTAAATATGCCACCTGCATTTTCATGATAACATTCTGTAGCAGATTTTCCAAAACCTCTCTCGGCATCTGGCAATGATTTTCCGTTCACTGAAATAATTGGCTGTTACTTCCACAATTCTTCCAAAGCATTTCATTTAAAGTAGGGCAAGTTTTTGTGATCTATGTTCACTAGAGTCATCTCTAACTCTTCTGAAAAATCTAAATTATGCTAACCATCTCCAGTTTTCATGTGTAATTAACTGTTTAAATAATGTTGATGTTAACCCAGTGCAACAACCTGCTAAAAAAATGGGACAGCAAAACCTTTAACGCTGTGTCCATCAACACGTTCCAACCTGATCCTCATACGTGCTACAGTATGGACTATTTCTGCCAGCACAGAAGACATTTATATAGTTACTAAATAATTCTTGTGATAGTGGAAAACTTCATTTGTTCCAACAATATATAAGTTGGGACTGGTACCAGTATAATAAAAAAAAGAACTCATAAACATGTCTAAGAGTAAATCAGGTGATGGTCCAAAGACCAACTAATCATTGGCACCATCACTGGTGACTTGGTGTCAACAACTTTCATTTAGATTAAGGTATGAAGCCTTTATTTTCTCTCCAATATCCCACTGAATTACTGTTTCCCGTAGCCTGGAATGTGTAATGAGTGTTCCTCTCTGAGAAATTCGGTAAACTGCTCTTGAGTCAGGTTCAATTATGCATGTAACATTAGCCCACTGTTGACTCGTTCTTTAACATTTCTTCCTTTGTGAGGCAATATTTGGCATCTCCTGACAGTAATTTATCTGAGGTGACAAAATTGTGCAGAGAAGGAATCCAAACTGTTTCATGAGGGCTCGAAACGTCAGCTGTGCTCTTCTCCACCAATGCTGCCAGACCTGCTGGGTTTTTCCAGGTATTTTTGTTTTGTTTTGTTTCCTATAACTCTTTGCTGTCAGTTAAGTGCCCTGGTTCAGTTACAAGCACTGTCACAAATAAACAATGTCAACAGCACAGAACAATGCCAGTAAAGCCTCCTGTATGCTCAGAAGCAAAACAGCTGGTGGAAGGTTAGGGAACCCAAGATTAAAGGGGTAATATGGATTAGACATGAAGTTAGAAAGGACCTGAATTGCTTGGTCTCTCACCTGAAGAGCAAGCAAAAGGAAGTCCCACTGGGAGCCCCCTTAATGTCAAAAGAGGTGGAATCATTGGAATAGATTCATCCAACAGATTTCCCATGGGCCTCCTCCTTTGCACAGAGGGAGCTGGATACCAGCACCCAGATTCATGGAATGGTGGAAGTAGAACCCACAGGAATCTCCAGGTCAGGCTTGTGGCCTGGAAGGCCCTGGAAAATATCTGGGGGATGTATTATTAATTGGTCCTCTAGAAAGGGGATACTTAAAAGTTATCAGTAGCCTTTGAAGTTGTGAACATATGAAGATAAGACATTGCCCATAAGCCCATTGGCTCCTCACCAACATAGCTTTGAAAAGATACCCCTACCTCACTCCCTTATAACAAGTGCTTAAGATGCACTCATACAAGAATGAATACGCATTGGAAAAATTAAAATGAGGTGATCCTGCTCTGACCCAGAATCACTGGCAAGGTCAGAGTCAGAGGTCACGAAAAATGCCTCTGAGGATTTTCAGCTCCTACTTTATAAATTGGAGAGGACAACTTAACTAGCACAGGTGCTGAATCACTATAGATAGGAACTAGGGAATGTAAGAATATAAAGTAAACAAAATGGTTAGAAAGGTGCCAATGAGAAACTATTACAATCTTACAAAAATAATCAATTCTGCTATGCCTGACCACAAACCCCCTTTCACTCTTATCACCAACCTCTAGCTCTGCCACTCCAGTACTGCAAACCTCCAGTATTTGCCACACTGCTACCACAACCCAAGATGGCTCCCAATGCTGCTAAAACTCACCCCTCCCCAGTACAACTACATAGCAGTGTTCAGGATTTCCTTGGGACTTCAGCTAATCGGCCAGCATAACTGTAGTAATTATGGTTTTATTTAGTGTGTAATGTACATTTAAGAATAATACTTGTTAGGAATGATCACATGATCTATAGTAACCAATAGGAGAGTAGCATGGGCTACGTCAGCAAACAGTGTAGAGATTGAGTTGGAGTTGAAAGTACACATGTAGTTGTTGCTGAGTATACTGTAAATAAACTTAATGTTTCTATTCAAGAAGTGTCTGCAGATCGACACTATTACTAATAGTACTAACTGGCTACCCTACAACAAACTGGCAATGAGGATAAAATAGGATTGAACAGAAGGAATCAAGTTAAAAAGAAGTCGGCACTCTACCTTGCCCAGTGATTGTAAGTAGCAAGCTCCATTAGGATTGAAGAAGTTATCCCCTCTCAAATGCCACAATTTGGGAGAGAATTGATCTTTTGAATCAGCCACAGATAATTGGTCTCAATAAATAGAACGCCTTACATTACTTTTTCAAGCGAACAAGGTTAGGGGTAAGAGAGGAGGCAAGCGATCTTTTTGAGTGCCTGTGGCACTCAGATTTGAAGAATTTCAATGTGTTGGTGGACCTCGTGAAGGGTCACTTTCAACCAAAGCCCTCAGTCACGTTGCAGAGGTTCAGGTTTGATTCGCGAAATAGAGCCCTGGGTGAGACAATTTCATGCTACGTGGCAAATTTGAAGCAGCTAATGGAACATCGTGAGTTCAGAACGACTCTGAACGACATGCTCAGAGATTGTTTAGCATGCGGTGTAAAAGAGGACACTATTTAGAAAAGGTTATTGCTCGAAGTGAATCTGGATTTCAAGAAGGTGCTAGAGATAGCGCTGGCCATGGAAAGCACTATAAGAGATGACCAAACAATACAGAGTGCGGAAAATGGTGCCGTCTTCCACAACGGGCAGGCAATCTCAA